>NC_091977.1:61378025-61678025 GCF_044704955.1 Pristiophorus japonicus
GGAGGGGGGCGAGGGGGATTGAGGGAGGGGGCGAGGGTGTTTGAGGGAGGGGGGCGAGGGGGTTTGAGGGAGGGGGGCGAGGGGGTTTGAGGGAGGGGGGGCGAGGGGGTTTGAGGGAGGGGGGCGAGGGGGTTTGAGGGAGGGGGGCGAGGGGGTTTGAGGGAGGGGGACGAGGGGGTTTGAGGGAGGGGGCGAGGGGGTTTGAGGGAGGGGGGCGAGGGGATTTGAGGGAGGGGGGCGAGGGGATTTGAGGGAGGGGGGCGAGGGGGATTGAGGGAGGGGGCGAGGGGGATTGAGGGAGGGGGGCGAGGGGGTTTGAGGGAGGGGGCGAGGGGGTTTGAGGGGGGGCGAGGGGGTTTGAGGGAGGGGGGGCGAGGGGGTTTGAGGGAGGGGGGCGAGGGGGTTTGAGGGAAGGGGGGCGAGGGGGTTTGAGGGAGGGGGCGAGGGGGTTTGAGGGCAGGGGTCGAGGGGGTTTGGGGGAGGGTGGCGAGGGGGTTTGAGGGAGGGGGCGAGGGGGTTTGAGGGAGGGGGGCGAGGGGGTTTGAGGGAGGGGGGCGAGGAGGTTTGAGGGAGGGCGGCGAGGGGGTTTGAGGGAGGGCGGCGAGGGGGTTTGAGGGAGGGCGGCGAGGGGGTTTGAGGGAGGGCGGCGAGGGGGTTTGAGGGAGGGCGGCGAGGGGGTTTGAGGGAGGGCGGCGAGGGGGTTTGAGGGAGGGGGGCGAGGGGGTTTGAGGGAGGGGGGCGAGGGGGTTTGAGGGAGGGGGCGAGGGGGTTTGAGGGAGGGGGGCGAGGGGGTTTGAGTGAGGGGGTTTGAGGGAGGGGGGCGAGGGGGTTTGAGGGAGGGGGGCGAGGGGGTTTGAGGGAGGGGGGCGAGGGGGTTTGAGGGAGGGGGCGAGGGGGTTTGAGGGAGGGGGCGAGGGGGTTTGAGGGAGGGGGCGAGGGGGTTTGAGGGAGCGGGGCGAGGGGGTTTGAGGGAGAGGGGCGAGGGGGTTTGAGGGAGGGGGCGAGGGGGTTTGAGGGAGGGGGCGAGGGGGTTTGAGGGAGGCGGGCGAGGGGGTTTGAGGGAAGCGGGCAGGGCGTTTGAGGGAGGGGGCGAGGGGGATCGAGAGAGGGGGCGAGGGGATCGAGGGAGGGGGCGAGGGGGATCGAGGGAGGGGGCGAGGGGGATCGAGGGAGGGGGGGCGAGGGGGATCGAGGGAGGGGAGCGAGTGGGATCGAGGGAGGGGAGCGAGGGAGGGGAGCGAGGGGGATCGAGGGAGGGGGGGCGAGGATGATCGAGGGAGGGGGGCGAGGGGGATCGAGGGAGGTGGCGAGGGGGATCGAGGGAGGTGGCGAGGGGGATCGAGGGAGGGGGCGAGGGGAATCGAGGGAGGGGGCGAGGGGAATCGAGGGAGGGGGCGAGGGGGATCGAGGGAGGGGGCGAGGGGGATCGAGGGAGGGGGCGAGGGGGATCGAGGGAGGGGGGGCGAGGGGGATCGAGGGAGGGGAGCGAGGGGGAGTGAGGGAGGGGGCGAGGGGGAGTGAGGGAGGAGGCGAGGGGGAGTGAGGGAGGGGGGCGAGGGGGAGTGAGGGAGGGGGGGCAAGGGGGGGTGAGGGAGGGGGGCGAGGGGGAGTGAGGGTGGGGGGCGAGGGGGAGTGAGGGGGGGGCGAGGGGGAGTGAGGGGGGGGCCGAGGGGGAGTGAGGGGGGGGCCGAGGGGGAGTGAGGGAGGGGGGCGAGGGGGAGTGAGGGAGGGCCGAGGGGGAGTGAGGGAGCGGGCGAGGGGGAGTGAGGGAAGGTGGCGAGGGGGAGTGAGGGAGGGGGGCGGTAGGGGGATTGAGGGAGGGGGCGAGGGGGATTGAGGATGGGGGCGAGGGGGATTGAGGGAGGGGGCGAGGGGGATTGAGGGCGTGGGGGATTGAGGGAGGGGGCGAGGGGGATTGAGGGAGGGGGCGAAGGCGATTGAGGGAGGGGGCGAGGGCGATTGTGGGAGGGGAGGGGCATTGAGGGGGACGAGGGGAATTGAGGAGGGGGCGAGGGGAATTGAGGAGGGGGAGAGGGGAATTGAGGAGGGGGTGAGGGAATTGAGGAGGGGGCGAGGGGAATTGAGGAGGGGTCGAGGGGAATTGAGGAGGGGGCGGGGGATTTGAGGAGTGGGCGAGGGGGTTTGAGGGAGGGCGGCGAGGGGGTTTGAGGGAGGGCGGCGAGGGGGTTTGAGGGAGGGCGGCGAGGGGGTTTGAGGGAGGGCGGCGAGGGGGTTTGAGGGAGGGCGGCGAGGGGGTTTGAGGGAGGGCGGCGAGGGGGTTTGAGGGAGGGCGGCGAGGGGGTTTGAGGGAGGGCGGCGAGGGGGTTTGAGGGAGGGCGGCGAGGGGGTTTGAGGGAGGGGGCGAGGGGGTTTGAGGGAGGGGGGCGAGGGGGTTTGAGGGAGGGGGGCGAGGGGGTTTGAGGGAGGGGGGCGAGGGGGATTGAGGATGGGGGGGCGAGGGGGATTGAGGGAGGGGGCGAGGGGGATTGAGGGAGGGGGCGAGGGGGATTGAGGGAGGGGGCGAGGGGGATTGAGGGAGGGGGCGAGGGGGATTGAGGGAGGGGGCGAGGGGGATTGAGGGAGGGGGCGAGGGGGATTGAGGGAGGGAGGCAGAAGGGGGGGGAAGAGGGAGTGAGGCTGGTGGGGGGGAAGTGGGAGTGAGGCAGAGAGGGAGTGAGAGAGGCAGAGAGAGTGAATGTACGAGGGAGAGAGACAGAGAGGGAGGGACGCAGAGAGGGAGGGACGCAGAGAGGGAGGAGGTGAGGGAAGCAGGGAGGGAGTGCGGGCTCCGGGGGGGGGAGAAGAGGGAGGGAGGCAAGGGGGGGCGAGGGGATTGAGGGAGGGGGGCGAGGGGGATTGAGGGAGGGGGGCGAGGGGGATTGAGGGAGGGGGGCGAGGGGGATTGAGGGAGGGGGCGAGGGTGTTTGAGGGAGGGGGGCGAGGGGGTTTGAGGGAGGGGGGCGAGGGGGTTTGAGGGAGGGGGGCGAGGGGGTTTGAGGGAGGGGGGCGAGGGGGTTTGAGGGAGGGGGGCGAGGGGGTTTGAGGGAGGGGGACGAGGGGGTTTGAGGGAGGGGGCGAGGGGGTTTGAGGGAGGGGGGCGAGGGGATTTGAGGGAGGGGGGCGAGGGGATTTGAGGGAGGGGGGCGAGGGGGATTGAGGGAGGGGGCGAGGGGATTGAGGGAGGGGGGCGAGGGGGTTTGAGGGAGGGGGCGAGGGGGTTTGAGGGGGGGCGAGGGGGTTTGAGGGAGGGGGGGCGAGGGGGTTTGAGGGAGGGGGGCGAGGGGGTTTGAGGGAAGGGGGGCGAGGGGGTTTGAGGGAGGGGGCGAGGGGGTTTGAGGGCAGGGGTCGAGGGGGGTTTGGGGGAGGGTGGCGAGGGGGTTTGAGGGAGGGGGCGAGGGGGTTTGAGGGAGGGGGGCGAGGGGGTTTGAGGGAGGGGGGCGAGGAGGTTTGAGGGAGGGCGGCGAGGGGGTTTGAGGGAGGGCGGCGAGGGGGTTTGAGGGAGGGCGGCGAGGGGGTTTGAGGGAGGGCGGCGAGGGGGTTTGAGGGAGGGCGGCGAGGGGGTTTGAGGGAGGGCGGCGAGGGGGTTTGAGGGAGGGGGGCGAGGGGGTTTGAGGGAGGGGGGCGAGGGGGTTTGAGGGAGGGGGCGAGGGGGGTTTGAGGGAGGGGGGCGAGGGGGTTTGAGTGAGGGGGTTTGAGGGAGGGGGGCGAGGGGGTTTGAGGGAGGGGGGCGAGGGGGTTTGAGGGAGGGGGGCGAGGGGGTTTGAGGGAGGGGGCGAGGGGGTTTGAGGGAGGGGGCGAGGGGGTTTGAGGGAGGGGGCGAGGGGGTTTGAGGGAGCGGGGCGAGGGGGTTTGAGGGAGAGGGGCGAGGGGGTTTGAGGGAGGGGGCGAGGGGGTTTGAGGGAGGGGGCGAGGGGGTTTGAGGGAGGCGGGCGAGGGGGTTTGAGGGAAGCGGGCAGGGCGTTTGAGGGAGGGGGCGAGGGGGATCGAGAGAGGGGGCGAGGGGGATCGAGGGAGGGGGCGAGGGGGATCGAGGGAGGGGGCGAGGGGGATCGAGGGAGGGGGGGCGAGGGGGATCGAGGGAGGGGAGCGAGTGGGATCGAGGGAGGGGAGCGAGTGGGATCGAGGGAGGGGAGCGAGGGGGATCGAGGGAGGGGGGGCGAGGATGATCGAGGGAGGGGGGCGAGGGGGATCGAGGGAGGTGGCGAGGGGGATCGAGGGAGGTGGCGAGGGGGATCGAGGGAGGGGGCGAGGGGAATCGAGGGAGGGGGCGAGGGGAATCGAGGGAGGGGGCGAGGGGGATCGAGGGAGGGGGCGAGGGGGATCGAGGGAGGGGGCGAGGGGGATCGAGGGAGGGGGGGCGAGGGGGATCGAGGGAGGGGAGCGAGGGGGAGTGAGGGAGGGGGCGAGGGGGAGTGAGGGAGGAGGCGAGGGGGAGTGAGGGAGGGGGGCGAGGGGGAGTGAGGGAGGGGGGGCAAGGGGGGGTGAGGGAGGGGGGCGAGGGGGAGTGAGGGTGGGGGGCGAGGGGGAGTGAGGGGGGGGCGAGGGGGAGTGAGGGGGGGGCCGAGGGGGAGTGAGGGGGGGCCGAGGGGGAGTGAGGGAGGGGGGCGAGGGGGAGTGAGGGAGGGCCGAGGGGGAGTGAGGGAGCGGGCGAGGGGGAGTGAGGGAAGGTGGCGAGGGGGAGTGAGGGAGGGGGGCGGTAGGGGGATTGAGGGAGGGGGCGAGGGGGATTGAGGATGGGGGCGAGGGGGATTGAGGGAGGGGGCGAGGGGGATTGAGGGCGTGGGGGATTGAGGGAGGGGGCGAGGGGAATTGAGGAAGGGGGCGAGGGGGATTGAGGGAGGGGGCGAAGGCGATTGAGGGAGGGGGCGAGGGCGATTGTGGGAGGGGAGGGGCATTGAGGGGGACGAGGGGAATTGAGGAGGGGCGAGGGGAATTGAGGAGGGGGAGAGGGGAATTGAGGAGGGGGTGAGGGGAATTGAGGAGGGGGCGAGGGGAATTGAGGAGGGGTCGAGGGGAATTGAGGAGGGGGCGGGGGGATTTGAGGAGTGGGCGAGGGGAATTGAGATGTGGGCGAGGGGAATTGAGATGGGGGCGAGGGGAATTGAGGGAGCGGCGGGCGAGGGGGAATAGGGGAAGGGGCGAGGGGGAAAAGGGGAAGGGGCGAGGGGGATTGAGGGAGGGGGCGAGGGGGAGTGAGGGAGGGGGCGAGGGGGAGTGAGGGAGGGGGTCGAGAGGGAGTGAGGGAGGGGGGGCGAGGGGGAGTGAGGGAGGGGGGGCGAGGGGGAGTGAGGGAGGGGGGGCGAGGGGGAGTGAGGGAGGGGGGCGAGGGGGAGTGAGGGAGGAGGGGCGAGGGGGAGTGAGGGAGGGGCCGAGGGGGAGTGAGGGAGGGGGGGCGAGTGGGAGTGAGGGAAGATGGCGAGGGGGATTGAGGGAGGGGGGCGGTAGAGGGATTGAGGGAAGGGGCGAGGGGGATTGAGGATGGGGGGGCAAGGGGGATTGAGGGAGGGGGGCAAGGGGGATTGAGGGCGAGGGGGATTGAGGGAGGGGGCGAGGGCGATTGAGGGAGGGGGCGAGGGCGATTGAGGGAGGGGGCGAGGGCGATTGAGGGAGGCGGCGAGGGCGATTGAGGGAGGCGGCGAGGGCGATTGAGGGAGGGGGCGAGGGCGATTGAGGGAGGCGGCGAGGGCGATTGAGGGAGGGGGCGAGGGCGATTGAGGGAGGGGGCGAGGGCGTTTGAGGGAGAGGGCGAGGGGGTTTGAGGGAGGGGGCGAGGGGGTTTGAGGGAGGGGGCGAGGGGGATCGAGCGAGGGGGGCGAGAGGGATCGAGGGAGGAGGGCGAGGGGGATCGAGGGATGGGGGGCGAGGGGGATCGAGGGAGGGGAGCGAGTGGGATCGAGGGAGGAGGTCGAGGGGGATCGAGGGAGGGGGCGAGGGGGATCGAGGGAGGGGGCGAGGGGGATCGAGGGAGGGGGCGAGGGGGATCGAGGGAGGGGGGCGAGGGGGTTCGAGGGAGGGGGCGAGGGGGTTCGAGGGAGGGGGCGAGGGGGTTCGAGGGAGGGGGCGAGGGGGAGTGAGGGAGGGGGCGAGGGGGAGTGAGGGAGGGGGCGAGGGGGAGTGAGGGAGGGGGCGAGGGGGAGTGAGGGAGGGGGCGAGGGGGATTGAGGTAGGGGGGGCGAGGGGGAGTGAGGGAGGGGCCGAGGGGGAGTGAGGGAGGGGGAGTGAGGGAGGGGGCGAGGGGGAGTGAGGGAAGGTGGCGAGGGAGATTGAGGGAGGGGGGCGGTAGGGGGATTGAGGGAAGGGGCGAGGGGGATTGAGGGAGGGGGGGCGAGGGGGATTGAGGGAGGGGGGGCGAGGGGGATTTAGGGAGGGGGTCGAGGGGGATTGAGGAAGGGGCGAGGGGGATTGAGGGAGGGGGCGAGGGGGATTGAGGGAGGGGGCGAGGGGGATTGAGGGAGGGGGCGAGAGCGATTGAGGGAGGGGGCGAGGGCGATTGAGGGAGGGGGGAGGGCGATTGAGGGAGGGGGCGAGGCGATTGAGGGAGGGGAGGGGCATTGAGGGGGGCGAGGGGAATTGAGGAGGGGGCGAGAGGGGTTTGAGGGAGGGGGGCGAGGGGGTTTGAGGGAGGGGGCGAGGGGTTTGAGGGAAGCGGGCGAGGGGGTTTGAGGGAAGCGGGCGAGGGGGTTTGAGGGAAGCGGGCGAGGGGGTTTGAGGGAGGGGGGCGAGGGGGTTTGAGGGAGGGGGTTGAGGGGGTTTGAGGGAGGGGGCGATGGGGTTTGAGTGGGGGGGCGAGGGGGTTTGAGGGAGGTGGCGAGGGGGTTTGAGGGAGGGGGCGAGGGGGTTTGAGGGAGGGGGGGCGAGGGGGTTTGAGGTATTGAGGCGAGGGGGATCGAGGGAGGGGGCGAGGGGGATCGAGGGAGGGGGCGAGTGGGATCGAGGGAGGAGGCGAGGGGGATCGAGGGAGGGGGGGCGAGGGGGATCGAGGGAGGGGATCGAGGGAGGGGGGGCGAGGGGGATCGAGGGAGGGGGCGAGTGGGATCGAGGGAGGGGGCGAGGGGGATCGAGGGAGGGGGCGAGGGGGTTTGAGTGGGGGCGAGGGGGTTTGAGGGAGGTGGCGAGGGGGTTTGAGGGAGTGGGGCGAGGAGGTTTGAGGGAGGGGGCGAGGGGGTTTGAGGGAGGGGGCAAGGGGGTTTGAGGGAGTGGGGCGAGGGGGTTTGAGGGAGGGGGCGAGGGGGTTTGAGGGAGGGGGCGAGAGGGTTTGAGGGAAGCGGGCGAGGGGGTTTGAGGGAGGCGGGCGAGAGGGTTTGAGGGAGGGGGGCGAGGGGGTGTGAGCGAGGGGGGCGAGTGGGTTTGAGGGAGGGGGCGAGGGGGTTTGAGGGATTGAGGCGAGAGGGGGCGAGGGGGATCGAGGGACGGGGCGAGGGTGATCGAGGGAGGGGGCGAGGGGGATCGAGGGAGGGGGGCGAGGGGGTTTGAGGGAGGGGGGCGAGGGGGTTTGAGGGAGGGGGCGAGAGGGGTTTGAGGGAGGTGGGCGAGGGGATTTGAGGGAGTGGGGCGAGGGGGTTTGAGGGAGGGGGGCGAGGGGGTTTGAGGGAAGCGGGCGAGGGGGTTTGAGGGAAGCGGGCGAGGGGGTTTGAGGGTGGGGGGGGGCGAGGGGGTTTGAGGGAGGGGGGGCGAGGGGTTTTGAGGGAGGGGGCGAGGGGGTTTGAGGGAGGGGGCGAGGGGGTTTGAGGGATGCGGGCGAGGGGGTTTGAGGGATGCGGGCGAGGGGGATCGAGAGAGGGGGCGAGGGGGATCGAGGGAGGGGGGCGAGGAGGATCGAGGGAGGGGGGCGAGGGGGATCGAGGGAGGGGGCGAGGGGGATCGAGGGAGGGGGCGAGGGGGATCGAGGGAAGGGGGCGAGGGGGATCGAGGAGGGGGGCGATGGGGATCGAGGAGGGGGGCGAGGGGGATCGAGGGAGGCGGCGAAGGGGATCGAGGGAGGGGGCGAGGGGGTTCGAGGGAGGGGGCGAGGGGGATGGAGGGAGGGGGCGAGGGGGAGTGAGGGAGGGGGCGAGGGGGAGTGAGGGAGGGGCGAGGGGGAGTGAGGGAGGGGGGCGAGGGGGAGTGAGGGAGGGGGGCGAGGGGGAGTGAGGGAAGGTGGCGAGGGGGAGTGAGGGAAGGTGGCGAGGGGGATTGAGGGAGGGGGCGGTCGGGGGATTGAGGGAGGGGGCGAGGGGGATTGAGGGAGGGGGCGAGGGGGATTGAACGAGGGGGTCGAGGGAGGGGGCGAGGGGGATTGAGGGAGGGGGCGAGGGGATTGAGGGAGGGGGCGAGAGCGATTGAGGGATGGGGCGAGGGTGATTGAGGGAGGGGGCGAGGGCGATTGTGGGAGGGGAGGGGCATTGAGGGGGACGAGGGGAATTGAGGAGGGGGCGAGGGGAATTGAGGAGGGGGAGAGGGGAATTGAGGAGGGGGAGAGGGGAATTGAGGAGGGGGAGAGGGGAATTGAGGAGGGGGAGAGGGGAATTGAGGAGGGGGAGAGGGGAATTGAGGAGGGGGAGAGGGGAATTGAGGAGGGGGAGAGGGGAATTAATGAGGGGTCGAGGGGAATTGAGGAGGGGCGGGGGGATTTGAGGAGTGGGCGAGGGGAATTGAGATGTGGGCGAGGGGAATTGAGATGGGGGCGAGGGGAATTGAGGGAGCGGCGGGTGAGGGGGAATAGGGGAAGGGGCGAGGGGGAAAAGGGGAAGGGGCGAGGGGGATTGAGGGAGGGGGCGAGGGGGAGTGAGGGGGCGAGGGGGAGTGAGGGAGGGGGCGAGGGGGAGTGAGGGAGGGGGGCGAGGGGGAGTGAGGGAGGGGGCGAGGGGGAGTGAGGGAGGGGGGGCGAGGGGGAGTGAGGGAGGAGGGGCGAGGGGGAGTGAGGGAGGGGCCGAGGGGGAGTGAGGGAGGGGGCGAGGGGGAGTGAGGGAGGGGGGGCGAGTGGGAGTGAGGGAAGATGGCGAGGGGGATTGAGGGAGGGGGGCAGTAGGGGGATTGAGGGAAGGGGCGAGGGGGATTGAGGATGGGGGGGGCGAGGGGGATTGAGGGAGGGGGGCAAGGGGGATTGAGGGCGAGGGGGATTGAGGGAGGGGGCGAGGGCGATTGAGGGAGGGGGCGAGGGCGATTGAGGGAGGCGGCGAGGGCGATTGAGGGAGGCGGCGAGGGCGATTGAGGGAGGGGGCGAGGGCGATTGAGGGAGGGGTCGAGGGCGATTGATGGAGGCGGCGAGGGCGATTGAGGGAGGGGGCGAGGGCGTTTGAGGGAGGGGGGCGAGGGCGTTTGAGGGAGGAGGCGAGGGGGTTTGAGGGAAGCGGGCGAGGGGGTTTGAGGGAGGGGGCGAGGGGGATCGAGAAAGGGGGCGAGGGGGATCGAGCGAGGGGGGCGAGAGGGATCGAGGGAGGAGGGCGAGGGGGATCGAGGGATGGGGGGCGAGGGGGATCGAGGGATGGGGGGCGAGGGGGATCGAGGGATGGGGGGCGAGTGGGATCGAGGGAGGGGAGCGAGTGGGATCGAGGGAGGAGGTCGAGGGGGATCGAGGGAGGGGGCGAGGGGGATCGAGGGAGGGGGCGAGGGGGATCAAGGGAGGGGGCGAGGGGGATCGAGGGAGGGGGCGAGGGGGATCGAGGGAGGGGCGAGGGGGATCGAGGGAGGGGGGCGAGGGGGTTCGAGGGAGGGGGCGAGGGGGTTCGAGGGAGGGGGCGAGGGGGTTCGAGGGAGGGGGCGAGGGGGTTCGAGGGAGGGGGCGAGGGGGAGTGAGGGAGGGGGCGAGGGGGAGTGCGGGAGGGGGCGAGGGGGAGTGCGGGAGGGGGCGAGGGGGAGTGAGGGAGGGGGCGAGGGGGAGTGCGGGAGGGGGCGAGGGGGAGTGCGGGAGGGGGCGAGGGGGAGTGAGGGAGGGGGCGAGGGGGAGTGAGGGAGGGGGGCGAGGGGGAGGGGGGCGAGGGGGAGTGAGGGAGGTGGGTTGAGGGGGGGCGAGGGGGAGTGAGGGAGGGGGGCGAGGGGGAGTGAGGTAGGGGGGGCGAGGGGGAGTGAGGGAGGGGCCGAGGGGGAGTGAGGGAGGGGGAGTGAGGGAGGGGGCGAGGGGGAGTGAGGGAAGGTGGCGAGGGAGATTGAGGGAGGGGGGCGGTAGGGGGATTGAGGGAAGGGGCGAGGGGGCTTGAGGGAGGGGGGGTGAGGGGGATTTAGGGAGGGGGTCGAGGGGGATTGAGGAAGGGGCGAGGGGGATTGAGGGAGGGGGCGAGGGGGATTGAGGGAGGGGGCGAGGGGGATTGAGGGAGGGGGCGAGAGCGATTGAGGGAGGGGGCGAGGGCGATTGAGGGAGGGGGGGAGGGCGATTGAGGGAGGGGGGGAGGGCGATTGAGGGAGGGGAGGGGCATTGAGGGGGGCGAGGGGAATTGAGGAGGGGGCGAGAGGGGTTTGAGGGAGGGGGGCAAGGGGGTTTGAGGGAGGGGGGCGAGGGGGTTTGAGGGAAGCAGGCGAGGGGGTTTGAGGGAAGCGGGCGAGGGGGTTTGAGGGAAGCGGGCGAGGGGGATTGAGGGAGTGGGGCGAGGGGGTTTGAGGGAGGGGGGCGAGGGGGTTTGAGGGAGGGGGCGAGGGGGTTTGAGTGTGGGGGCGAGGGGGATCGAGGGAGGGGGGCGAGGGGGATCGAGGGAGGTGATCGAGGGAGGGGGGGCGAGGGGGATCGAGGGAGGGGGCGAGTGGGATCGAGGGAGGGGGCGAGGGGGATCGAGGGAGGGGGGCGAGGGGGTTTGAGTGGGGGGGCGAGGGGGTTTGAGGGAGGTGGCGAGGGGGTTTGAGGGAGGGGGCGAGGGGGTTTGAGGGAGTGGGGCGAGGAGGTTTGAGGGAGGGGGCGAGGGGGTTTGAGGGAGGGGGCGAGGGGGTTTGAGGGAGTGGGGCGAGGGGGTTTGAGGGAGGGGGCGAGGGGGATTGAGGGCGAGGGGGATTGAGGGAGGGGGCGAGGGCGATTGAGGGAGGGGGCGAGGGCGATTGAGGGCGAGGGGGATTGAGGGAGGGGGCGAGGGCGATTGAGGGAGGGGGCGAGGGCGATTGAGGGAGGCGGCGAGGACGATTGAGGGAGGGGGGCGAGGGGGTTTGAGGGAAGCAGGCGAGGGGGTTTGAGGGAAGCGGGCGAGGGGGTTTGAGGGAAGCGGGCGAGGGGGATTGAGGGAGTGGGGCGAGGGGGTTTGAGGGAGGGGGGCGAGGGGGTTTGAGGGAGGGGGCGAGGGGGTTTGAGGGAGGGGGCGAGGGGGTTTGAGGGAGGTGGCGAGGGGGTTTGAGGGAGGGGGCGAGGGGGTTTGAGGGAGGGGGGGCGAGGGGGTTTGAGGTATTGAGGCGAGGGGGATCGAGGGAGGGGGCGAGGGGGATCGAGGGAGGGGGGCGAGGGGGATCGAGGGAGGGGGCGAGTGGGATCGAGGGAGGGGGCGAGGGGGATCGAGGGAGGGGGGCGAGGGGGATCGAGGGAGGTGATCGAGGGAGGGGGGGCGAGGGGGATCGAGGGAGGGGGCGAGTGGGATCGAGGGAGGGGGCGAGGGGGATCGAGGGAGGGGGGCGAGGGGGTTTGAGTGGGGGGGCGAGGGGGTTTGAGGGAGGTGGCGAGGGGGTTTGAGGGAGGGGGCGAGGGGGTTTGAGGGAGTGGGGCGAGGAGGTTTGAGGGAGGGGGCGAGGGGGTTTGAGGGAGGGGGCGAGGGGGTTTGAGGGAGTGGGGCGAGGGGGTTTGAGGGAGGGGGCGAGGGGGTTTGAGGGAGGGGGCGAGAGGGTTTGAGGGAAGCGGGCGAGGGGGTTTGAGGGAGGGGGGCGATTGGGTTTGAGGGAGGGGGCGAGGGGGTTTGAGGGAGGGGGCGAGGGGGTTTGAGGGAGGGGGCGAGGGGGTTTGAGGGATTGAGGCGAGAGGGGGCGAGGGGGATCGAGGGACGGGGCGAGGGGGATCGAGGGAGGGTGCGAGGGGGATCGAGGGAGGGGGCGAGTGGGATCGAGGGGGGGCGAGTGGGATCGAGGGAGGGGGGCGAGGGGGATCGAGGGAGGGGGGCGAGGGGGAGTGAGGGAGGGGGGCGAGGGGGAGTGAGTGAGGGGGGCGAGGGGGAGTGAGGGAGGGGGGCGAGGGGGAGTGAGGGAGAGGGGCGAGGCGGAGTGAGGGAGGGGGGCGAGGGGGAGTGAGGGAGGGTGAGGGAGGGAGGGGGAGTGAGGGAGTGAGGGAGGGGGAGAGAGAGAGGGAGGGAGGGGGAGAGAGAGAGGGAGGGAGGGGGAGAGAGAGAGGGAGGGAGGGGGAGAGAGAGAGGGAGTGAGGGGGAGAGAGAGAGAGGGAGTGAGGGGGAGAGAGAGAGAGGGAGGGAGGGGGAGAGAGAGAGAGGGAGGGAGGGGGAGAGAGAGAGAGGGAGGGAGGGGGAGAGAGAGAGGGAGGGAGGGGGAGAGAGAGAGGGAGGGAGGGGGAGAGAGAGAGGGAGGGAGGGGGAGAGAGAGAGGGAGGGAGGGGGAGAGAGAGAGGGAGGGAGTGGGAGAGAGAGAGGGTTGGAGGGGGAGAGAGAGAGGGAGGGAGGGGGGAGAGAGAGGGAGGGAGGGGGGGGAGAGAGAGGGGGGGAGAGAGAGGGAGGGAGGGAGGGGGGGAGAGAGAGGGAGGGAGGGGGAGAGAGAGAGGGAGGGGGAGAGAATGAGGGAGGGAGGGGGACAGGGGGAGAGAGGGAGGGGGAGAGAGAGTGGGAGGGAGGGAGGGGGAGAGAGAGTGGGATGGAGGGAGGGGGAGAGAGAGTGGGAGGGAGGGAGGGAGGGGAGAGAGAGTGGGCAGGAGGGAGGGAGGGGGAGCGAGAGAGTGGGCGTGAGGGAGGGAGGGGGAGAGGGAGTGGAGGGAGAGAGAGAGTGGCAGGGAGGGAGGGGATAGAGAGTGGAGGAGGGAGGGGGGAGAGAGAGTGGGAGTGAGGGAGAGAGAAGAAGCGGGAGAGAGAGTGGGAGGGAGGGGGAGAGAAGAAGCGGGAGAGTGTGAGGGAGGAAGGCGGAGAGTGTGAGGGAGGGAGGGGGAGAGAGAGTGTGAGGGAGGGAGGGGGTGAGAGTGTGTGAGGAAGGGAGGGGGTGAGAGAGTGGGAGGGAGGGAGGGGGAGAGTGTGTGGGCGGGAGGGAGGGAGGGGGAGAGAGAGTGGTCGTAAGGGAGGGAGGGGGAGAGAGAGTGGGAGGGAGGGAGGGAGGGAGGGGGAGAGAGAGTGGCAGGGAGGGAGGGGATAGAGAGTGGAGGAGGGAGGGGGGAGAGAGAGAGTGGGAGGGAGGGAGGGGAGAGAGAGTGGGAGGGAGGGGGAGAGAGGAAGCGGGAGAGAGAGTGTGAGGGAGGAAGGGGGAAAGTGTGAGGGAGGGAGGGGGATTGAGAGTGTGAGGGAGGGAGGGGGTGAGTGTGTGAGGGAGGGAAGGGGGGAGAGAGTGTGTGAGGGAGGGAAGGGGGGAGAGAGTGTGTGAGGGAGGGAAGGGGGGAGAGAGTGTGTGAGGGAGGATTGGGGGGAGAGAGAGAGTGTGAGGGAGGGAGGGGGGAGCGAGTGTGAGGGAGGGAGGGGGAGAGAGAGTGTGAGGGAGGGAGGGGGAGAGAGTGTGAGGGAGGGAGGGGGAGAGTATGAGGGAGGGGGGGAAAGAGAGTGTGAGGGAGGGGGGGAAAGAGAGTGTGAGGGAGGGAGGGGGCGAGAGAGTGTGAGAGAGGGAGGGGGTGAGAGAGTGTGAGGGAGGGAGGGGGAGAGAGTGTGGGCGGGAGGGAGGGAGGGGGAGAGAGAGTGTGATGGAGGGAGGGGGTGAGAGTGTGTGAGGGAGGGAGGGGAAGAGAGAGTGTGATGGAGGGAGGGGGAGAGAGTGTGAGGGAGGGAGGGAGACAGAGAGTGTGAGGGAGGATGGGGGAGAGAGAGAGGGAGGTAGGAAGGGAGACAGAGAGAGGGAGGTAGGGAGGGAGGGAGACAGAGAGGGAGGTAGGGAGGGAGGGAGACAGAGAGAGGGAGGTAGGGAGGGAGACAGAGAGGGAGGGAGGGAGGTGGACAGAGAGAGGGAGTGGGACAGAGGGAGGGAGGGAGGTGGACAGAGAGAGGGAGGGAGGGGGACAGAGGGAGGGAGGGAGGGAGGTGGCGGGGGGCGAGGCGGCAGGGGGAGGGGCGCGGGCGCAGAGCGGGCGAAGGCAGAGAGCGGGCGAGTGGCGCGGGCAGAGAGCGGGCACGGGCAGAGAGAGGGCGAGGGGCGCGGGCAGAGAGCGTGCGAGGGGCGCGGGCAGAGAGCGGGCCAGAGCGCGGGCAAGGGGCGCGGGCAGAGAGCGGGCGAGTGGCGCGGGCAGAGCGCGGGCGAGTGGCGCGGGCAGAGAGCGGGCGAGTGGCGCGGGCAGAGCGTGGGCAAGGGGCGCGGGCAGAGAGCGGGCGAGTGGCGCGGGCAGAGCGCGGGCAAGGGGCGCGGGCAGAGAGCGCTAGGGACAGAACGAGAGGCACAGATGATAGAAGTTTGGAGCTCTCTTCTGTAAATGGCAGTTGATCCTTGATGAATTGTTAATTTTAAATCAGAGATGGATAGCTATTTGTTAACGAAATGTATTAAGGGATTATAAAGGCCGATATATGGAGTTGGTTCGCAGATCAGCTATTGAATGGTGGAACCGGCTCGAGGAGCTAAATGGCCTACTCCTGTTCCGAAGTACCCAGGGGAGGGGTGCCCTGTACACCGCGGGGAGGGGAGTGGAGGTCTTGATCCCGGGGGGGGGGGGGGGTACTCTGTACCTTTCGGGTGGGGATGGAAGGGGCGAGACGAGGTCGCGATGCCCGGGGGAAGAGGAGAGGGGAGGGTCGCAGTGCACGGGTAAGGCGGGGAAGAGGCAACACAAGGTCCCAGGGGACGGAGCGAGACGAGGTCCTGAAGCCCGCGGGGGAAAGAGGCGAAGCGAGGTCCGGGTGCCCGGGAGGAAAGGGGCGCGGGGAGGTCCCGGTACTGGTTGCCGGGGGGGATCTGGCGGAGGCGCTCTGTATCCTGAGGTTGCTATGGTCCTGGGGGAGGGGCTCAGTACCCAGGTGGCAATGGCGGGGTTTGCTCTGATCCTGGGGGAGGGGGCCCTGTACCCAGCTGGGGTGATCGTTGCTCTAATCCTGGGGGAGGTGGCTCTATACCCGGGGGTTGTTTCAATCCGAGGGAGGGGTCTCAGTAACCGAGGAGGGCGGGGTTGCTCTGATTCTGGGGGAGGGAGGTCTGTACCCAGGGAGGAGTGGACTCTGTACCCGGGGGGAGGCTCTGTACCCGAGGGGGCGGGGTGGGGCGCTGTACCCTAGTGGGTGGGAGGGGAGTTCTCTACCCGAGGGGATGGGGGGGGGAAGCTCTCTACCCGAGGGGGTGGGGGGGGGGGAGAAGCTCTCTACCCGAGGGGGTGGGAGAAGCTCTCTACCCGAGGGGGTGGGGGGGGGGGGGGGGGGGGAGAAGCTCTCTACCCGAGGAGGTGGGGAGGGAGAAGCTCTCTACCCGAGGGGGTGGGGGCTCTCTACCCGATGGGGTGGGGGGGGAGCTCTCCACCCGAGGGGGTGGCGGGGGAGAAGCTCTCTACCCGAGGGGGTGGGGGCTCTCTACCCGAGGGGGTGGGGGGGAGCTCTCTACCCGAGGGGATGAGGGGGGGAGCTCTTTACCCGAGGAGGTGGGGGGGGGAGCTCTCTACCCGAGGGGGTGGGGGGGGAGCTCTCTACCCGAGGGGGTGGGGGGGGGGGGAAGCTCTCTACCCGAGGGGGTGGGGGGGGGCTCTCTACCCGAGGGGGTGGGGGGGGAAGCTCTCTACCCGAGGGGGTGGGGGGGGGAGCTCTCTACCCGAGGGGGTGGGGGGGGAGCTCTCTACCCGAGGGGGTCGGGGGGGGAGCTCTCTACCCGAGGGGGTCGGGGGGGGAGCTCTCTACCCGAGGGAGTGGGGTGGGGGGAGCTCTCTACCCGTGGGGGTGGGGGCACTACACCTGGGGGGGGTCTATACCGGGGGGGGGGGCGGAGAGTGGGTTCTGTACCCGGGGGAGGGGGTGGAAAAGAGAGCTCTATACCCGGGGGGGTTACACTGATCCTGGTGCCTGACGGTGGGTGGTCGGGAAAGAGAGGTGCTGACATGGACGGCGGGGCCAGGCGCTACTCTAACCCGGCCCGTTGACTGCTCAGCACCCGCTCTTTGCGAGTGCAGGAATCCCCTCCTCGGGGGGCGGCGGCGGCGGGGAGGTAGCAGGGGCCGTGCAGAGAGCGCGGCTCCGGGAGTGCAGGCGGCTGGGTGCCATCCCCCTCCCCCCGCGGCGCCGACATGTTGATTCCAGAACCGCTCGCTGTCCAGACGGAAGGTGGGGGAGAGAGAGACGGATCGGGGGGGGAGGGGGTTCGGGGAGTGAGCCGGGGGGGTTTTGGGAGAGAGAGACGGAGCTGGGGGAGGGGAGGGAGGAGGGTCTGGGAGAGAGACGGCGCGGGGGGAACTGGGGGAGAGAGGCGAGGGGTGGGGGCTGGGGGGAGCCAGGGTGGGGGGTCTGTGGGGGAGAGAGATTGGGCGGCTCCCCCCACCCCCACCCACGCCAAAGGAGAACCAGCCGAGAACTGTGCGTGTGGAGCGGGGGGAATCCCGGCCTGCTGCACTCTCCGGTCCGGCGGTGGCGGGGGGCAGGGGGTCGGGGCCGGGCCTGCTCCGCGATCAGCCTTGGACAGCGCCTTTAAGCCGCAGCGTCTAGCCCACCGAGCGAGGGCCGTCGGTGCCCGCCGCCGCCACCCCCCGGACTTCGCTCACCTGCGGCCGGCCACGGGCCCAGCGGCTGCTCGCTCTGCTGCTCTGGGCGCCTCACATTCCTTCACACCCAGGAGCCGAGGGAAACTTTCAGCCCAACTCCAGCAACAGGTCTTCCGTCCGCACAGGCCACTGACGTCAGCGCGTCGCGGCACAGCTGTCAGCGCACAACCCGTCCCGATAAACAGGACAGTGCAGCTCTGAATAGAGGGTACACCCCTCCCTATTAAACAGGACAGTGCAGCTCTGGATAAAGGATCCATCCCCTCCCCAATAAACAGGACAGTGCAGCTCTGGATAAAGGGTCTACCCCCCTCCCCAATAGACAGGACCGTGCAGCCCCGGATAGAGGGTACACCCCCTCCCCAATAAACAGGACAGTGCAGCTCTTGATAAAGGGTACACCCCCTCCCCAGTAAACAGGACAGTGCAGCTCCTGATAAAGGGTACACCCCCTCCCCAATAAACAGGACAGTGCATCTCCGGATAAAGGGTACACCCCCCTCCCCAATAAATAGGACTGTGCAGTTCCGGGTATAGAGATCACCCTCCGCGACCAAAAAACGGGAGAGTGCAGCTCCGGATATAGAAATCACCCCTCCCCAATAAACAGGAGAGTTCAGCTCCCAGTATAGGGATCACTCTCTCCCCAATAAACACAACAGTGCAGCTCCAGGTAAAGTGATCACTCTTGTTATGTATGTAAACATTACCAATGTGTAAGACTTGCCACCAGGGGGCGCACCTGTGGGAGACCCAAGGGTCACCTGCACATCCTGGGCAAGCAGGTATAAAAGGCAGTCTACCATGCTGCTTCCTCACTCTGGAGTTACAATAAAGAGACCAAGGTCAGAACAGCTTGAGCTTAATATATACAGTCTTGTGGAGTTATTCTGAACATAACAACTCCCTCCTCGATAAACATTAGTGTACAGCTCCGTGTAAAGGGATCACACCCCCACCCAAGGATGGATTAAGGGTGCCTCAGGCCCCGGGCAGTGTCCCGGCCATGGGCCCCCTACTCCCATTCACATCTTGCAGTAAATGACATTAGTGAGCTAAGTCACAGGGCACTATAGTGAGCATGCATCAGGTCAAGGTCAGATCTACATCTCAGGTTATGTTCTCATTGATACTTTGACGATACTCATTTAATATTTTATTATGTTTCCAAACAATTTCAAGTAACTGATCAGTTGATCAATGATGGCAAGGAACACTTCAGTTTTCAATTTCTCCTTGGGCGACAGCACAGTGTTTTCAGCATCTCCATCATTATAGCAGCGGTTGCGTACCCGGACGTGCCTCTGAGCTGAATTGTACTCGTGGCCACACAGCTTAATCCCTGGGTTTTCGAAGTTCTCAAACTCTGTCCACTGGGTCTTGACAAAATTGATAAGGGACTCGAGTAAGGACACCATGACAAGAAATAAAGGCATACAATGTGGCCAAGACTAGTGGGCGGCCAGAGGATTGGGACATTTTTAAAAGCCACCAGAGAACAACTAAAAAAATGATTAAGAGAAGGAAGATAGATTATGAAAGTAAACTAGCACAAAATCTAAAAACAGATAGTAAGTGTTTCTACAGGTATATAAAAAGGAAAAGAGTGGCTCAAGTAAATGTTGGTCCCCTGGAGGATGAGACCGGGGAATTAATAAAGGAGAACAGAGAAATGGCAGAGACGTTGAACAAATATTTTGTATCGGTCTTCACAGTAGAAAACACGAAAAACATCCCAATAGTGGATAATCAAGGGGCTATAGGTAGGGCTGCACTGCAGGGAGCAGCGCGTGCTGCTGCAGAAGGGCGACGGCTGTGAAGAGGGCGACTAGATTTGACCTCACCTAAATCCAGGTTGCTGATGGCACTGCGGGCAGGTACAGCAGGAGCAGCGAAGTCGGGGCGAAGGAGCAGCAAGAGTTCGTAGAGAGATATGATCGGGGCCCAGGAGAGGCGTGAGTTCAGGGCCCAGAAGAGGGGAGGGCCCAGGGGCAGCACGGGCCAGCCCACACTGCGATATGTGTGGCACGAGGTCCATGCAGCAAAGCTGGTCTCCAGTTGTCTTGGTTAACCCTTGCCACTGGACCAAGACCAAGCTCTGTCAGGCCCATGTGGTGGTTGGTGTGCAACGGCCACCACACATTAAAAAAATCCATGCACAGGCATCTTCCACCCTTCAACATGTAGTTTGGGACCTGGAATATTAGGTCCTTCATTGAAACACCAGTGAACTCATCCCTTTTTGGCATGGAAGCAAGTCATCCTTTTCGAGGGACTGCCTATGATGATGATAGGTAGGGAGGAACTTAATACAACCTAGTACTAGGTAAAATAATGGGACTAAAGGTGGACAAGTCTCCTGGACCTGATGCCTTACATCCGAGGATCTTAAGAGAAGTAGCTGCAGAGATAGTGGATGCATTGGTTGTAATCTACCAAAATTCCCTGGATTCTGGAGAGGTTCCAGCAGATTGGAAAACCGCAAAAAAGGAGGCACACAAAAAGCAGGAACCTATAGACCAGTTAGCCTAACATCTGTTGTTGGGAAAATGCTGGAGTCCATTATTAAGGAAGCAGTAGTGGGACATTTAGAAAAGCAAGATTCAATGAGAGTCAGCATGGTTTTATGAAAGGGAAATCATGTTTGACAAATTTGCTGGAGTTCTTTGAGCAGGGTGAATAAACGGGAACCAGTTGATGTGGTGTATTTGGATTTCCAGAAGGCATTCGATAAGGTGCCACATAAGAGATTACTGCACAAGATAAAAGCTCACGGGGTTGGAAGTAATATATTAGCATGGATAGAGGATTGGCTAACTAACAGAAAACAGAGAGTCGGGATAAATAGGTCATTTTCCAATTGGCAAAACAATGACTAGTGTGGTGCCGCAGGAATCGGTGCTGGGTTCTCAACTATTTACAATCTATATTAATGACTTGGATGAAGGGACCGACCGAGTGCAATGTAGCCAAGTTTGCTGATGATACAAAGGTGGGAAGGACAGCAAATTGTGACAAGGACACAAAAAGTTTGGAAAGAGATAGACAGGCTAAGTGAGCGGGCAAAAATTTGGCAGATGGAGTATAATTTGGGAAAATGTGAGGCTATCCACTTTGGCAGAAATAATAGAAAAGCAAATTATAATTTAAATGGAGAAAAATTGCAAAGTGCTGCAGTACAGAGAGACCTGGGAGTACTTATGCATGAAACACAAAAAGTTAGTCTGCAGTTACAACAAGTAATCAGGAAGGCAAATGGCCTTTATTGCAAGGGGGATAGAGTATAAAAGCAGAGAAGTCCTGCTACAATTGTACAGGGTATTAGTGAGGCCACACCTGGAGTACTGCGTGCAGTTTTGGTCTCCGTATTTAAGGAAGGATATACTTGCATTGGAGGCTATTCAGAGAAGGTTCATTAGGTTGATTCCGGAGATAAGGGGGTTGACCTATAAGGATAGGTTGAGTAGGTTGGGCCTATACACATTGGAGTTCAGAAGAAACATAGAAACATAAAAAAATAGGTGCAGAAATATAGGTGCCATTTGGCCCTTTGAGCCTGCACCACCATTCACTATGATCATGGCTGATCATGCAACTTCAGTATCCCATTCCTACTTTCTCTCCATACCCCTTGATCCCTTTAGCCATAAGGACCACATCTAACTCCCTTTTGAATATATCTAGCGAACTGGCCTCAACAACTTTCTGTGGTAGAGAATTCCACAGGTTCACAATTCTCAGTGAAGAAGTTTCTCCTCATCTCGGTCCTAAATGGCTTACCCCTTATCCTTAGACTGTGACCCCTGGTTCTGGACTTCCCCAACATCGGGAACATTCTTCCTGCATCTAACCTGTCCAATGAGAGGTGATCTTATTGAAACTTATAAGATAATGAGGGGGTTCGACAAGATGGATGCAGAGAGGATATTTCCATTCCTAGGGGAACCTAAAGCTAAGGGACATAGGGCTAGAACCTCCACTTTTGTACTTATTGCCCAAAATGGGCATTATTTCTGGCGTGGGCATTAAGAGAGGATTTTCAGATCACCGGCTTCTCACCCATTCTCAAAACACCTAGTTTTCATTTTTGAAAATGGGCGTTACCACGAGCAATATCAAATGGGCAGTAGCATAAATTTTTTTTGACCCTCTGACGTAAAGTGTGGCTGTCCATGGCAACGCTCAATTCCCGTGACTCAGGAGGTCAAGGTTCATCATGACATGTGCAGAAGAGGAGGCAGAGAGAGAGGGAGCTCAGAGCAGGTGTGGCTGTGGTGTGTGCTTGTCTGGCTGTTATGGAAGGCACGACGGAGATTGACCAGTAGCAAAAACCCTACTAAGCACCAAGAACATAGTTGGCATCGAGTTTTTGTCCAACAAATAAGATATAACATGGAAGGGATCGAGGAGGCCCTGAAGCTGGTAGCCAGGAACACTGGTGGCAGAGGGCTCCCAGTGGTCCCAGAGCGCGGCACTGCACCTCAAGGTGCCGCAGCCTCATTGCCAACCACACATGAGAGCCAGCAGCAACATCTTGTTTCTGGCTCGGAGCACGTTCCCACCTCGGGACCGTCCTCTCCCGTATCCGCCCAAGCAGCGCTTCAGCCATCACCCACCCACCCCCCCCCACCCCCCTCCTAATGAAGTATTGCCTGAGGACCTCCTCAGCCAGGCGGCTTGGAGTCAGGAGGGGAAGGGGAAGGGGTAGAGGTGAGGAGGAGAAGCGAGGGAGGGTGGTGGATGCGGCAGGGGGAAGGACTGGTTTGTATGGAAAAACTAATGATTTCAGACTAATGTTCGGTTTAAATGTTTTTTATTTAACAAAACCATGTTGCGCCATTGGATAGCTGCACCATTACACGCTGGTGAATCCTTAACATCAAAGGGTGTAATCACATTTAACTTCAATCAACTTAAACTTTAACTGTCACCAAGGTGATGCCAACCATTGATGTATGACCTGCACACCCAGCAGTGTGTCAGCCTTGTAAATAACAGCAACGTTCCTTCAGGCAAAGCGATAATTGATGAGCTCCTGATGTAAGGCTCTTGCAGTTATCATGCCACCATGGGCCCTTTCATGCGGTCTACAGGGGGGCGGGGGCATGGCTTCAGCATCAGCCTGATTGTCTGGCCCGAGGTCAACGTCCGCCTCCTCGTCCTCTTCCTCTCTCTGGTGAGGTGGACTGTCAGGCTGATCAGGCAATTCTTGTCCCCTCCTGATAGCCAAGTTGTGCAGCATGGAGCACACCACCACGAATTTAGCTGCCTGCTCAGGATGGTATTGGAGCTCGCCTCCTGAGTGGTCCAGGCATCTAAAGCGCTGCTTCAGCACTCCAATGGTTTCCTCCATGATATTGCAAGTTGCTCTGTGGCTCTCGTTGTGTTGCCTCTCGGCCTCGGTGTGGGTGTCACGCAGAGGATTCATCAGCCAGGGGGCAAGGCCATATCCTTTGTCACCAAGCATCCAGCATTGACCTTATGGCTGATTGTTGAACAAGTTAGATACAGTGCTCTCACGCAGGAAATTGAGCATTCCCTGCCAGTATAATTTGCTGGTGGTTGACAACCAGTTGAACATTCAGGGAGTGGAATCCCTTGTGGTTCCTGAAAACCTCAGCATCCTGAAAAGGTGCCTGCAAAGCAATGTGCGTACAGTCTATTGCTCCCTGCACTTTGGGGAAGTTTGCAATTCGGGAGAATCCTAGAGCCCTCTCACTCTGTGCCTCCCTGGTCATAGGGAACCTGATCAAGTCCCTCCTGCTTGCGTACAGGGCTTCAGTGACCTGTCGAATACAACGATGTGTGGCATGCTGAGAAAGTCCGCAAATGTCTCCAGCTGTGGCCTGAAAAGAACCCGAGGCAGTACCGTGGTGATTTTGACCTCGGCGGACAGTGCAGTACTGATGGTGTTGGCAGATTGCACATCTGCCCCGATCAGCTGGCATACCTCAGTGATAACCTCTTTGTGGAAGCACAGTCTCCAAAGCAGGTGTTGTCGGGCAAGTCAAGGTAAGAAAGCTTCTCCTTGTACCTGCGGAGGGTATAACGTCTGGTCCTCCTCATCTGTCTGTCACGTCTTACATTGGGCACATAATGCAGTGGAGTGTTCCTTCAGCGATGTTGAGTCTGCTGCATGTAATTGGTCACCAAGAGAGGGTGAGAAAGGACAGGACCCATTGCAGCAGCTCTCTGGTTTCCACCGATTGGTCACAAACTCGGAATGTCCCGACGAAGACACCTCTTCAATTCCAATCGGTCACAGTATGGTCAAGATGTTTTCACAGATGTTCACATCAACTCCAACGACCTGTAGAGTACATCCGAACTCCGCCGAAGTTGAAGCACAGCAGCCTTTTAAAAGACGTGACATGTGATCTAGAACATGGCGTCCATAATGCTGTGATTAGTTCCGGTTAGTTCCACTTTTTGTGGGTGGTGTTTTGGGCGAGTGATATTGTGGCCGATATGTGTGCGAGGTGGTGAAATTGACGCTGGGCGATCTCATGGCCGCTAATTTTGGTAAATTTGTGCTTTACGACAAAAAAAGTGGGTGGACGTTAATATTGAATCTCAGCGTTAAATCAGTGCGGAAAGTAACGCTGGGCGATATTATGGGCGTTGAATTCGCCTATTCTGCTGATTCCACCCTCAAAAAATGGGTAGGTGGTAATATTTTTTCCCAGCGTTAAGCACATGGGGAAAGTAACGTTCAGCGATAAGTTTCTGAAAAATGCCCGCTACTTTCCATTTTGTGCCAAAATGGGCGCTATATGGGCGTTACATGTCATTTCAGCGGTAAAATGGGCATTAAGTGGGCGTTAAGCATACAAAAAAAGTGGAGGTTCTAGCCCATAGTCTTAGAATAAGGGGCTGCCCATTTAAAACTGAGATGAGGAGAAATTTCTTCTCTCAGAGAGTTGTAAATCTATGGAATTCTCCGCTCCAGAGAGCTGTGGAGGCAGGGTCATTGAATATATTTAAGGTGCAGATAGACAGATTATTGAGCGATAAGGGAGTAAAGGATTATGGGGAGCAGGCAGTGAGGTGGAGCTGAGTCCATGATCGGATCAGCCATGATCTTCTTGAATGGCGGAGAAGGCTCGAGGGGCCAAATGGCCTACTCCTGCTCCTATTTCTTATGTTCTTATTCAGATTCAAGCCAGTCTCTTGAAGTGAGAGATTGGACAGGTGAAAGCGCTTCAAGACTGTGTTTCAAATAACAATGAGAATAGCTGAATCCAGTTCGCCCAGTTTGTCAAGATTCAACTGAGCTTCATTTTGGCATTCAACTTTCTGTTCCATGTCAGTTGCCAGGGATTCCAACACTTTGCATATGGGAATGTAACCTTTGAGCAGGGCTGACACTGCTTCTTACCTTGCTGACCATAGAGTAGCAGAAAGCTGTTTGACGACAGACAGCCCTAAAGGCTTTAATTTTTCATAAAGCAGTTGCCAGCGATACGTCGATGCAGAACGAAACGTGTACAGCTTTTGTACAATGTTAAAAAATCTGACGATCACTGGGCTGCATTGAGCGCTATTTTTCCCCACAAGGTTGAGTGAGTGTTCTGCACATGGTATAAACATCGCATATGGGCATTGCTCGTTGATGATAGTTTGGACACCAATGTATTTCCTATTCATATTTGAAGCATTGTCATAAAATTGTCTGCGACAATTTTGAATGTCGATCCCATTCTTATCCAGAAAGGCCAGTGTTATTTCTGCTATTTCTTGTCCAGTATGACCGATTATCGGCAAGAACTTTAGGAACCTTTCCTCAGGACCAGTCGGTCGAACATAGCGAACAACAAATGTCAGCTGTGTGACATCTGGCGTTGAATCAACAGATATTGAATAGAACTTCGCTGATTTCAAGTCCTGGATAATCGTCTCAAGTACTTTGCCACCCATCAGACTAATCAGTTCTTCACAAGTGCTGGAAGACAAGTATGAAGTATGCCCCTTGCCTTTGTTGGCGAACCGCTTGATGTGTTCAGCAAGAAATGCATCGTACTTTGCGAGAACCTCCAACACACCCAGATAATTACCATTATTTGGAGACCCAACGATTTTGTCTCTGTCTCGCAATGAAAGACCTCGTTCACAGAGAAACGTTATCACACAGACAGCTCGCTCTAGCATCTTGCGCCAGTAACACCATTAATTTTCAAACTGTAAGACAATATGATCATCACACAACCAGTGCCTGCTTGTCTAGTGCACATTACTACCATGGCTTCTCTATGCTGGTGGCTGAAATCCTCTCATCTCCATGCTTCCAGTCATTAAACCCATGAGTAAAGTGGCTACTTGTTCATGCTGTGACCTTGCCAGCAAAGCAGTATACTCTACCATCAGCAGGTGCACACGTGTGAAGAAGAACTTCGAGCAGTATCGGCGACGTCCTTCCTTGTCATGAATCACGCCGGGGTTTTGGAAGTCTTTATCACAGTTGCAGCAGTCCTCACTACCTTTTGTAATTCAATGGCTTTACATGTCTTCTGAGATATTGTCTCCTCACAGCCTAATGTCATTCATAAGTTGTGCCTTTTTCAGCTCAGTATGCGCTAGTTGGTTTTCATCGTCTTCAAATTTTTGGACTAGGAGCTCCAACTCGGCCAACTCCGGGTCCAGTGCCACTGAGGTTTCGTTGTTGAAGTTGACTACACAGCATCGTTTTGGCCTTCACTTTCATGATCTTGAGTTTTTAGTTAGAAAAAAATTATCTAGTTTAAGCAGTTTAGCTACTTCTCGTCTCTTTTGCTCCTCGCGTAGCTGATGCTCTTTCCTTTTTATCGCTCCCCAATTTATGTGTAGAATGCATCTCTGGAAAAAGGGCATCGAGAGTTTGTTTATATCAAGTCGAGAATAACATGCTTCTGAGCCCTCACGGCTTCGCTCCGCTCTTGCTACGTCACTTATGTCAATATTGTTTACCCTTACCCTTAATCCGACCCTGTATGGGCCTCACTCTAGGTTTGGACCCCACATGACTGCCACATCTGCTCCCACTCTTAATCCGGCCCTGCCCCCACCCCAGACACACACCAATAAATGAGAGGGTACAGCTCCGGATAAAGGGTATAAAGGGTTCACTCTGCCAGCCCCCCACCCACCCCATCCCCCCCACAATAAACAGGTCAGTGCAGCTCCTGGTATAGGGATCACACCCAGCCCTTCTTCCCCACCCCCCACCACGAAAAACAGGACAGTGCAGCTCCGGGTATATGGATCACTCCCTCTTCGATAAACAGGAGGCTGCAGCTCTGGGTAAAGGGATCACCCCTTCCTAATAAACAGGACAGTGTAGCTCTGAGTAAAGGGATCACCCCTGCCCAATAAACAGGACGCTGCAGCTCTGAGGAAAGGGATCACCCCCTGCCCAATAAACAGGACAGTGCAGCTCTGAGTAAAGGGATCACCTCCTGCCCAATAAACAGGACAGTGCAGCTCTGAGTAAAGGGATCACCTCCTGCCCAATAAACAGGACAGTGCAGCTCTGAGGAAAGGGATCACCCCTGCCCAATAAACAGGACAGTGCAGCTCTGAGTAAAGGGATCACCCCCTGCCCAATAAACAGGAGAGTGCAGCTCTGGGTAAAGGGATCACCCCCTGCCCAATAAACAGGAGAGTGCAGCTCTGAGTAAAGGGATCACCCCCTGCCCAATAAACAGGAGAGTGCAGCTCTGGGTAAAGGGATCACCCCCTCCCCAATAAACAGGACAGTGTAGCTCCAGGTAAAGAGATCACTCTCTCCCCAATAAACAGAAGAGTGCAGCTCCAGGGAAAGGGATCATGCCCTCCCTAATAAATATGACAGTGCAGCTCCGGGTATATGGATCACTCCCTCTTCGATAAACCGGAGGCTGCAGCTCCGGGTATAGGGATAACTGCATCTTCGATAACCAGGAGGGTGCAGCTCCAGATAAAGGGATCAACTGCCCCCCCGACCCTCCCCCACTCCAATAAACGGGACTGTGCAGCTGCGGTAAACGGTTCACCCTCCCCGATAAACGGGACAGTGCAGCTCTGGTTATAAGGATCACCACACCTGCGCCCCCCACCCCACCACCACCAATAAACGGGACAGTGTAGCTCCAGGTAAAGAGATCACCTGCCCGCACCCCCCCGCCAAAAAAAAAATCGGGACAGTGCAATAACAACAACTTGCATTTATGTAGCACCTTTAATATAGTAAAATGTTTCACAGCAGCGGTATCAAATAAAATGTGACACCAATCCACATAAGGAGATTAGGGAAGATAACAACAACAGCTTGTATTTATATAGCGTCCTTAACAGAGTAAAATATCCCAGGCACTTCATAGGAATGTAATCAAACAAAATTCGACACCGAGCCACATAAGGAGAGACTAGGGCAGATGAGCGAAAGCTTGGTCAAAGAGATAGATTTTAAGGACCGTCTTAATGGAGGAAAGAGAGGTACAGAGGGGCAGAGGCTTAGTGAATTCCAGAGCTTAGGTCATAGGCAGCTGAAGGCTAGGGGGGTTGTGGGGCTGGAGGAGATTACAGATGGGACGAGGCCATGGAGAGATTTGAAAACAAGGATGATAATTTTAAAATCGAAGCTTTGCTCAAGCAGAAGCCAATGTAGGTCAGCGAGCACAGGGGTTGATACGTCCTTACTACACAGTATAAATGCACACGAGGCCCATGCTTGAGAGAAGGTCAGTCTGTGACCTGTCCTTTATTCCTTAGCACTCAAGTGATGAAGGTGGGTGGAGCTTCCCCTTTTATACCTGAAGGTCCAGGTTAGGAGTGTCTCCCACCTAGTGGTCAGTGTTCTCACGGTGTACAACTTAGGTCAG
Organism: Pristiophorus japonicus; assembly: GCF_044704955.1. NCBI lineage: Eukaryota > Metazoa > Chordata > Chondrichthyes > Pristiophoridae > Pristiophorus > Pristiophorus japonicus. Next base: position 61,405,599 of record NC_091977.1, read on the forward strand.
TTTATACATGGGTTACAATGCTGGTTGAATACATGACATCACCTCCCCCCCCAAAGTCTTATTGGGATCAGGTTGAGTCTCTCTGGTGGTTTACGCTCCCTTGTAGAGCGCCTGAGTTGGGGCTCCGGTTGTTGGGCGCTGGCCTGAGTGTCTGCTGTTTGCAGTGCCTCAGGCCTGTCCGGACTGCCCACAGTGACTGGGCTCTCCTCCCTTTGGTTCCGGTGTTCGGTCACCTGTGGTGGAGTGAACTCTATATCGTGTTCTTCCTCTGCTTCTTCTATGGGGTTGCTGAACCTCCTTTTTGTTTGATCCACATGTTTGTGGCAGATTTGTCCATTGGTAAGTTTAACAACCAGAATCCTATTTCCCTCTTTGGCAACCATAGTGCCTGCGAGCCTTTTGGGCCCTGCAGCGTAGTTGAGGACAAAAACAGGGTCATTTACATCAATACATCGCGCCCTCGCATTCCTGTCATGGTAGTGATATTGTGACTGGCGCCTGCTCTCGACAATTTCTTTCATGGTGGGGTGTATAAGGGATAATCGGGTTTTGAGCGTCCTTTTCATTAGTAGCTCTGCGGGTGGAACCCCTGTGAGCGAGTGTGGTCGGGATCTATAGGCCAACAGGAGGCGTGATAAGCAGGTTTGTAGGGAACCCCCTTGGAATCTGAGCATCCCCTGTTTGATTATCTGCACTGCTCGTTCTGCCTGGCCGTTTGAGGCCGGCTTGAACGGTGCCGTTCTAACATGGTTAATTCCATTGCCTGCCATGAAGTCCTGGAATTCAGTGCTTGTGAAGCACGGGCCATTGTCGCTGACCAAGATGTCCGGTAGACCGTGGGCGGCGAACATTGCCCGTAGACTTTCTACCGTGGCAGAGGATGTGCTTGAATTTAAAATGTCACACTCGATCCATTTGGAGTAGGCGTCTACTACAACCAAAAACATTTTCCCCATGAAAGGACCTGCATAGTCCACATGGATGCGTGACCAAGGCTTGGCGGGCCATGGCCAGGGGCTAAGGGGGGCTTCCCTGGGCGCATGGCCCAGCTGGGCACACGTGTTGCACCTGCGAACACAAAGTTCCAGATCTGCGTCTATCCCTGGCCATCAAACGTGTGACCTGGCAATTGCCTTCATCGTGACAATGCCCGGGTGCCCATTGTGGAGTTCTCTGATGAACACCTCTCTGCCCATCTGGGGCATGACTACGCGGTTTCCCCACAGTAGGCAATCGGCCTGAATCGAGAGTTCATCCTTGCGCCTGTGAAATGGTTTAAATTTCTCAGGGCATGCCCTGTACGTGGCTGCCCAGTCCCCACTCAGGACATATTTCTTGACTAGAGACAATAGAGGGTCTCTATTTGTCCAGACTTTAATCTGACGGGCTGCCACAGGTGAGCCTTCACTTCCGAAAGCTTCAACAGCCATGACCATCTCAGCACCATGCTCGGTAGCCCCCTCAGTGGTGGCTAGTGGGAGCCTGCTGAGTGCATCGGCGCAGTTTTCGGTGCCCGGTCTGTGCCGAATTGTGTAGTCATAGGTGGCTAACGTGAGTGCCCACCTCTGTATGCGGGCCGATGCGTTTGCATTTATGGCCTTGTTGTCGGCCAAAAGGGACGTTAGGGGTTTGTGATCTGTCTCCAGCTCAAATTTCCTGCCAAACAGGTACTGGTGCATTTTCTTTACCGCATATACACATGCAAGCGCCTCCTTTTCTACCATCCCGTAGCCCCTTTCTGCCTGGGACAGACTCCTGGAGGCATAAACTACCGGCTGTAACTGACCCTTGGCATTGACATGCTGCAACACACACCCGACACCATAGGACGACGCATCGCACGGTAACACAAGTTTCTTACATGGGTCATATAGCGTTAACAGATTGTTGGAACATAACAAATTGCGTGCTCTATTAAAAGCCCTTTCCTGGCTGTCCCCCCAGACCCATTCGTGACCTTTGCATAGGAGCACGTGAAGAAAGTTACAAAAATAGTTCAGGATCCCCAGGAACGAATGCAGCTCCGTCGTGTTACGGGGTCTGGGTGCTCTCTGGATCGCTTCCATCTTGGATGCAGTAGGGCTGATCCCGTCTGCTGCTACCCTCATCCCCAGGAATTCTACCTCTGGAGCTAGGAAGACGCACTTCGCCTTTTTCAGTCGCAGACCTACCCGGTCCAGTCTGCATAGCACCTCCTCCAGGTTGTGGAGGTGTTCTTCAGTATCGTAACCCGTAGTGAGGATGTCGTCCTGAAAAACCACCGTCCCTGGAATCGACTTGAGGAGGCTTTCCATATTTCGTTGGAAGACCACGGCGGCCGAGCGAATCCAGAACGGACATCTGTTGTACTCAAACAACCCCTTGTGTGTCGTGATGGTGGTCAGCTTCTTCGACTCACTCGCCAGCTCCTGGGTCATGTAAGCTGAGGTCAGGTCCAATTTTGAAAAAAGTTTGCCACTGGATAGCGTCGCAAAGAGGTCCTCCGCTCTCGGTAGCGGGTACTGGTCTTGGAGTGACACCCGATTGATGGTGGCCTTGTAATCGCCACATATCCTGACCGACCCATCCGCCTTGAGCACCGGCACAATCGGGCTCGCCCAGTCACTGAATTCGACTGGCGAGATGATGCCTTCCCTCAACAGGCGGTCCAATTCGCCTTCTATCTTTTCCCGCATCACGTACGGAACCGCTCTGGCCTTGTGGTGTGCTGGTCTGGCGTCCGGGTTTATGTGAATTACTATCTTAGCCCCCATGAAAGTGCCAATGCCGGGTTGAAATAATGAGTCAAATTTGCCCAGGACCTGTGAGCATGATCCTCGCTCCACAGAGGAAATTGCATTGACATCGCCCCATTTCCAGTTCATGACAGCAAGCCAACTCCTCCCCAGTAGTGCTGGACCGTCCCCTGGGACAATCCAGAGTGGCAACCTGTTCTCCGAATCTTTGTGGGTCACGACTACCGTGGAGCTGCCTAGCACCGGAATGATCTGCTTTGTGTAAGTCCGTAGCTGTGCGTCAATCGGCGATAATTTTGGCCTCCTGGCCTTGGACGCCCACAACTTTTCGAACTGTTTGATACCCATCAGGGACTGGCTGGCACCCATGTCTAACTCCATTGATACTGGGATGCCATTGAGGAGCACTTTCATCATTATCGGTGGCGTCCTGGTGTATGAACTGTAACATGCTCCACATGAACTCGCTGAACTTCAGCTTCCAGCGATTTCCCCCGGTGTCCATTTCTGCAGGTATTTTGCTCATCCCTGCAAACTCCGGCTGAGTGTGTGCCTCCACGCCTCCAGCATGAGTTGCGGTTTGAAACAAAAGGTCCCTTGCCAGTCGATCGTCCCTGACTGCCCCTGTTATTGTCCTTGAGTGCACCATTAACAGGTGTTGATGGCCCCATTACTGGCCGCATTGTCCCTTGCAATGGTGTGAATCGCTGTTCAGCTTGCCATTGTATCTGTCGAACTCCCCCTCTGGGTTCGACTACATGTTGGGGCATGCCTGACTGCCCTTGTCTGCCTGGAGAACTGTGTGCTGCTTTAACAATGTTGAATCTCTGTCCCAACCATTCCTTAACACAGTACCTCTCGTCTGTTCTGCTCGTGGCCATGCTCGCGTGGTTTAAATCCCAGTTTCTTGTCGCCATTGATACGTCCTTACTACACAGTATAAATGCACACGAGGCCCATGCTTGAGAGAAGGTCAGTCTGTGACCTGTCCTTTATTCCTTAGCACTCAAGTGATGAAGGTGGGTGGAGCTTCCCCTTTTATACCTGAAGGTCCAGGTTAGGAGTGTCTCCCACCTAGTGGTCAGTGTTCTCACGGTGTACAACTTAGGTCAGTTTATACATGGGTTACATTGCTGGTTGAATACATGACAGGGATGATTGGTGAATGAGTCTTGGTATTAGTTAGGATATGGCAGCAGAGGTTTGGGTCAGTTAAGATTATGGAGGGTGGAAGTTGGGAGGCTGGGCAGGAGTAAGTTGGAATAGTCAAGTCTGGAGGTAACAAAGGTATGGATGAGGGTTTCAGCAGCAGATGAGCGAAGGCGGGATGGAGTCAGACGATATTACAGAGGTGGAAATAAGTGATGGTGCAAAAATGTGATATAAAGCTCATCTCAGGGTCAAATACGACACCAAGGTTGTGAACCATCTGGTTAAGCATCAGAGGGACAGGAGAGAGGGACGGATTCAGCCAGAGAGAGGGACGGATTCAGTGACTAAGGAACCAACTAGGGAGCAGACTATTTTAGATTTAGTATCGTGCAATAAGAAAGGGTTCATGAATAACCTTGTCGTAAAGGGGCCTTTAGGGAAGAATTTCAGAAATATGATAGAATTTTACATCAAATTTGAAAGTGATTTAGTTCAATATGAAACTAGGGTCTTAAATCTAAACAAAGCAAACTGCAGGCAACTCTCGATTATCTGTACACGGATCCAGCGGGAAACCGTTGTAACGGGATTTAAAATTCTGTTGCTAACAAGTGAAAAGGCAGCTCCAAATAATTTGGAAAAATCGCCTTCCAAACACTGTGCTCATTTTTTTTTTGTTCATTCTCTCTCTCTCACACTCACACATTTTCTCTCTCACACACTTTCACTCACCGTAAAAATGACCTCCTCTGCTCTTGCTTTGCTGGTGTGTGTGTGCGCGCTGCTGCAGTCGCTGTCTCTCGCGGCCGCCGCTGACGTTGGGAACGGGGGCAGTGCCAGCATCGGGTTCCAGGCACAGAACCTGTACATGCATGCTGGTAATGTTCATCTTTTGTTACTGTTTGTAGCTGATTGTATTGATTCATTAAAGTTTTAACTTTAAAATGTAGACTCACCCAAATGGAAAAATCGATTACCCGGAATAGCCCAATCCCTGAGGGACCCGGATAATCGAGAGTTGCCTGTACGTAGGTATAAGGGGCGAGTTGGCTAAGGTAGATTGGGAAACTACATTAAAAGGTATGATGGTAGGCGAACAGTGGCTAGAATTTAAAGAATTAATACTTAATTTATAACAAATATACATTCCTTCAAGGCACAAAAACCCCACAGGAAATGTGATCCAACCGTGGTTAACAAGAGACATTAAAGATAGTATTAGATCAAAGGAAGATGCAAATAATGTTGCCAAAAAGAGCAGTAAGCCTGAGGATTGGGAGGATTTTAGAATTCAGCAAAGGAGCACCAAGAAATTGATAAAGAAAGTAAAAATAGAATATGAGGGTAAACTAGCGAGAGACATAAAAAAGACTGTAAAAGCTTCTATAGATATGTAAAAAGGAAAAGATTAGCAACAATAAATGTGGGTCCTTTACAGGATGAGACAAGAGAAATTTTAATGCGGAATAAAGAAATGGCAGAGAAATTAAACAAATACTTTGTGTCTGTCTTCACGGAAGAAGATGCAAAAAACCTCCCGAAAATAGCGGAGAAGCAAGAGTCCAGCAAGAATGAGGAACTGAAAGAAATTAGCATTAGTAAAAAAATAGTATTGGAGAAATTAATGGGACTGATAGCTGATAAATCCCCTGGACCTGATGGCCTACATCCTAGGGTTTTGAAAGAGGTGACTATAGAGACAGTGGATGATATGTGTCTGGATGATATGTGGGTAGCACTCTTGCCTCTGAGTCAGAAGGTTGTGGGTTCAAGTCCCACTCCAGTGACCTGAGCAGAAAAAATCTAGGCTGTCTCTCCAGTGCAGTGCTGAGTGAATGTTGCACTGTCGGAAGTGCCGTCTTTCGGATGAGACGTTAAACCATGGCCCCGTCAGCTCTCTCAAGTGGACATAAAAGATCACATGGCACTATTTTGAAGAAGAGCATGGGAGTTATCCCCGGTGTCTTACAATCATAGAATCATAAAAATTTACAGCACGACGGAGGCCATTTCGGCCCATCGTGTCTGCGCCGGCCAACCAAGAGCTATCCAGTCTGATCCCACTTTCCAGCTCTTGGTCCGTAGCCCTTTAAGTGCACATCCAAGTATTTTTTAAATGTGGTGAGGGTTTCTGCCTCTACCACCCTTTCATGATGTGAGTACCAGAGCCCCACTACCCTCTGGGTGAAGACATTTCCCCATATATCTCCTCTAAACCTCCCCCCAATTACTTTAAATCTATGCCCTGGTTGTTGAACCCTCTGCCGAGGAAAACAGGTCCTTCCTATCCACTCTATCCAGGCCCCTCATAATTTTATACACCTCAATCCAATCTAACCTCAGCCTCCTCTGTTCCAAAGAAAACAGACTCAGCATCTCCAATCTTTCCTCATAGCCAAAATTCTCCACTCCAGGCAACATTCTTGTAAATCTCCTCTGCACCCTTTCCAGTGCAATCACATTTTTCCTGTAATGTGGTTATTAGAACTGCACACTGTACTCCAACGGATCCATCACAGACCCAATCCACGTCCGGACTGGGGTCAAGCAGGGCTGCGTCATCGCACCACCCCTCTTCTCGATCTTCCTCGCTGCAATGCTCCACCTCATACTCAACAAGCTCCCCGCTGGAGTGGAACTAAATGACTGTTCCACCTTCGTTGTCTCCAGGCCAGATCCAAGACCATTCCAACCTCTGTCGTCAAGCTACAGTATGCGGACAACGCTTGCGTCTGCGCACATTCAGAGACTGAACTCCAAGTCATAGTCAACATCTTCACTGAGGTGTACGAAAGCATGGGCCTTACACTAAACATCTGTAAGACAAAGGTCCTCCACCAACCTGACCCCGCCACACAGCACTGCCCCCCCAGTCATCAAAATCCGCGACGCGGCCCTGGACAACGTGGACCACTTGTCCTTGTGGACCTCGGGAGCCTATTATCAGCAAGGGCAGACATTGACGACAAGGTTCAACACTGCCTCCAGTGCGCCAGCGCAGCCTTCAGCCGCCTGAGGCAGAGAGTGTTCAAAGATCAAGCCCTCAAATCTGGCACCAAGCTTATAGTCTACAGGGCTGTAGTGATTCCCGCCCTCCTGTATGGCTCAGAGAAGTGGACCATATACAGTAGACACCTCAAATCGCTGGAGAAATACCACCAACTACCTATCATGTCTGCCTATGATGACTCCAGCTGTGGCATAACCAGTATTTTATGCAGTTCAAGTATAACCTCCTTGCTCTTGTATTTCATGCCTCGACTAATAAAGGCAAGTATTCCATATGCATTCTTAACCACCTTATCTACCTGGCCTGCTACCTTCAGGAATCTGTGGACCTGCAGTCCAAGGTCTCTTTGTTCCTCTACACTTTTCAGTGTCGTGCCATTTAATGTGTATTCCCTTGCCTTGTTAGACCTCTCCAAATGCATTACCTCACACTTATTCGGATTTAATTCCATTTGCCACTGTTTTCTGCTCACCTGACCGGTACATTGATATCTTCCTGCAATCCGCAGCTTTCTTCTTCATTATCAACCACACAGCCTATTTTAATGTCATCTGCAAACTTCTAAATCACACCCCCAACATTCAAATCCAAGTCATTGATATATACCACAAAAAGCAAGGGACAAGCACTGAGCCCTGCGGAACGCCACTGGATACAGCCTTCCAGTCACATTACCCTTTGCCTCCTGCCTCCTAGCCAATTTGGGATCCAACTTGCCACTTTGCCCTGTGTTATGTATGTATGTAAACCTTACCAAAATGTAAGACTTGCCACTAGGGGGCATACCTGTGGGAGACCTAAGGGTCACCTGTGCACCCTGGGGAAAGCAGGTATAAAAGGTGATTCACCATGCTGCTTCCCCACTCTGGAGTCTGAATAAAGAGACCAAGGTTACAGCAGTTTGAGCTTGCAATACAGTCCTGTGGATTTATTCTGAACATAACAAATTGGCGACGAGTAACGAATCATGAACTTTCATGAGGTAATGGCTGCCGTTGGTATTCTTGAGAGATTTGTTGAGGGTGATGCTTGGTGTTATGTATTTAGCCCCTTGGAACCTGCATCACTCCTGGCCACCAGAGGGCTTACCTGTTGGAGTCCCAAAGGATCCCAGCATTCCTTGGGAGCACAGTATATAAGCAGGCCACCCACGAGGTACCTGCACTCTGGAACCTGAATAAAGGAGCTCAGGTCATACTTGCTCATTACACGCAGTACTCAATCTGATCATTTATTATGAGTGTAACAATTGGGAAGCCTTCGTTGAGCGCCTCGACCAGTGCTTTGCGGCCAATGAATTGGACAAGGCTGAGACGGCGATCAAGTGCAGGGCGATTCTCCTCATCGTATGTGGGTGGCGGTATGAGCTGTGAGGAGGACACTAAGATGCTGCAGGGTGACTTGGACAGGTTAGGTGTGTGGGCAAATGCATGGCAGATGCAGTATAATGTGGATAAATGTAAGGTTATCCACTTTAGGGGCAAAAACACAAAGGCAAAATATTATCTGAATGGCGGCAGATTAGGAAAAGGGGAGGTGCAACGAGACCTGGGTGTCAAGGTACATCAATCATTGAAAGTTGGCATGCAGGTACAGCAGGCGGTGAAGAAGGCAAATGGCATGTTGGCTTTCATAGCTAGGTGTTTTGAGTATAGGAGCAGGGAGGTCTTACTGCAGTTGTACAGTGCCTTGGTGAGGCCTCACCTGGAATATTGTGTTCAGTTTTGGTCTCCTAATCTGAGGAAGGACGTTCTTGCTATTGAGGGAGTGCAGCGAAGGTTCACCAGACTGATTCCCGGGATGGCTGGACTGACATAAGAGGAGAGACTGGATCTTTATTCACTGGAGTTTAGAAGGATGAGAGGGGATCTCATAGAAACATGTAAAATTCTGACAGGACTGGACAGGTTAGATGCAGGAAGAATGTTCCCGATGTTGGGGAAGTCCAGAACCAGGGGACACAGTCTTAGAATAAGGGGTAAGCCATTTAGGGCTGAGATGAGGAGAAACTTCTTCACTCAGAGAGTTGTTAAACTGTGGAATTCCCTACCGCAGAGAGTTGTTGATGCTAGTTCGTTGGATATATTCAAGAGGGAGTTAGATGTGGCCCTTACGGCTAAAGGGATCAAGGGTTATGGAGAGAAAGCAGGAAAGGGGTACTGAGGTGAATGATCAGCCATGATCTTATTGAATGGTGGTGCAGGCTCGAAGGGCCGAATGGCTTACTCCTGCACCTATTTTCTATGTTTCTATGTTTCTATGGATCTTCGATATATGGCCTCCTCAAAAATTCGCTGGCACCGGTCAAACCAATGGACAAGTCTTACACAGAGCTGTGTACACTGATTAGGGAACACCTCAAGCCAAAGTATAGCATCCTGATGGCCAGGTATCGCTTTTACACGCAGAACGTGGCGAGTTTTGTTGCCAACCTAAGATGCTTTGCGGGATAGTGCGAATTTGCAGGATCCTTGGGGGAATTGTTGCGGAACTTTTTCGTGCTTGGAATTGGCCATGAGGTCATTCTTTGCAAACTGCTGTCTGCCGAATCCCTAGATGTGAGCAAGGCCACCACGATAGCCCAAGCCTGCATATCCATGAGCGATAACACGAAACAGATATCTGAAGCTCACTGGCAAGTACTGTGCCTAAAATAATGTTTTCAGCAGGCAGAACGGCACAGGGCAGGGCCCACACGATTGCAGAGACCAGACCTAGGCCGAGAGTGACTCAGAGTCCGCAGTGGGGCGTGAATGAGTATCCATTAGCACCATGTTGGCGCTGCGGGGGCAGCCATAGATCTCATCAATGTCGATTCAAGCCCTGTATGTGCAAGGGCTGTGGAACAATGGGGCACTCCAATATGCAAACGACCTCTGACTCACCACGTGGCAGAGTCAGGAGAGGACGACCGATCCAGCGAGGATCATGATGAACGAGCAGGAGAGGCTACTGAATCTGAGGATGAAGAGGAAGTATATAGGATACACACCTTCACCACCAAAAGTCCTCCGATAATGTTAAAAGTTGAACTTAACAGCACTCCAGTCTCCATGGAACTAGACACGGGGGCGAGTCAATCAGTTATGAGTCAGAAGACATTCGAGAGGCTGTGGGGCAATGAAGCACAGCGACCCAAGCTGATCCTGATTCAGGCAAAGCTGCGCACCTACACCAAGGAACTGATACCAGTTATTGTTAGTGCGGACATAAGAGTATCCCATGAGGGAGCAGTGCACGATTTACCACTATGAATTGTTTCAGGTGATGGGCCAACGCTGCTTGGTAGGAGGTGGATGGGGAAGATTCGATGGAACTGGGAAGAACCCTGCGTACCTTCTCCGGCGAACTACGTCGCCCCTTCTCAAAGGCTGAGCAAACCCCCACCTTCAACTGAACCAGGCATCGAAGTGCAGATCCATTTGCAGATCCCCGAGGCACAGGCCGCTCGGCACGACCACGAGGAGGTGAAGATCAACCAAGCAGCGGTACAGGCGTGGTACCCACCACCGAAGCCGCGACCTCCTCGCGACGATGGAAGAGGCTCCAGGTCGACCATGCGGAGTGGGACTCCGGCCAAAACGATCCAAATGCGTCTTCCTGACGCCAGAGGCAAAATCCCTGGGGAGGAAGATTGCGGCAATCGGCATCACGGACGGTGTCCAGGCCACGGAATGGGAGAGCATCCAGACGATGGAACGAGAGGGCGTCCAGACAACGGGACGAGAATGGTCCAGACCACGGGATGAGAGTGTGTCCAGAACACGGGATAAAGGTGTGTCCAGACCACAGGACGAAGATGCGTCCAGACCACAGGACGAGAGAGCGTCCAGACCACGGGAGGTCGCCGCAACGGAACGGAGGAATGTATCGCCCAGCAAGGAATACAACTGGGTTTGGGGCAAAGGTAAAGGGGCGGCCGCTGAGAAGGCCAGGAACCCACCACGTTCCAATAAGTTGTTTGCACTATGTAACCCATGTGAGCGGTCTTTCGCGGCCGATGATGTACCATTATACGGGGTCAGGGGGGACCTTACAACAAGCTAAAGTAGCGGGTGAACACCAACTGGTCGTATATGTATCTGACAAAGTACTTGTAACAAGTGATGTGTTATCACACGGGGTCGGTTGTACAGCAAGCCAAAGTAGCGGGCGAACCCCAACCAGTTGTATGTGTATCTAACAAAGTATTCGTAGCAAATGATATGTTACCGCACGGGGTCAGGGGTGTTGTGCAGCAAGCAAAAGTAGCGGGTGAGCCCCAAACGATTGAACATGTATCCAATAAGTTAACCAAGGTAGCAGCCTGTATTCACGGGACTAAAGAGACGTACCAAAGAGTGTCCCAATATGTGCTCGAGTCAGACAAGCTGCCCATCCCACAAGTTTGGGAGAGCAGAGGCACCATTATCGATGTGTTGTTTCGAGAATGTCTAACACCGTCTGTGCACTGCAACATGATCCGCCACGGTACTAATGCCCTGAATTGGTTACTGTTGCCCACCACTGGGGTGGAAATGGCACAGCCTGCAGACCCACTTGGGGTCATGGAAGTACTAGAAAGCGAGGGGTCAACCGTAATGGCTCCCCAGTTTAGGACCTAGACCAGCCAGGATCCCACATTACCGCCTGCCAAATATGAACTGCTTAGACAGGATGTTGCAACCTATCCGTCGCAAAGACGAAAGGCCCATCCCAACGCTGCAAAGTAAGGCAGGGCGGCTACACACAGTCGGTGGTCCGGGGCCCCCATACTACGGCCCAGGATCCACGGGGACCACTAGGCCTCCCGCCACTACCGAAAGTCTCAAGGTCATTGCGGCCATCCTGGGCTTGCTAGATCTCAGGGTCAGCGACAATAGCCCGGAGCAGGCAGCCCAAATCACTAAACCAAGCACCACACGTGTCATGGTAGACTCCCTACAGACCCGGCTATCCTAGGTGCTACGCAGTCACCAGACAGAATCACTCAGAACTAAGCCTTCCGTAGGCCATCAGCAGAGAATGCACTATGATCGCACAGCCCCCCCCCCACGCAACATCAGAATAAGTGATGTAGACCATGTTCAGGGTTCCAGTTGGGCCGCTAGCACTGCATTAGCCAAGAGGGGGAATGGAATGTATGTGATGAAAACGGAGCATTTGATTGTGAAACCGTGTACTGTGCTAACGCTTAAAGCATTTGGACTGGACCAAACTGTGAGCTACAGATAACAAGGAACCACTGTGAAAGGACCTGGCCCCCAGCAACCCACTAACATGATCGACTTCGCCTTTAACCATGAGGATGAACTCACCACGTCAGGATTCAACCCAGGCGATCAACCCGGGGAAGCGGGGTGCCAGATCGCCTCAACTTGCAAATAACTTGCACATAAGACTTTGGGGGGGAGTGATGTTATGTATGTATGTAAACCTTACCAAAATGTAAGACCTGCCACTAGGGGGCACACCAAGGGTCACCTGTGCACCCTGGGGAAAGCAGGTATAAAAGGTGATTCACCATGCTGCTTCCCCACTCTGGAATCTGAATAAAGAGACCAAGGTCACAACAGTTTGAGCTTGCAATTCAGTCCTGTGGATTTATTCTGAACATAACACCCTGGATCCCATAGGCTTTTACCTTCGTGACCAGTCTGCCATGCTTTGCTAAAATCCATATACACTACATCATACGCACTGCCCTCATCGACCCTCCTGGTTACCTCCTCGAAAAATTCAATCAAGTTAGTCAGGTATGGCCTTCCCTTAAGAAATCCATGCTGACTATCCTTGATTAATCCGTGTCTTTCCAAGTGAAGATTTATCCTGTCCCTCATGTTTTTTTCCAATAACTTTCCCACCACTGCGGTTATGCTGACTGGCCTGTAATTACTCGGTCTATCCCTATCTCCCTTTTTAAACAAAGATACAAAATTAGCGATTCCTCAGTCCTCTGGCACCACATCTGTAGCCAGAGAGGACTGGAAAATGATGGTCAGAACCTCTGCTATTTCCTCTTTTGCTTTTAACAGCCTGGAATACATTTCATCTGGGCATGGGGATTTATCCAATTTCAAAGCTGCTGAGCCCCTTAATACTTCTTCTCTGACTATGTTTATCTCGTCTAATATTTCACACTCCTCCTCCCTCATTGCAAAATCTGCATCGTCCCTCTCTTTTGTGAAAACAGATGCAAAGTATTCATTAAGAATCATACCCACGTCTTCTGCCTCCACACACAGATTTCCTTTGTGGTCTCTAATGGTCCGAAAATATGTGGTCTCTAATGGTCCTGGTCAATATTTATCCCTCAATCGACATCACAAAAACAGATTATCTGGTCATTATCACATTACTGTTTGTGGGAGCTTGCTTGTGTGCAAATTGGATGCCGCATTTCCTACATTACAACAGTGACTACACTCCAAAAGTACTTCATTGGCTGCAAAGCGCTTTGAGACGTCCAGTGATCGTGAAAGGCGCTATGTAAATCCAAGTCTTTTTTTTTATTGGTTGTCATCTTCCACAATTCCATTGATTCTAGAATGGTCCCCGCAGACTGGAAGGAAGCAAATGTAACCCCGCTATTTAAGAAAGGAGGGAGAGAGAAAATGGGGAACAATAAATCAGTTAGCCTGACATCAGTAGTAGGGAAAATGTTAGAATTTTTATTATGAAGGACGTGGTAACAGGACACTTAGAAAATAAGAATAGGATTGTGCAGAGTCAACATAAATTTATGAAAGGGAAATAATGTTTGACAAATCTGTTAAGAGTTTTTTGAGGTTGTAACTAGCAGAATAGATAAGGGGGAACCAGTGGATGTGGTGTATTTGGATTTTCAGAAGGCATTCGATAAGGTGCCACACAAGAGGTTATTAAACAAAATTAGGGCTCATGGGATTGGGGGTAATATACCAGCATGGATTGTGCCAAGTTGGTGCTGGACTCCTCATGTTCCTTGCGATTGAGAGCAGGCTTTGTGGAAGGATTTCCAATGCACCAAGCATTTGGTTATGTACACCCATCAGGTTCTTCTGTAGCCTTGCCATTGAAGTCCTCATCTGAGCGCACTGCAGCAGAACTAGTGCGCAACTTTTCCCTCCGGCAAGCTGGCACCTGTGCTATATTCCCCCCCTGGCTCTTGCGCACTTGTGCCACATGTATCACTATGTGCAGATCCCTCCTCTATCCTAGGCTCTGAAATGTGTGCAGTTTCAGTATCTGAGCTGGTGGCTATGAGTGTAAGATCGAGTGACGGTGTCTCTTCATCTTCACTGTCTTGCATACAAACATAGAAATTTACAGCGCAGAAGAAGGCCATTTCGGCTCATCGTGTCCACGCCGGCCAACAAAGAGACACACGGCCCTTGGTCAGCAGCCCTGAAGGTTACATATAAACGTATGAACAATGATGGAAACATAGAAACATAGAAAATAGGTGCAGGAGTAGGCCATTGGCCCTTCGAGCCTGCACCGCCATTCAATGAGTTCATAACTGAACATGCAACTTCAGGACCCCATTCCTGCTTTCTCGCTATACCCCTTGATCCCCCTAGTAGTAAGGACTACATCTAACTCCTTTTTGAATATATTTAGTGAATTGGCCTCAACAACTTTCTGTGGTAGAGAATTGCACAGGTTCACTACTCTCTGGGTGAAGAAGTTTCTCTTCATCTCGGTCCTAAATGGCTTACCCCTTATCCTTAGACTGTGACCCCAGGTTCTGGACTTCCCCAACATTGGGAACATTCTTCCTGCATCTAATCTGTCTAAACCCGTCAGAATTTTAAACATTTCTATGAGATCCCCTCTCATTCTTCTGAACTCCAGTGAATACAAGCCCAGTTGATCCAGTCTTTCTTGATATGTCAGTCCCGCTATCCGGGAATCAGTCTGGTGAACCTTCGCTGCACTCCCTCAATAGCAAGAATGTCCTTCTTCAAGTTAGGAGACCAAAACTGTACACAATACTCCAGGTGTGGCCTCACCAAGGCCCTGTACAACTGTAGCAACACCTCCCTGCCCCTGTATTCAAATCCCCTCGCTATGAAGGCCAACATGCCATTTGCTTTCTTAACCGCCTGCTGTACCTGCATGCCAACCTTCAGTGACTGATGTACCATGACACCCAGGTCTCGTTGCACCTTCCCGTTTCCTAATCTGTCACCATTCAGATAATAGTCTGTCTCTCTGTTTTTACCATCAAAGTGGATAACCTCACATTTATCCACATTATACTTCATCTACCATGCATTTGCCCACTCACCTAACCTATCTATGTCACTCTGCAGCCTCATAGCATCCTCCTCGCAGCTCACACTGCCACCTAACTTAGTGTCATCCGCAAATTTGGAGATACTACATTTAATCCCCTTGTCTAAATCATTAATGTACAATGTAAACAGCTGGGGCCCCAGCACAGAAGCTTGCGGTACCCCACTAGTCACTGCCTGCCATTCTGAAAAGTACCCATTTACTCCTACTCTTTGCTTCCTGTCTGCCAACCAGTTCTCAATCCACATCAGCACACTACCCCCAATCCCATGTGCTTTAACTTTGCACATTAATCTCTTGTGTGAGACTTTGTCGAAAGCCTTCTGAAAGTCCAAATACACCATATCAACTGGTTCTCCCTTGTCCACTCTACTGGAAACATCCTCAAAAAATTCCAGAAGATTTGTCAAGCATGATTTCCCTTTCACAAATCCATGCTGACTTGGACCTATCATGTCACCTCTTTCCAAATGCACTGCTATAACATGTTTAATAATTGATTCCATCATTTTACCCACTACCGATGTCAGGCTGACCGGTCTATAATTCCCTGTTTTCTCTCTCCCTCCTTTTTTTTAAAGTGGGGTTACATTGGCTACCCTCCACTCCATAGGAACTGATCCAGAGTCTATTGAATGTTGGAAAGGCAAAGAGCACCCAGCCCAACCAGTCCGCCTCACACAACTTCAACACCCCTTATACTGAAACATTCTACACTCCACCCCAACCGGAGTCATGTGATCTCCTGGGAGAGGCAAAAACCAGATAAAAACCCAGGCCAATTTAGGGAGAAAAAAATCTGGGAAAATTCCTCTCCGACCCATCCAAGCGATCGAAACTTGTCCAGGAGATCACCCTGTCCGTATTCTATTCCTTGCAGTACTTACCATTAATACTGCGCCGGCCAACAAAAGGTCATCCAGTCTAATCCCAATTACCAGCTCTAGGTCCATAATCCTGCAGGTTACGGCACTTTAAGTGCCCATCCAACCATCTCTTAAAAGTGGTGAGGGTTTCTGCATCCATCACTCTTCCAGGCAGCGAGTTCCAGATCCCCACAACCCTATGCGTAAAGAAGCCCCCCATGAAATCCCCTCTAAACCTTCCACCAACCACCTTAAAACTATGCCCCCTTGTAACAGACCCCTCCACCAATGGAAATAGGCCCTTACTATCCACTATGTCCAATCCCCTCATTATTTTGCACACCTCAATGAGGTCTCTTCTGTTCCAATGAGAATAAACCCAGCCTATCCAATCTGTCCTCATAACTAAGATTCTCCATTCCAGGCAGCATTCTAGTAAATCTCCTCTGCACTCTCTCTAGTGCAATCATGTCCTTTCTAAAATACGGCGACCAGAACTGCACGCAGTACTCCAGCTGTGGCCTAACCAAAGTATTATACAATTTAAGCATAACCTCCCTCCTCTTATATTCTATGCCTCGGCCAATAAAGGCAAGCATTCTGTATGGCATCTTAACTACCTGATCCACCTGGCCTGCTACTTTCAGGGATCTGTGGACAAGCACTCTAAGATCCCTTTGTTCATCTACACTATTAAATGGCCTACCGCTTGTCATGTATGTAGACCATGTATACTAACTGTATACTCACATAAGTTGTGCCACCAGAGGGCACTGCGGTGGGAGACCTGAGGGTCACCTGCATAGGTGTGCAGGGTCCAGTATAAAAGGCTGCCCACCATGCTTGTGCCTCACTCTGGAATTACAATAAATGAGACTAAGGTCACAACAGCTCAAGTACAATACTAGACCTTGTGGAGTCATTCATAAGAGTATTAATGACATAACACCATTTATTGTGTATACCCTTTCCTTATTAGCCTTCCCAAAGTACATCACCTCACACTTCTCTGGATTAAATTCCATTTGCCACTGCTCTGCCCACCTGACCAGTAGATTGATATCCTCCTGCAGCCCATGACTTTTTTCTTCATTATCAACCACACAGCCAATTTTAGTTTCGTCTACAAACTTCTTAATCATACTCCCTATATTCAAATCTAATTCGTTGATATATAGCACAAAAAGTAAGAGACCCAGTACTGAGCCCTGCAGAACCCCATTGGAAACATCCTTCCAGTCACACAAACATCCATCAATCATTACCCTTTGCTTCCTACCTCCAAGCCAATTTTGGATCCAACTTGCCACTTTGCCCTGGATTCCATGGGTTTTAATCTCATTGATCAGTCTACCATGTGGAACCTTATCAAAAGCTTTGCTAAAATCCATATACACTACATCGTACGCACTACCCTCATCGACCCTTTTGGTTACCTCCTCAAAAAATTAAATCAGGTTAGTCAAACACGATCTTCTCTTAACAAATCCATGCTGACTGTTCCTAATTAATCCCTGCCTTTCCAAATGTAGATTTATGCTGTCTATTTTCACACCACTGAGGTTAGGTTGACAGGCCTGAAATTACTCGGCCGATCCCTTTCTCCCTTCTTAAACAAGGGTACTACATTAGCAGTCCTCCAGTCCTCTGGCACCATGCCCAAATCCAAAGAGGACTGGAAAATGATGGTCAAGGCCTCTGCTATTTCCTCTTTTACTTCGCTCAACAGCCTGGGATGCATTTCATCCAGGCCTGGGGACTTAACTACTTTCAAAGCTGCTAAACCCTTTAATACTTCTTCTCTCATTATATTTATTTCATCCAGAATATCACACTCCTCCTCGATAGCAGTATCTGCATTGCCCCTTTCCTTTGTGAAAACAGATGCAAAGTATTCGTTAAGAACGTTATCAACATCTTCCGCCTCCACACAAAGAATACCTTCATGGTCTCTAATCGGCCCTACCCTTTCTTTAGTTACCCTCTTGCTCTTAATATATTTATAGATCATCTTAGGGTTTTCTTTAATTTTACTAGCCAAGAATTTCTCATACTTTCTTAACATTCCTAATAATCTTTTTAATTTTGCCTCTTAACTTTCTATATTCCTCTAAAGATTCTATAGTATTTAGCCGTCGGTATATGACATAAGCATTCCATTTTTTCTTTATCCTCCCCTGTAAGTCCCGAGACATCCAGGGTGTTGTGTATCTGTAAACCATGCACTCCCATGTTCCGTCACCAGGGAGCTCATCCACTGAAGTCGCAAGAGATCCCAGCATCCCTTGGGAGCACTGTTTTTAAGCCGCCCCCTACGGCCTGTTCCTCACTCTGGAGTGTCTTATTAAAGAGTGAGGTCACTGTTACTTTAACCTCCCTGTGTGCAGCCTCATCTGTGTTAGGAACACAATAACTGGCGAAGAGAATACAAATCCAATGCAAAGATGCAGCAACCTGTGGACATCCTGGAGAAGTTCTCTGAGGGTGAGGACTGGGAAGCCGATGTCGAACGGCTAGACCAGTACTTTGTAGCCGACGAGCTGAACGGAGGAGGAAGCGCTGCAAAAAGGAGAGCGGTCCTCCTCACAGTCTGCGGGGCACCGACCTACAGCCTCATGAAGAATCTTCTGGCTCCAGTGAAACCCACAGATAAGTTGTATGAGGAGCTGTGTACACTGGTTCGCGAGCATCTTAACCGGAGGGAGAGCTTGCTGATGGCGAGGTATCGGTTCTACACATGTCAGCGATCTGAAGGTCAGGAAGTGGTGAGCTACGTCGCTGAGCTCAGGCGACTTGCAGGACAATGTGAGTTTGATGGCTACCTGGAGCAACAAATGCTCAGAGACTTTTTTGTACTGGGCATTGGCCATGAGACCATCCTATAAAACCTTTTGACTGCAGAGAGAGACCGACCCTCAGTAAGGCCATTGCGATAGCACAGGCGTTTATGTCCACCAGTGATAACACCAAACAAATCTCTCAGCACACAAGTGCGAGCAATGTTCATAAATTAACTGGAACTGTGTTTGCGAGCAGAAATGTACAGGGCAGAACCCACGAGTCTGCAACTGCCAGCAGGCCTCAGGTGACCCAAATGACTCAGAGTCCCCAACAAAGGATGAATGCAAGGCAATTCACACCTTGTTGGCGTTGTGGAGGCTTCCATTCAGCCTATTCATGCCACTTCAAAGGGTATGTTTGCAAGAGCTGTGGAACAATGGGGCACCTCCAATGAGCTTGCAAATGAGCTGCAAGCTCTGCAAAACCTGCTAACCACCACGTGGCAGAGGAAGATCGGTCCATGGTGGATCAAAGCAATTTCGAGCCTCAGAGAGAGGAGGCAGATGCTGAAGTACACAGGATGCACACATTTTCGACGAAATGTCCATCTATAATGCTAAACGTAAAATTGAATGGCTTACCCGTAGCCATGGAACTGGACACTGGCGCTAGCCAATCCATCATGAGTAAAAAGATGTTTGAGGGACTGTGGTGCAACAAGGCATTCAGACCAGCCCTGAGCCCCATCCACACGAAACTGAGAATGTACACCAAAGAGCTTATCACTGTCCTGGGCAGCGCCATGGTCAAGGTCACCTACAAGGGTACGGTGCACGAACTGCCACTCTGGATTGTTCCAGGCGATGGCCCCACACTGCTTGGAAGGAGCTGGCTGGGCAAAATCCGCTGGAACTGGGATGACATTCGAGCGCTATCACATGTTGATGAGGCCTCATGTACCCAGGTTCTTAACAAATTTCCTTCCCTTTTTGAGCCAGGCATTGGAAACTTTTCCGGGGCGAAGGTGCATATCCATTTGGTCCCAGAGGCACAACCCATTCACCACAAGGCGTGAGCGGTACCTCACATGATGAGGGAGAGAGTGGAAATCGAGCTGGACAGGCTGCAACGCGAGGGCATCATCTCCCCAGTGGAATTCAGCAAGTGGGCCTGCCCAATTGTTCCAGTACTCAAAAGTGATGGCACAGTCAGGATTTGCGGCGATTATAAAGTAACTATTAATCGTTTCTCGCTACAGGACCAATACCCACTACCTAAGGCAGACGACCTATTTGCGATGCTGGCAGGAGGCAAGACGTTCACCAAGCCCAACCTGACTTCAGCCTACATGACGCAGGAACTGGAGGAGTCTTCAAAGGGCCTCACCTGCATCAACAGGCACAAGGGACTGTTCATCTACAACAGATGCCCGTTCGGTCGGCTGCAGCGATCTTCCAGAGAAACATGGAGAGCCTACTCAAGTCGGTACCACACACGGTGGTCTTTCAGGACGATCTATTGGTCATGGGTCAGGACACCGCCGAGCACCTACAAGACCTGGAGGAGGTCCTCTAGTGACTGGATCGCGTAGGGCTGCGGCTGAAGTGGTCGAAATGCGTCTTCATGGCAACAGAAGTGGAGTTTTTGGGGAGAAAGATCACGGCGGATGGCATTCGGCCCAAGACGTCAAGAGAGAGGCTATCAGGAACGCGCCCAGGCCACAGAACGTCACGGAGCTGCGGTCGTTCCTGGGACTCCTCAACTATTTTGGTAACTTCCTGCCGGGGTTAAGCACCCTTTTAGAGCCCCTACAAATGTTACTGCGCAAAGGTGAGAACTGGGTATGGGGAAAAAAACAAGTAATTGGTTTTGAGAAAGCCAGAAACATTTTATGCTCCAACAAGCTGCTTGTATTGTATAACCCGTGCAAAAGACTTGTGCTAGCATGTGACGCGTCATCGTACGGAGTCGAGTGTGTATTACAACAAGCTAGCGTTGCGGGGAAGTTGCAACCTGTCGCCGATGCTTCCAGGAGCTTGTCTAAGGCCGAGAGGGCCTACAGCATGATTGAGAAAGAGGCATTAGCGTGTGTGTTCGGGGTAAAAAAAATGCATCAGTACCTGTTTGGCCTCAAATTTGAGCTGGAAACTGATCACAAGCCCCTCACATCCCTGTTCGCTGAAAACAAGGGGATAAATACTAATGCCTCAGCCTGCATACAAAGGTGGGCACTCGCGCTATCAGCGTATAACTATACCATCCACCATAGGCCAGGCACCGAAAACTGTGCGGATGCTCTCAGTCGGCTACCATTGCCCACTACGGACACCTGTTATACTCAAACAAACCCTTGTGTGTCGTGATGGTGGTCAGCTTCTTCGACTCAATCGCCAACTCCTGGGTCATGTAAGCTGAGGTCAGGTCCAATTTTGAAAAAAGTTTGCCACCGGATAGTGTCGCAAAGAGGTCCTCCGCTCTCAGTAGCGGGTACTGGTCTTGGAGTGACACCTGATTGATGGTGGCCTTGTAATCACCACATATCCTGACTGACCCATCCGCCTCGGTACACGATCGGGCTCACCCAGTCACTGAATTCGACTGGCGAGATGATGCCTTCCCTCAGCAGGCTGTCCAATTCACATTCTATCTTTTCCCGCATCACGTACGGCACCGCTCTGGCCTTGTGGTGTACTGGCCTGGTGACTGGGTTTATGTGAATCACTACCTTAGTCTCATGAAAGTGCCGATGCCGGGTTGAAATAATGAGTCAAATTTGTCCAGGACCTGCGAGCATGATACTCGCTCCACAGAAGAAATTGCATTGACATTGCCCCATTTCCAGTTCATGACAGCAAGCCAACTCCTCTCCAGCAGTGCGGGACCGTCTCCCGGGACAATCCAGAGTGGCAACCTATTCTCCGAATCTTTGTGGGTCACGACTACCGTGGCGCTGCCTAGCACCGGAATGATCTCCTTTGTGTATGTCCGTAGCTGTGCGTCAATCAGCAATAATTTTGGCCACCTGGCCTTGGACACCTACAACCTTTCGAACTGTTTGATACTCATCAGGGACTGGCTGGCCCCCGTGTCTAGCTCCATTAATACTGAGATGCCATTGAGGAGCACTTTCATCATTATCAGTGGCGTCCTGGTATATGAACTGTATATGTGCTCCACATGAACTCGCTGAACTTCAGCTTCCAGCGATTTCCCCCAGTATTCATTTGGCCTCGTAGGGCTTACATCGGGCCCGTCCTCCTCATACATCAACCTGGCTGCAGGCTTCTTGCACATACGCGCCAAGTGACCGCTGACGTTGCAGTTTCTGCAGGTATGTTGCTGATACCTGCAAGCTCTGGCTGGGTATTTGTCTCCACACCTCCAGCATGAGCTGGAGGCCCCGTTGTTGGAAACAAAAGGTCCATTACCAGTCAATCATCTCTAACTATCTCTGGAACTGTCCTTAAGCGTACCATTAACAGGTGTTGATGGCCCCATTACTGGCCGCATTGTCCATTGGGATGGCATGAATCGCCGTTCAGCTAGCCATTGTCTTTGTTGAATTCCCCCTTTGGGTTCGACTGCATGCTGGGGCATGTCCGATTGGCCTTGTCTGCCTAGAGAACTGTGTGCCGTGTTAACAATGTTGACTTCCTGGTCGTTTGCCGCATTTGAGCCAAGATTTTTGCCATAAATCATTCTGGTCTCTTCCTCCCCTGAGATAATTGTCTGGGCCATCAAAGCCGCCATTTCCAGGGTCAAGTCTTTGGTCTCAATCAGTTTCCTGAAAACCCCAGCGTGCCCGATGCCCTCAATAAAACAGTCTCACAGCATCTCCGCTCTGCATGCATCTGGGAACTTACATAGGCTCGCCAGTTGCCTGAGATCTGCCATGAAGTCTGGAATGCTTTGCCCTTCTTGCCGCCGGTGCATATAAAACTGGTGTCTCACCATGTGCATGCTGCTCACTGGTTTAAGGTGTTCCCCGATCAACTTACTGAGCTCTTCGAACGTCTTATCCGTCGGCTTCTCTGGCGCTAGAAGGTCCTTCATCAAGGAGTACATTCTGGATCCACAAACCGTCAGATGAGCCCTGCGTTTGTCGGCCGAATCGTGTCCCAACCATTCTTTAGTGACAAAACTTTGCTGTAGTCTCTCAATAAAGTCGTCCCAATCATCACCAACACAGTACCTCTCTTCTGTGCTGCTAGTGGCTATGCTCGCGTGGTTTAAATCCCAGTTTCTCATCGCCAATAATATGTCCTTACTATACAGTATAAATGCACACGAGGCCCATACTTGAGAAAAGATCACTCTGTGACCAGTTACCTTTACTACCAAGACCTCAAGAGCCAGATGGTGGGTGGAGCTTCCCCTTTTATACCGGAAAGTCCAGGTTAAGAGGATCTCCCACAAGTTCGCCCCCTGTGGTCAGTGTTCTCAAGGCATACAACTTAGGCCAGCTTATACATGGGTCACAATGACAGTTGAATACATGACATCCCCCGGAAGCGGTCCCAATGCCTCAAGAATTTAAAGCCCTCCCTCCTGCACCAATTTTCCAGCCATGTGTTCATCCTCTCTATCCTTCTATTCTTGTACTCATTAGCACGTGGCACTGGTAGTAACCTGGAGATTACTACCGTTGAGATCCTACCCTTTAATTTTCTTCGTATCTCCCTGAATTCTGCCTGTCGGACCTCATCCACCTTTTTACCTATGTCGTTGGTCCCGATATGGACCATGACCTCTAGCTGTTTACCCTCCCTCTCCTATTTGCCTCTTTCCCCATCTTGGTTCAGTTATCAACCAATTACTCTGCTTGACTTGGTGACTTGCTACAGCCCAATGTAATTGGGCAGCCCTGTCTAATTTTTATTGCCAAATGACTGAATGGGCTGCATTCAGTGACTCAGATTCACTGCTACCACAGAGGGCCGTGGAGGCTCAGTCATTTAGTATATTCCAGACAGAGATTGATAGATTTTTGAATATTAAGGGAATCAAAGGATAAGGGGACGGTGCAGGAAAGTGCAGTTGAGGTACAAGATCAGCCATGATCTTATTGAATGACGGAGCAGGCTCAAGGGGCCGAATGGCCTACTCCAGCTCCTAATTCTTATGTCCTTATGTTCTAACAGTGTCCAGTTAAGAATGGCACAATAATTATTTAATAGTGTCAGGCATTTGTTCTCAATTTCCCACTAAAGGATATTGGTTGGGTGCAAGGGAATTGCTTATTTTCTGTACTGATGAACAGAATAAAAATTACTCTTGATGCTCCTCCCAGCTCCATATTTTGTTCGCAAGTGTTGAAATATGATGCATACCTTTCCACATATTTCTGTGTTGCGGTGTTGGCTGTAAGAGGCTCCTCCAAGACACTTAGCACAATCAGGCCTAGAAGGTATGGTAGTCTAGTGATTAACATAGAAACATAGAAAATAGGTGCAGGAGTATGGCATTTGGCCCTTCGAGCCTGCACAGCCATTCAATAAGATCATGGCTGATCATTCACCTCAGTAACTCTTTCTTGCTTTCTCTCCATACCCTTAATCCCTTTAGCCGTAAGGGCCTTAACTAACATCTCCTTGAATACATCCAATGAACTGGCATCAACAACTCTCTGCGATAGGGAATTCCACAGGTTAACAACTCTCTGAGTGAAGAAATTTCTCCTCATCTCAGTCGTAAATGGCTTAGCCCTTATCCTTAGACTATGTCCCCTGGTTCTGGACTTCCCATCATCGGGAACACTCTTCCTGCATCTAACCTGTCCAGTACCGTCAGAATTTTATATGTTTCTATGAGATCTCCTCTCATCCTTCTAAACTCCAGTGAATACAGGCCCAGTCGATCCAGTCTCTCCTCATATGCCAGTCCTGCCATCCCGGGAATCAGTCTGGTGAACCTTCGCTGCACTCCCTCAATAGCAAGAATGTCCTTCCTCAGATTAGGAGACCAAAACTGAACACAATATTCCAGGTGAGGCCTCACAAAGGGCCTGTACAACTGCAGTAAGAGCTCCCTGCTCCGAGACTCAAATCCCCTAGCTATGAAGACCAACATACCACTTGCCTTCTTCACCGCTGCTGAACCTGTATGCCAACTTTCAATGACTGATGTACCATGACACCCAGGTCTCGCTGCACCTCCCATTTTCATAATCTGCCGCCATTCAGATGATATTCTGCCTTCGTGTTTTTGCCCCCAAAGTGTATAACCTCACATTTATCCACATTATACTGCATCTGCCATGCATTTTCCCACTCACCTAACCTGTCCAAGTCACCCTGCAGCCTTTTATCATCCTCCTCATATAGTCAAAAAGGAGTTAGATGTAGTCCTTACTACTAGGGGGATCAAGGGGTATGGCGAGAAAGCAGGAATGGGGTACTGAAGTTGCATGTTCAGCCATGAACTCATTGAATGGCGGTGCAGGCACACACTGCCATCCAGCTTAGTGTCATCTGCAAACTTGGAGATATTACACTCTATTCCCTCATCCAAATCATTATTGTATATTGTAAATAGCTGCGGTCCCAGCACTGAGCCCTGCGATACCCCACTAGTCACTGCCTGCCATTCTGAAAAGGATCCGTTTATCCCAACTCTCTGCTTCCTGTCTGCCAACCAGTTCTCTATCCATGTCAGTACATTACCCCCAGTACCATGTGCTTTAATTTTGCACACCAATCTCTTGTGTGGGACCTTGTCAAAAGCCTTTTGAAAGTCCAAATACACCACATCCACTGGTTCTCCCTTGTCCACTCTACCAGTTACATCCTCAAAAAATTCTAGAAGATTTGTCAAGCAGGATTTCCCTTTCATAAATCCATGCTGACTTGTACCGATCCTGTCACTGCTTTCCAAATGTGTTGCTATTTTATCTTTAATAATTGATTCCAACATTTTCCCCACTACTGATGTCAGGCTAACCGGCCTGTAATTAGCCATTTTCTCTCTCCCTCCTTTCTTAAAAAGTGGTGTTACATTAGCTACCCTCCAGTCCATAGGAACTGATCCAGAGTCGATAGCCTGTTGGAAAATGATCACCAATGCATCCACTATTTCTAGGGTTACTTCCTTAAGTACTCTGGGATACAGACTATCAGGCCCCGGGGATTTATCGGTCTTCAATCAAATCAATTTCCCCAACACCATTACCCACTTAATAAGGATTTCCTTCAGTTCCTCCTTCTCACTAGACCCTTGGTCCCCTAGTATTTCCGGAAGGTTATTTCTGTCTTCCTTCGTGAAGACAGAACCAAAATACTTGTTTAACTGGTCCGCCATTTCTTTGTTCCCGATTATAAATTCACCTGAATCTGACTGCAAGGGACTTACGTTTGTTTTCACTAATCTTTTTCTTTTCACATATCTATAGAAGCTTTTGCAGTTAGTTTTTAGGTGCCCAAGAAGCTTCCTCTCATACTCTATTTTCCCCGTCCTAATTAAACCCGTTATCCTCCTCTGCTGTATTACAAAATTCTCCCAGTCCTCAGGTTTGCTGCTTTGTCGGGCCAATTTATATGCCTCTTCCTTGGATTTAACACTATCCTTAATTTCCCTTGTTAGCCATGGTTGAGCCACCTTCCTTGTTTTATTTTTACTCCAGAAAGGGATGTACAATTGCTGAAGTTCATCAATGTGATCTTTAAATGTTTGCCATTGCCTATCCACCGTCAACCCTTTAAGTCTCATTCGCCAGACTATTCCAGCCAATTCACGTCTCATACTATCGAAGTTGCCTTTCCTTAAGTTCAGGACCCTAGTCTCTGAATTAACTGTGTCACTCTCCATCTTAATAAAGAATTCTACCATATTATGGTCACTCTTCCCCAAGGGGCCTCGCACAACAAGATTGCTAATTAGTCCTTTCTCATTGCACATCCCTCAGTTGAGGATGGCAAGCTCTCTAGTTGGTGGCTCGACATATTGGTCTAGAAAACCATCCCTAATACACTCCAGGAAATCCTCCTCCACCGCATTGCTACCAGTTTGGTTCGCCCAATCAATATGTAGATTAAAGTTGCCCATGATAACTACTGTACCTTTATTGCACGCATCCCTAATTTCTTGTTTGATGCTGTCCCCAACCTCACTACTACTGTTTGGTGGTCTGTACACAACTCCCACTAGCGTTTTCTGCCCTTTGATATTCCGTAGCTCCACCCATACCGATTCCACATCATCCAAGCTAATGTCCTTCCTTACTATTGCATTAATTTCCTCTTTAACCAGCAACGCCACCCCACCTCCTTTTCCTTTCTGTCTATCCTTCCTAAATGTTGAATACCCCTGGATGTTGCGTTCCCAGCCTTGGTCACCCTGGAGCCATGTCTTTGTAATCCCAATTACATCATATCTGTTAACTGCTATCTGTGCAGTTAATATTCCTCGCATTGAGGCACAGAGCCTTCAGGCTTGTCTTTTTAACACACTTTGCCCCTTTAGAATTTTGCTGTAATTTGACCCTTTTTCCTTTTTGCCTTGGGTTTCTCTGCCCTCCACTTTTACTTTTCTTCTTTCTATCTTTTGCTTCTGTCCCCATTCTACTTCCCACTGCCTCCCTGCATAGGTTCCTTTCCCCCCGCCTTATTAGTTTAACTCCTTCCAACAGCACTAGCAAACATTCCCCCTAAGACATTGGTTCCAGTCCTGCCCAGGTGCAGACCATCCGGTTTGTACTGGTCCCACCTCCCCCAGAACCAGTTCCAATGTCCCAGGAATTTGAATCCCTCCCTTCTGCACCACTCCTCAAACCACGTATTCATCTGAGCTATCCTGCGATTCCTACTCTGACCAGCACGTGGTACTGGTAGCAATCCTGAGATTACTACTTTTGAGGTCCTACTTTTTAATTTAGCTCCTAGCTCCCTAAATTCTTCTTGTAGGACCTCATCCCGTTTTTTACCTATATCGTTGGTACCTATATGCACCACAACAACTGGCTGTTCACCCTCCCTCTTCAAAATATCCTGCACCCGCTCCGAGACATCCTTGATCCTTGCACCAGGGAGGCAACATACCATCCTTTAGTCTCGATTGCGGCCGCAGAAACGTCTATCTATTCCCCTTACAATTGAATCCCCTATCACTATAGCTCTCCCACTCTTTTTCCTTCCCTCCTGTGCAGTAGAGCCACCCTCGGTGCCATGAACTTGGTTGCTGCTGCTCTCCCCTGATGAGTCATCCCCCTCAACAGTACCCAATGTGGTGTATCTGTTTTGCAGGGGACCCCTGCACTACCTTCCTTGCACTGCTCTTCCTGTTGGTCACCCATCCCCTATCTGGTTGTGTACCCTTTACCTAAACGTGCTATTCACGTCATTCTCAGCATCGTGAATGCTCCAGAGTAAATCCACCCACAGCTCCAATGCCGCAACGCGGTCTGTCAGGTGCGGGTGGATTTACTCTGGATTGTGTTACTGAACTAAACAATCCAGAAGTCATGAGTTCAAATCCCACCACAACAAATTGTGAAATTTAAAATTCAATTGATCTGGTAATTTGGGGCACTCGCTAAAATATACGATTGTCATAAAAAGCAAAAAGGTTCACTAATATCCTTCATGGATGGGAACCAGCCATTTCTTCATGGTCTAGCCTACATGCAACTTCATTTCCAAATTAAGTGGTTGACTCTTAATGACCTCAGGGCAACATCATAAAGCCTTGTCTGAATACGCTTCTGTGAAGTACCTTGGGATGTTTTGCTACATTAAAGGCACTATATAAATGCAAGTTGTTGTCAATATCACCAACATCCCACAAACAAAGTGAAACAAAAAACAGCTGGAGTTTCTGGCTGCTGCTGAAGTGTAGGCTTAAAAACAAAAAAAAAGGGCACTTGAAAATTTTTTGGAGTGTGCTCCCCCTCTCCCCTTTAATCAGGGGGCACTTGATTATTTGTTTACAACAAAATAGTTGAAGTGTAGGCTTAGGGTTAAGTGGACAGCTCTTACCTGAGTTCTGGTTGGGAACAGATCATTGCAATATCAACCAATTAGGATTACAGCAGCTATTCAATTCATTATCTATGGTCAATCAGCACTGAGTATCTATCTTTTTAATATGTGTGTTAATGCAGGGGGGCGGTGGGGTATAATGGAATGGCACAGATGTTCCAAAGTAAGATCTTGAACAGAAGACCAATGTCAGGAAAAACAGGGTTACCACTCTACATGTAAAAGAGAAACAAATTAAAATTATCTCTGAATGTGAGTGTGGGAGAGTTAGCGAGGACAAATATCAGAAGAAGTGCATTGAGGGCAATTGAGGAGTTGAGGACCTAACATTGAGAAGTTGATCCTAGAATCTGTCACAACCAAAGACAAATCCTAGCAGCATCTTGAAAATACTTTCTCTGACGTATCTCTGTGATATTAGTGGGCAAATTTTTAAAATAGAACGTCATTATCAATGGATGCTCCGAGTAGCAGGCTGTAAAGCATGCAGGAAGTGTAATTTCAAAGGAGAGAGCATCTATTGCAATGCGATTAGCATTGTGATAAAAGACAAAAAGAGTAAAAAGTTGGTCAAATCTATTGCCTCCATTCTGCTCTTACAAACTCAAACTTTACTAAAAGGGCACAAAGCTAAACAGAGGAAAGGATGAAACCAAGCCTAATAAAGGGAAAGTGGGGCCAAAGAAAGGCAAATAAGCATATATCTAGTCAATGGCCAAAGGAGGCCTGTTGAGGTCACACAATATAGAAACATAGAAACATGTTGGTTATTCAGCTCCTTGAGTTTGTTCTGCCATTCAATTAGATCATGGTTGATCTGTATCAATTCCATTTAATTGCCTAGGTTCCATAACCTTTATAAATCTTTTTCAATAATCTATCAATCTCAGTCTTGAAATTTTCAATTGACCTAGTCTCAACAGTTTTTTGGGGGGAGTTCCAGATTTCCACTATCCTTTGTGTGAAGAAGTGCTGACTGACATCAATTCTGAACGGCCTAGCTCTACTTTTAAGGGTATGTCTCTTTGTACTGGACTCTCCCACCAGAGGAAATAGTTTCTCTCTATCTACCTTATCAAATCCTTTAATCATCTTAAACGCCTCAATTAGATTATCCTATATACTCAAGGAAACAAGATACCATGACAGAATGGGTGGATCAGGTACAGGTAAGGTCCTTCTGGAGGCACCAGGCTGCTCAGATGCTTCTTTCTCTAAGCACCTTTGAGGGAATGCAAAGGACATCCAATTGCATCATAGAGTGGTGGCACTCTTCAGTATTGCAGTGTTTCCATGCACCTCGTCAAAAGACGACTGCTGCCATTGTAAAGACTTTACTGTGATTCCCACAGAATTTTGGCCCTTGCCCATCCAGAGGTGGGTGGTAATCATTGAAGTGTCAGTGAGGAGGCACAAAACTCGTTTTTGTGGTATACATCAATGATCTAGATTTGAATATAGGGAGTATGATTAAGAAGTTTGCAGATGACACTAAAATTGGCTGTGTGGTTGATAATGAAGAGGAAAGTTATCGACTGCAGGAGGATATCAATCTACTGGTCAGGTGGGCAGAGCAGTGGCAAATGGAAGTTAATTCGGAGAAGTGTGAGGGAATGCAGTTGGGGAGGGCTAATAAGGAAAGGGTATACACATTAAGCGGTAGGCCACTTAATAGTGTAGATGAACAAAGGGACCTTGGAGTGCTTGTCCACAGATCCCTGAAAGTAGCAGGCCAGGTGGATAAGGTGGTTAAGAAGGCATATGGAATGCTTGCCTTTATTGGCCGAGGCATCGAATACAAGAGTAGGGAGGTTATGCTTAAATTGTATAATACTCTGGTTAGGCCACAGCTGGAGTACTGCATGCAGTTCATGTCGCCGTATTATAGGAAGGACGTGATTGCACTAGAGAGGGTGCAGAGGAGATTTACTAGGCTGCTGCCTGGAATGGAGAATCTTAGCTATGAGGTGGGTTTGTTCTCATTGGAACAGAGGAGGTTGAGAGGGGACCTCATTGAGGTGTATAAAATTTTGAGGGACTTGGATATAGTGGATAGCAAGGGCCTATTTCCCTTGGTGGAGGGGTCAATTACGAGGGGGCATAGTTTTAAGGTGGTTGGTGGAAGGTTCAGAGGGGATTTGAGAGGAGGCTTCTTCACGCAAAGCGTTGTGGGGGCCTGGAACTCACTGTCTGGAAGGGTGGTGGATGCAGAAACCCTCACCATATTTAAAAGGTGCTTGAATGAGCACTTAAAGTGCCGTAACCTGCAAGGTTATGGACCAAGAGCTGGTAAGTGGGATTAGACTGGATAACCTCTTGTTGGCTGGTGCAGATACAATGGTAAGTACTGCAGGGAATCGAATACGGCCAAGGTGATCTCCTGGATTAGTTTCAATCGCCTGGATGAGTCGGAGAGGAATTTTGCCAGATTTTTTTCCCCCAATGGGCCTAGGTTTTTATCTGGTTTTTGCCTCTCCCAGGAGATCACATGGCTCTGGTTGGGGTGGCGTGTAGAATGTTTCAGTATAAGGGGTGGCGCAGTTGTGTGGGGCAGACTGGTTGGGCTGGATGCTCTTTACCTTTCCGCCATTGTTCATAGGTTTATATGTAACCTTCAGGGCTGCTGACCGAGGGCCGTGTGGCTCTTTGTCGGCTGTCGCGGACACGATGGGCCAAAATGGCCTCCTTCTGCGCTGTAGATTTCTATGTCTCTAGTTCTGTGGCTAGGTACAGTAGGTACATCCCTGGTTTGGGACTGACCAAACAGGCAAGCAAGTGAATGAAGTAACTATGAGGCTACTCTATAGAGCAGATGTGGACAACTATTTGGGCTGGAGGGTCACTTAACAAATTTTGGTGAGCTGTTAAGGGCCACACACCAATGTTCCTGTGAAGTTGCGTGGTGGTGCGGTGGTCTGGAGGTCTCATGCAGGCCACTCAGCAGCTATTAAATGGAAAAACCGCGCATGCGCGGAAATTTGAAATGGCTTCACAGCTCATTAAAGGCGCTGCGCACTTAAATTAAAATTAGCGGGAACATTGCCTCGTACATAAATTGAATTGTGTTAACAACAGCTACCATTGAAATTTGTTATGCCATTTATTGTGTAAAGAAACCTTCCCGTTGTTTCCACACTTAATAAAAATACAAACACTTATCAATATGCTAACGAACATGATACAGGTTTACCCAAAATTTATCTTAGCCATTGATATTATTATGCTATAATTAAAATTGTAAGACTGGTCGCTCAACAAGATCAGTCATGATTTTATTGAATGGCAGAGCATGCTCAAGGGGCCCTACTCCTGCTCCTATTTCTTATGTTCTTATAAACACCGGCATAGAACAGTTGCGCTGAATGACCTGTTAATGTGCTATGCATTCTATGCAGGCAAAAAATATTTGCCCCACTTGCTCCTGTCAAAAGTTGACTATAAGCAGCTGGTGCTGAAACTTGTCATTCACAAGCATGCAAGATGTTAACATTAACTGACCTTTCACACAAGATGTGTAGTCAAGATGAAAGCTTGGATTAGACTACAGTCCATTAACCAGTGATCCCCGAATGTGCTCGATCCTGAGCAAATTCCAGCATATGTTTAATTTATTGTTTGCACTATCACTTTGCAAAATCCAAATGGAGATTTTTTTCCTCTTGCAATATTTCACCCTCAGCCAATTAGTGATTAATTGGCAAAAAAAAAGTTTTTGATTATTATACGGGTGAACTCTTAAACTTCAAATCATTAAAGTAATCGTCATTCAAATGATTGAACATGAGCAGAGAATTTGTGTCACATTAGTACATATATCAGTGTAAGGTTACAAAATTAGGGAACAATAGTTGTGTAGTTAGTAAATTAATAAGCTTAATTTAAATTGCTCACCAATTGCTTGATAAGCAGGGCGTGTGTTAAGGTAGTAAACTAATAGAAACATAGAAAATAGGTGCAGGAGTAGGCCATTCGGCCCTTCGAGCGTGCACCACCATTCAATAAGATCATGGCTGATCATTCGCCTCAGTACCCTTTTCCTGCTTTCTCTCCATACCCCTTGATCCCTTTAGCCGTAAGGGCCATATCTAACTCCCTCTTGAATATATCTAATGAACTGGCATCAACAACTCTCTGCGGTAGAGAATTCCACAGGTTAACAAATCTCTGAGTGAAGAAGTTTATCTTCATCTCAGTCCTAAATGGCCTACCCCTTATCCTTAGACTGTGTCCCCTGGTTCTGGACTTCCCCAACATCGGGAACATTCTTCCTGCATCTAACCTGTCCAGTTCCGTCAGAATTTTATATGTTTCTATGAGATCCCCTCTCATCCTTCTACACTCCAGTGAATAAAGGCCCAGTCGATCCAGTCTCTCCTCATATGTCAGTCCAGCCATCCTGGGAATCAGTCTGGTGAACCTTCACTGCACTCCCTCAATAGCAAGAACATCCTTCCTCAGATTAGGAGACCAAAACTGAACACAATATTCCAGGTGAGGCCTCACCAAGGCCCTGTACAACTGCAGTAAGACCTCCCTGCTCCTATACTCAAAACCCCTAACTATGAAGGCCAACATACCATTTGCCTTCTTCACCGCCTGCTGTACCTGCATGCCAACTTTCAATGACTGATGTACCATGACACCCAGGTTTCGTTGCACCTCCCCTCTTCCTAATCTTCCGCCATTCAGATAATATTCTGCCTTCGTGTTTTTGTCCCCAAAGTGGATAACCTCACATTTATCCACATTATACTGCATCTGCCATTCATTTGCCCACTCACCTAACCTGTCCAAGTCACCCTGCATCCTCCTCACAGCTCACACCGCCACCCAGCTTAGTGTCATCTGCAAACTTGGAGATATTACACTCAATTCCTTCATCTAAATCATTAATGTATATTGTAAATAGTTGGGATCCCAGCACTGAGCCCTGCGATACCCCACTAGTCACTGCCTGCCATTCTGAAAAGGACCCATTTATCCCGACTCTCTGCTTCCTGTCTGCCAACCAGTTCTCTATCCACGTCAATACATTACCCCCAATACCATGTGCTTTAATTTTGCACACCAATCTCTTGTGTGGGACCTTGTCAAAAGCCTTTTGAAACTCCATGCATACCACATCCACTGGTTCTCCCTTGTCCACGCTACTAGTTACATCCTCAAAAAATGTCAGAAGATTTGTCAAGCATGATTTCCCTTTCATAAATCCATGTTGACTTGTACCGATCCTGTCACTGCTTTCCAAATGCGTTGCTATTTCATCTTTAATAATTGATTCCAACATTTTCCCCACTACTGATGTCAGGTCTACCCGGTCTATAATTACCTGTTTTCTCTCTCCCTCCTTTTTTAAAAAGTGGTGTTACATTAGCTACCCTCCAGTCCATAGGAACTGATCCAGAGTTGATACACTGTTGGAAAATGATCACCAATGCATCCACTATTTCTATGGCCATTTCCTTAAGTACTCTGGGATACAGACTATCAGGCCCCGGGGATTTATCGGCCTTCAATCCCATCAATTTCCCTAACACAAAGTATTTGTTCAACTGTTCTGCCATTTCTTTGCTCCCCATTATAAATTCACCTGAATCTGACTGCAAAGGACCGATGTTTGTCTTCACTAATCTTTTTCTCTTCACATATCTATAGAAGCTTTTGCAGTCAGTAAATTAGTTGAACACTCGTAAAGATTAGTGTTAAATAAATAACTCACTGGGCTGTTATTAATAGCTGTATAATTAATACCGTAATGAACATAAGTAAATTGCTCAATATTGGCCTAGAGAGTTAGTGAATAAATCTTTTAACTAATTTTCTAATTATCAGTTAGTATAATCAATGTTAAATAAATCAATTTGAGATGATTAAAATGCTAATTAGTAAACACAGATCAGTTTTGTGTTAATTAGTTAGGTGGTATTTAATAACTGGTTAACAGGTTTCATCTATCAGTCACCCCATCACTGGGGTTTGGGCCTGGGGTGGGGGTGGCGGTAACAGGCCTCCGCCCTCACTGCTCTCCACCAGTTCAGGGATCGCACTGCTGTTGGTAAAAGGCCATTCCTCAGGAGGCTGACTCCCGGCTGTCTTCTGTCCACCTCAGCTGTCAGTCTCCATATTTTGGCCTCCTGTCTCTCAGGCCCGTTGCTATGTTGACTCCCCTGCTGCCTCGGAGACAATGACGTGCCTCCTGACGTCACTTGGGGCGGGGTCAGGCTAGAGGTCTGGTGCGGCAGATGATCTAAGCTCGAAGCCAGGCCTTGGCGGGCTTGATAGAATCCCTTGGCAGCTGCAGGCAGTAGTTTGCCTCCCACTGCTATAGAGGGCTACATGGCACCAATTTGTGGCAGTCGTTGTAAATCTGGAGTCACGCACAGCATGCATGATCTGTAAAATCTCTCAGCTGCTGTGGGAGTGAGGTGTCAATATTAAGCAGCTTCCCGTCTCGTTTTAACTCTGAAAACCCTACACACCAAGCCAACTTAGCAATTGACTTGTGGGCCCCTTCAAATATGTGATCACATGAACGGGCAATGTAATATCATGTGGGGTGCTATAGCCGTTTGTCTGAGGCTGAATTTGACAAATCCACTGCATTGACTATTTTATATAATTTGAGCTGCAAGGTTGGTTTAGTGAACAGGAACAGGAATGGGTGACGTCATTGCAAATGATGCCACGAGCAGAGCCGTAGATTTTTGGCATGCGCTGAGAATGACATCATGTGGTGGCCTGGTGCAGGCTCAGTGACGTCATTGGGAGGCCTGGCATAGGCTTGGCGATGTTATCGGGTGGCCTACTGCAGTCTAGGCGAGGGGGGTTGGAGCCGAGAATGTGTTCCATCTGGATCTCGTTCTCCGTCTCATCTCCCTGCCATAGACCTAGATCAGAAAATGCAGGGGTGAAATAAAAAAGGAAATTAGGAAAGCAAAGAGGGAGTATGGAAAAATATTGGCAAGTGGAATCAAGGAAAACCCCAAAATGTATTATAAAAACATTAAGAGCAAGAGGATAACTAAAGAAAGAGTAGGGCCTATTAGAGACCATAAAGGCAATCTGTGTGTGGAGGCAGAAGATGCAGGTATGGTTCTTAATGAGTACTTTGCATGTGTTTTCACGAAAGAGACATTGCAATCAGGGAGGAGGAGTGTGAAATATTAGTTGAAATAAACATAGTGGGAGAGGAACTATTAAGGCGTTTAGCAGCTTTGAAAATGGATAAATCCCCAGGTCCGGATGAAATGTATCCCAGGCTGTTACGAGAAGCAACAGAGGAAATAGCAGAGGCTCTGACCATCATTTTACATTCCTCTCTGGCTACAGGTGTGGTGCCGGAGGACTGGAGAACTGCTAATGTGGTACCTCTGTTTAAAAAGGGAGAAGGGGATAGACCGAATAATTATAGGCCAATCAGCCTAACCTCGGTGGTGGGAAAATTATTGGAAAAAATTCTGAGGGACAGGATAAATCTTCATTTGGAAAGACATGGATTAATCAAAGACAGTCAGCATGGATTTGTTAAGGGAAGGTCATGTCTGACTAACTTGATTGAATTTTTTGAGGAGATAACACGAAGGGTCGATGAGGGTAGTGCGTTTGATGCAGAGTATATCGATTTTAGCAAGGCTTTTGATAAGGTCCCACATGGCAGACTGGTCACGAAAATAAAAGCCCATAGGATCCAAGGCAAAGTGGCAAGTTTGATCCAAAATTGGCTCAGAGGCAGGAAGCAAAGGATAATGTTCGATGGGTGTTTTTGTAAACTGGTCAGGTGGACAGAACAGTGGGAAATGGAATTCAATCCGGAGAAGTGTGATGTAATGCATTTGGGGAGGGCTAACAAGGCAAGGGAATACACATTAAATGGTAGGACATTGAGAAGTGTAGAGGAACAGAGGGACCTTGGAGTGCATGTCCACAGATCCCTGAATGTAGAAGGCCAGGTAGATCAGGTGGTTAAGAAGGCATAAGGGATACTTGCCTTTATTAGCCGAGGCATAGATTAAAGAACAGGGAGGTTATGCTTGAACTGTATAAAACACTAGTTAGGCCACAGATAGAGGACTGCGTGCAGTTCTGGTCACCACATTACAGGGAAGATGTGATTGCACTAGAGAGGGTACAGAGGAAATTTATGAGGATGTTGCCTGGACTGGA
This sequence comes from Pristiophorus japonicus, assembly GCF_044704955.1. Classification (NCBI taxonomy): domain Eukaryota; kingdom Metazoa; phylum Chordata; class Chondrichthyes; family Pristiophoridae; genus Pristiophorus; species Pristiophorus japonicus. Next base: position 61,442,536 of record NC_091977.1, read on the forward strand.
GAATTTTAGCTATGAGGAAAGATTGGATAGGCTGGAGTGGTTTTCTCTGGAAAGGAGGAGGCTGAGGGGAGACGTGATTGAGGTGCATAAAATTATGAGGGGTCTGGATAGAGTGGATAGGAAGGACCTATTTCCCCGAGCAGAGGGGCCAACAACCAGGGGGCATAGATTTAAAGTAATTGGGGGGAGATTTAGAGGGAATTTGAGGGGAATTGTTTTCACCCAGATGGTGGTGGGGGTCTGGAACTCACTGCCTGAAAGGATGGTAGAGGCAGAAACGCTTATCACATTTAAAAAGTACTTGGATGTGCACTTGAAGTGCGATAACCTGCAAGGCTACAGACCAAGAGTTGGAAAGTGGGATTAGGCTGGATAGCCCTTTGTCGGCTGGCATGGACACGATGGACCAAATGGTCTCCTTCGGTGCTGTAAATTCTATGATTCTATGATCAGATCCTCCCCTCTGCCCCCGCTTCCCCCGAGCTCCTACTTACTCCCCTCCCCCAAGTTCCTACTTACTCCCCTCCCCCGAGCTCCTACTTTCTCCCCTTCCCCGAGCTCCTACTTACTCTCCTCCCCCGAGCTCCTACTTACTCCCCTCCCCCGAACTCCTACTTACTCCTCTCCCCCGTTCCTACTTACTCCCGTCCCCCGAGCTCCTACTTTCTCCCCTCCCTCGAGCTCCTACTTACTCCCCTCCCCCGAGCTCCTACTTACTCCCCTCCCCTGAGCTCCTACTTTCTCCCCTCTTCCAAGCTCCTACTTTCTCCCCTCCCCCGAGCTCCTACTTACTCCCCTCCCCTGAGCTCCTACTTTCTCCCCTCCCCCGAGCTCCTACTTTCTCCCCTCCCCCGAGCTCCTACTTACTCCCCTCCCCCGAGCTCCTACTTTCTCCCCCTCCCCCGAGCTCCTACTTTCTCCCCTCCCCCGAGCTCCTACTTTCTCCACTCCCCCGAGCTCCTACTTACTCCCCTCCCCCGAGCTCCTACTTACTCCCCTCCCCCGAGCTCCTATTTACTCCCCTCCCCCGAGCTCCTACTTATTCCCCTCTCCCGAGCTCCTACTTTCTCCCCTCCTCCGAACATTTGCTTTCTCCCCCCACTCTCGACTCCTGCTTTCTCCACCCGCCTCTGGGCACCGGCTTTCCCCCCTCAACAGCCATCTTGCTTGTTCCCTCCTTCCAGGCTCCTGATTTCTTTCTCAACGAACCCCCTCCCGCAACTCTGAGCTCCTGCTTTCTCCCCCCACTCTTGGGCCTCTGTTCCACTAACCCCACCCCCTGCAGATTCTTGCTTTCTCTCTCTTCCCCCTCAGGCTCCTGCTTTCTCCCCCCCTCCTCCCCCCCACCCCAAACTCCTGCTTTCTCTCCTTCCCCTTGAGCTCCTGCTTTCACCCCCTCCTCCCTGGGCTTCTGCTTTCTCCCACCACCCCCGGGTCCTGCTGTAGACCTAGAACTGATCTAGGTCTATGGCGGGGGGATGAGAGGGAGAACGAGATCCAGGCGGATCACGTTATCCCCCGCCCCACTGCTAGCTCCTGGTCTCTCACCCAGAGCTCTGCACTCTCCCCTCCCCCAGAGCTCCTGGTTTCTGCCCCCCACCCACCCTCGGGCTCCTGCTTTCTCCCCTGACTCTTGCATTCAATGCACCCCGCCGCCCCCCCCAGATCCTGCCCCCTCCTCCTCCTGACTCCTGCTTTCCCATCACCCCTCTGGTTCCTGCTTTCTCCCCCAGCCCCGCCAGCCCCTGCTTTTTCCTCCAACCCCTAGCTCCTGCTTCACCAACCCCCCTCCCTCCTGGCTCCTTCTTTCTCCCGCCAGCTCCTGTTTTCTCCCCCGCCCTTCAGCTCCTGTTACCTCCTTGCACCCGCCCCCCCTTCCTTTCCGGGCCCCCTGCTTTCTCCCTCATTACAACAGTACACTCCCTAAGTACTTCATTGGCTGTGAAGCGGTTTGAGACATCCAGTGGTTGTGAATGTCACTATATAAATGTAAGTCTTTCTTTCTTTTCTTCCCCCAAGCTACAACTTTTTCTCTCCCCCCGCCCCCCCCAATCCCCAGCTTCACGGTCTCAGCCGTGGCTCAGCGGGTAGCACTCGCCTCCGAGTCAGAAGATTGTCGATTTATAGTCGCACTCCAGAGATTTGCGCACAAAAATCTAGACTGATGGCAGTACTGAGGGACTGCTGTACTGTCGGAGGTGCTGTCTTTCAGATGAGACGTTAAATTGAGGCCCCGTCTGTTCTCTCAGGTAGATGTAAAAAATCCCATGCCACTATTTCAAAGAAGAGCAGGCTAGGTATCCCCGGTGTCCTGGCCAATATTTATCCCTCAATCAACATCACTAAAAACAGATAATCTGGTCATTATCACATTGCTGTTTGTGGGAGCTTCTTGTGTGCATATTGGCTGCTGCATTTCCTACATTACAACAGTGACTACACTTTAAAATAAAAAGTACTTAATTTGCGACGTCCGGTGGTTGTGAAAGGCACGATATAAATCCAAGTCTTTCTTTTCTTTTCTATTCCCCGGGTTCCTGCTTTCTCTCCCCCTTTCACTTATCCCCCAGGCTCTGCTCACTCCAGGCTCAGCTGCTTCCCCCAATTATGGCTCCCTGCATGGCTGCGAGGAGGGCCCGGCACAATGCTTAACCGTGTCAGTGAAAACCTCGTAAAATGCAAGTTCTCATTGTGTGTCGATATTTACTCTCATGGAGGACAGCACAATGACTATTGACACTGCAATTTAGGATTTAAGACTCTGGGTTGGGAGCTGGGGTTAGGAGCTGGAATTAAGGTCTGGGGTTAGGAGTTGGGATTCTGGGCATAGGTTAGAGTTAGAATTTGGCATTAGGGGCTGGGGATGGGGTTAGGATGTTCGGGGTTGGGATTATAAGAACATAAGAAATAGGAGCAGGAGTAGGCCATTTGGCCCCTTGAGCCTGCTCTGTCATTCAATAAGATCATGGCTGATCTGATCTTGACCTCAACTCTACTTCCCTGCATGCTCCCCATAACCCTTGACTTCCCTATCGTTCAAAAATCTGTCTATCTCCACCGTGAATATATTCAATGATCCAGCCTCCACAGCTCTCTGGGGTAGAGAATTCCAGATACACGACCCTCTGAGAGAAGAAATTCCACCTCATCTCCGTTTTAAATGGGCGGATAAGGACAAGGATAGACCAGGAATAAAAGTCCCAAATTCAGGAAAAGCTAACTTGAGAAGTGACTTGGCCACAATGGGCTGGAAACAGCTACTTGTAGGTAAATCTGTGTTGGAACAGTAGGAGGCATTCAAGGAGGAGATCCAGAGGGCTCAGGTCAAACATGTACCCTTAAAGAAAAAGGGCGGGAATAACAATTCTAGAGCCCCCTAGATGACTAGCGAATTACAGGGGAGAATAAAGAAAAAAAGGGAAGCGTATGTCATATACCGACGGCTAAATACTGTAGAATCTTTGGAGGAATATAGAAAGTTCAGAGGTAAAATTAAAAAGGATATTAGGAATGCTAAGGGAGAGCATGAAAAATTCTGGGCAAGTAAAATTAAGGAAAACCCACAGACGTTCTATAAATATATTAAGAGTAAGAGGATAACTAAAGAAAGGGTAGGGTAGGGCCTATTAGAGACCATGAGGATAATCTCTGTGTGGAGGCGGAAGATGTTGGTAAGGTTCTTAATGAATACTTTGCATCTGTTTTCACAAAGGAAAGGGGCAATGCAGATACTGCTATCGAGGAGGAGTGTGAAATTCTGGATGAAATAAACATAGTGAGAGAGGAGGTATTAAGGGGTTTAACAGCTTTGAAAGTGGATGTCCCCAAGCTGGAATAAAATGTATCCCACAGGCTGTGGAGCGAAGCAAAAGAGGAAATAGCAGAGGCCTTGACCATCAATTTCCAGTTCTCTTTGGACTTAAGCATGGTGCCGGAGTTCTGGAGGACTGCGATTGTGGTACCCTTGTTTAAGAAGGGAGAAAGAGGCCGAGTAATTACAGGCCTGTCAGCCTAAGCTCAGTGCTAGGAAAATTATTGGAAAAAATCCTGAAGGCCAGAATAAATCTACATTTAGAAAGGCAAGGATTAATCAGGGACAGTCAGCACGGATTTGTTAAGAGAAGATCGTGTTTGACTAACCTGATTGAATTTTTCGAGGAGGTAACCAGGAGGGCCAATGAGGGTAGTGTGTACGATGTAGTGTATATGGACTTTAGCAAAGCTTTTGATGAGGTCCCACATGGCAGACTGGTCACAAAGGTAAAAGCCCATGGGATCTAGGGCAAAGTGGCAAGTTGGGTCCAAAATTGGCTTGGAGGTAGGAAGCAAAGGGTAATGGATGTTTTGGTGACTGGAAGGGTGTTTCCAGTGGAGTTTCGCAGGGCTCAGTACTGGGTTCCTTGCTTTTTGTGGTATACATCAATGATCTAGATTTGAATATAGGGGGTATGATTAAGAAGTTTGCAGATGACACTAAAATTGGCTGTGTGGTTGATAATGAAGAGGAAAGTCATGGACTGCAGGAGGATATCAATGTACCGGTCAGATGGGTGGAAAACAGTGGCAAATGGAATTTAATCCAGAGAAGTGTGAGGTAATGCAGTTGGGGAGGGCTAATAAGCAAAGGGTATACACATTAAACTGTAGGCCACTTAGAAGTGTAGATGAACAAAGGGACCTTGGAGTGCTTGTCCACAGATCCCTGAAAGTAGCAGGCCAGGTGGATAAGGTGGTTAAGAGGGCATATGGAATGCTTGCCTTTATTGGCCGAGGCAAAGAATACAAGAGCAGGGAGTTTATGCTTGAATTGTATAATACTCTGGTTCGGCCACAGATGGAAATTGCGTGCAGTTCTGGTCACCATATTATAGGAAGGGCGTGATTGCACTGGAGAGGTTTAGAGGTGATTTGAGGGGAAGTTTCTTCACGCAAAGGATTGTGGGAGTCTGGAACTCATTGCCTGGAAGGATGGTAGAGGCAGAAACCCTCGCCACATTTAAAAGGTGCTTGAATGGGCACTTGTAGTGCTGTAACCCGGCAGGTTACGGACCTAGAGCTGGTAAGTGGAATTAGACTGGATAACCTCTTATTGGCTGGCGCAGATACGATGGTAAGTACTTCAGGGAATCAAACACGGCCAGGGTGATCTCCTGGACTAGTTTCAGTCGCCTGGATGGGTATTTTCCCAGATGTTTCCCCCTAATTGGCGTGAGCTTTCATCTGTTTTTTTGCCTCTCCTAGGACAGCGCACGGCTCCGGTTGGGGTGGAGTGTAAATTGTTGCGATGCATGCGATATCACAGTTGTGTGGGGCAGACTGGTTGGGCTGAATGCTCTTTACCTTTCCGCCATTGTTTATAGGTTTATATGTTCAGGTCTGCTGACCGAGGGCCGTGTGGCTTTGTCTAATCTGGGTGTAATTTTGGACTGGGATTGATGTATCTACCTGTCAATGATTGGGGTGAATTGGAAACAGCGCCTGTCTCTCCTGCTCTGTTTGCCTGTTAGATTTAAAACGTGGCTCTGGAACTTGGGATCAGTGCAGGACCGACTACTTCTGCTGTCTGTGACTGTGGAACTGATAACCTGTCTGTGTATTTGCACTCTGTGAGTGATATCGTACCTATTGTGTCTGAGAAGTGTGCACTGTTCCTTTACCTCAGGGGGAGGAAACTTCACATTTATTCCTCTTCCTTCAAGTATCAAGTACTTGCCTGGAGACTGCCTCAAGTCGCTGGAGATATATCAGCATCGATGTCTCCGCAAGATCCTGCAAATCCCCTGGGAGGACAGGCGCACCAACATCAGTGTCCCCGACCAGGCTAACATCCCCAGTGTAAAGTCCTGTCAACTCAGTACAGATTCACACGAGGCATGTAGTGAAGTCAAGTTCACTCTGGACCTGCACCTTTATTTCACAGCTCTGGAATGCTGCACTTGCCTGAGATCTGTCCTGAAATACCTGTCTCTTGCAAGTGCACCCCTGGTGGTAAGGTATGCTGGTGGTTACAGGTCATATCTTATTACAGTCATGTTTAGCATGTTAGGATACAGTTATATATAATAATGTAAGATACATGACATCACCCTCTCCCAAGGGCTTATTGTCTTTATACGTTCAGTCTCTCAGGTGGTCTACGCTCTCGCGTGGAGCGTCTGAGTTGTGGTTCAGTTGTTTGCCTTGGTGTCTGTTTTTCTTTGGGTGTGGTTGCTGGTATCTCGCCTGGGCTGTCTGTTTCAATTGGTGTGATTGTTGTCGATTCGTCTGGGCTGTCTGTTGGGATTGCCCTTTCCTCAGGTTGTTCCCTCTGTCTGTCCACCAGGTGTGGTGCGAGTTCCACATTGTAGTCTGCCTCTGGTTCTGCAGTTGTTGGTAAATCTGCTTTTGACTTGGTTTACATGCCTCCGGCAGGTTTTGCCATTGTCCATTTGTACTACCAGTAGCCTGTTTCCTTCCTTGCCCGTTACTGTCCCTGCAAGCCATTTTGGACCCCTGCCATAGTTTAGTACAAACACTTTGTCCCCTATCTCATTCCATCTCCCCCTCGAATTTCTGTCATGGTCCTCAGTCAGCCTACAGCGCTTTGCCTCAACGATTTTGTGCATGTCTGGGAGGATTAATGAGAGCCTTGTTTTTAAAGTCCTTTTCATCAACAGTTGCGCGGGGGGGGATCCCAGTCAGTGAGTGCGGACGAGATCTGTATGCTAGCAGCAGTCGCGACAGGCGACCCTGCAGCGTTGGACCTTGGATTTTAAGCATGCCTTGTTTAATGATTTGCATTGCTCTCTCCACCTGGCCGTTGGAGGCCGGCTTGAACGGTGCCGTCTTGACGTGATTTATGCCGCGGTCAATTATAAAGTCTTGGAATTCTGCGCTGGTGAAGCACGGACCATTGTCACTGACCAATATGTCAGGAATTCCGTGCGTTGCAAACATGGTTGCGAGGCTCTCCACAGTGGTGGAGGTTGTGCTCGAGTTTAAAATGGTGCATTCGATCCACTTTGAAAATGCATCTACAACTACGAGGAACGTTTTGCCCATGAATGGGCCCGCATAGTCTACGTGCACCCGCGACCACGGTTTGGTAGGCCAGGGCCAGGGGCTCAGTGGAGCCTCCCTGGGGGCATTGCTGAGTTGGGCACAAATGGTGCACCTTCGGACGCAGAGCTCCAAGTCCACGTCAGTACCAGGCCACCAGACGTGGGATCTGGCTATGGCCTTCATGAGAATGATCCCCGGGTGCTCGCGGTGGAGCTCCCGGACAAATGCCTCTCTGCCTCACAGAGGCATGACTACTCGGCTGCCCCACATCAGGCAGTCTGCTTGTAGTGATAGCTCATGCACGCGCCTGTGAAAGGGTTTTAATTCCTCGGGGCAGGCATCGCGAGCCTCTGCCCAGTCACCGGTTAGGACACATCTTTTTACGAAGGATAACGTGGGGTTGCTGGCCGTCCAGGCTCTGATTTGGCGAGCCGTCATGGGCGAACCTGTGGACTCAAAGGCATTGATTGCCATGAGTATCTCACAGTCCTGTTTGTCAGACCCTTCTGTGGTCGCCAGGGGTAGCCTGCTGAGCGCGTCGGCACAGTTGTCTGTGCCTTATGGTATAGTCGTAGGACGCCAGCATGAGTGCCCACCATTGAATTCGCGCCGAGGCGTTGCCGTTTATTGCCTTGCTCTTGGATAGGAGAGATGTGAGGGGCTTGTGGTCGGTTTCTAACACGAACTTGGCCCCGAAAAGGTATTGGTGCATCTTTTTGACACCGTACACGCACGCGAGCGCCTCCTTCTCTACCATTCCGTACCCGCGCTCCGCCCGCAAAAGTGACCTGGAGGCATAAGCTATGGGTTGTAATTTGCCCGCACTATTGACATGTTGCAAAACGCACCCGACCTCATACGCTGATGCATCGCATGTGAGAACTGGCTTTTTACCTGGATCAAAGAAAGTCAAAACACTGTTGGAACACAGAAGGTTGCGTGCCTTATTGAAGGCGCAATCCTGGGCGTCCCCCCAAAACCAATCGCACCCGTTCCTGAGTAGCATGTGGCGAGGCTCCAGCAGCGTGCTTAAGTTCTGCATAAAATTCCCAAAGTAATTGAGTAGCCCGAGAAAGGCGCGCAGTTCTGAGACATTCTGGGGCCTGGGTGCCAGGCGAATTGCTTCTGTTTTGGACTCTGTTAGGCGGATTCCATCAGCGGCAAAAATTCTGCCCAAAAATTCAACCTCGGGTGCGAGAAACAGGCACTTGGATTTCTTGACTCGTAGGCCTACCCGATCCAACCGCTTTAGTACTTCCTCCAAATTATGGAGATGTGAGTCGGTGTCCCTGCCAGTGATAAGTATGTTGTCTTGAAATACAACCGTCCCCGGGATGGACTTGAGCAGACTCTCCATGTTGCGCTGGAATATGGCAGCTGCCGACCTGATGTTGAATGGGCATCGATTGTACATGAAAAGGCCTCGATGTGTGTTGATGGTGGTGAGTAGCTTGGATTCCTTGGTCAATTCTTGCGTCATATACGCAGATGTGAGGTCTAGTTTTGAGAAAAGTTTACCTCCAGCCAATGTGGCAAATAATTCCTCCGCTCTGGGCAGCGGGTACTGGTCCTGTAGGGAGACTCTGTTTTTGATAGATTTGTAGTCCCCACAGATTCGTACGGATCCATCAGGCTTCATGACTGGGACGATGGTACTTGCCCAGTCGCTAAATTCCACAGGTGATATAATGTCTTCCCGCAGAAGCCTGTCTAGTTCGTGTTCAATCTTTTCCCTCATCACATAGGGTACAGCTCTGGCCTTGTGATGGACCGGTCTAGCATCCTGTATGATGTAGATTTTGACTTTGGCCCCTTTGAAAGTGCCCACACCTGGCTGAAAGAGATGTTCAAATCGCTTTATAACTGTTGAGCAGGAGGTCTGTTCCTCTAATGACATGGCATGGACATCATCCCAGTTCCAGTTTAGTTTTGCCAGCCAGCTTCTCCCCAGCAGTGCTGGATGGGGTCTCCGGGGACAATCCACAGGGGAAGTCGGTTCACCGTCCCTTTGTGTGTGACAGAGAGTATGGTGCTGCCGAGGACTGGTACGATTTCTTTGGTATAGGTCCTTAGTTTGGTGTCGACCCTTGTGAGTTTTGGTCTGTCTCTTTTATGCGGCCACAGTTGTTCAAATTGTTGAGTGCCCATGAGAGATTGACTCGCTCCCGTATCTAGCTCCATGTTGACAGATATCCCGTTGAGTAGGACCCTCATCATTATAGGAGGCGTCCTGTTGTAGGAGCAGCGGCCATTGATCGTGTTGACCCGCTGTACATCGGTGTCCCGGGTACTGTCCCTACCATCTTCTGGTCCGCTTTCCGACCCATCCAATTCATATATCAGCCAAGCTGCCGTTTTTTTGCACATGCGGGCCAAATGCCCTGTATATTCACAATTTTTGCAAACAGCCTGCTGAAATCGACATCCCCTTGACGAGTGCCCACCCCACAGACCTGTTCCATTGTTCAAAGAGTTCCCAAAGAATGAGCTGCGTCTGGCTGATCTCTCTTGAGCTTCTCTCAGTTTGTAGTTCATTGCTCGCATTGTGGGTTGATGAGGTGTGAACGGCCGTTCCTGTGGCCCTTGATGGCTTCTGCCTGCTGTCAAGAGCCTGTTCTCCTGGTTTTGTCTGTGTGTGGGGGTAGCAGCTTGTTTAGTGCTGTGAACTTCTTGTTCCGATATTTCGTTAGTTGTCGTACCTGCATTGTAAATCAACCTCGTTTCTTCTTCCCCTACCAAGAATATCTGTGCAACCAGTGCTGCTGCCTCTAAGGTCAGGTTCTTGGTCTCTATGAGCTTTCGGAATATACCTGCGTGGCCTATTCCTTCAATGAAAAAGTCTCTCAGCATTTCTCTCCTCAGTTCATCGGAGAACTCACATAAACTAGCCAACCTCCGAAGTTCCGCCACGAAGTCGGGTATGCTTTGGCCCACACAGCGTCTGTAGTTGTAGAACCTGTGTCTGGCCATGTGTAGGCTGCTCGCTGGCTTCAGGTGGTCTCTTACCAGTGTGCTCAATTCTTCAAATGACTTGCTTGCTGGTTTCTTGGGTGCCAACAGATCCTTCATTAAAGCGTATGTTTTCGAGCCACAGCTGGTCAAGAGATGGGCTCTTCTCTTGTCTGCCTTATCGTCGCCTAACCAGTCTTTGGTTACAAAGTTTTGCTGGAGTCTTTCTATAAAGTCCTCCCAATTGTCTCCCGCATTGTACTTTTCATCTGATCCGTTGTTCGCCATTCTGTGGATTCTGTAATCCCGTATCTCGTCGCTACTGTAAAGTCCTGTCCCCTCAGTACAGATTCACACGAGGCATGTAGTGAAGTCAAGGTCACTCTGGACCTGCACCTTTATTTCACAGCTCTGGAATGCTACACTTGCCTGAGACCTGTCCTTATATACCTGTCTCTTGCAAGTGCACCCCTGGTGGTAAGGTATGCTGGTGGTTACAGGTCATATCTTATTACAGTCATGTATAGCATGTTAGGATACAGTTATATATAATAATGTAAGATACATGACACCCAGTATTGAAGCACTGACCACACTTGATCAGCTTCGCTGGGCAGGCCACATAGTACGCATGCCAGATAGGAGACTCCCTAAGCAAATGCTTTATGCGGAGCTCCTTCATGGTAAACGAGCCAAAGGAGGACAGCGGAAACGTTATAAGGACACCCTCAAAGCCTCCCTGGTAAAGTGCGACATCACCACTAACACCTGGGAGACCTTGGCCGCAAACCGCCCGAGGTGGAGAAAGTCCATTCGGGAGGGCGTTGAGCTCTTTGAGTCTCAACGCAAAGAGAATGAAGAGGCTAAGCGCAGGCAGCGGAAGGGGCGCGCGGCGAACCAGCCCCACCGACCCCTTCCCTCGACGAATGTCTGTTCCACCTGTAACAGGGTCTGTGGCTCTCGTATCGGATCATTCAGCCATCAAAGAACTCACTTTGGGAGTGGAAGCAAGTCCTCTCGATTCCGAGGGACTGCCTATGATGATGATGATGGAGACTGAAATCAACTGTTGGGCTCGGTGGAGCTGCTGCAAGTGGACTGCTCCGCTTAAACCCCCCCCCCCCATCAACCACCGCCAGTGGAGCAGTCCGGGTTAACCGAAGGGGAGCCTTTGACCAATGAGATTGAAGCTGGGAAATTCAAACAGGAGAGAGGAGAAAACGCGAGACACGGCGGCCCGGGCAAAGAGCTATCGGCAAAGGGAAAGGCAGAGAGAGAGAGAGAGAGAGACACACACACACACACACACACACACACAGAGCGGCAGCGGAGAAACTTCAGAGGCGGTGGAACAGAACAGAACAGAAGAGAGGAGAGAGAGGCCCCGCAGTGTGAGTGGTTTCCAGCAGCGCCGGGTGCCGTGCAGTGCAGTCTCGGTTGCAGGGATGTCGGAGGAGGACGCGGTACAAGTGTGTGTCCGGCTGAGGCCACTCAATGACCGGTGAGTAGGTGTAATGGAGAATGGGTGTTCTTTACAATGTACTCCTGAAATCAAAGTTGGGAGGACAAGTTGAGAAAGCATTCTGGATCCTGGGCTTCATAGAGGCATTGAGGATAAAAGTAAGGAAGTTATGTTTAACCTTTATAAAACACTGGTTGGGCCCCAGCTGGAACATAGGAACTTCAGAAATAGGAGCAGGAGTAGGCCATACGGCCCCTCGAGCCTGCTCCACCATTTAATACGATCATGAATGATCCGATCATGGACTCAGCACCACTTCCCTGCCTGCTTATTCTCTTATCGGTCAAGAAGCTGTCCATCTTTGTCTTAAATTTATTCAATGACCCAGCTTCCACAGCTCTGAGACAGCAAATTCCACAGATTTACAACCCTCTCAAGAAATTCCTCCTCATCTCAGTTTTAAATGGGTGGCCCCTTATTCTAAGATTATGCCCCCTAGTTCTAGTCTCCCCCATCAGTGGGAACATCCTCTCTGCATCTATCTTGTCAAGCCCCCTCGTAATAAGAACATAAGAATTAGGAACAAGAGTAGGCCATCTAGCCCCTCGAGCCTGCTCCGTCATTCAATAAGATCATGGCTGATCTGGTCGTGGACTCGGCTCCACTTACCTGCCCTCTCCCCGTAACCCTTAATTCCCTTATTGCTTAAAAATCTATCTATCTTTGACTTGAAAACATTCAATGAGCCAGCCTCAACTGCTTCCTTGGGCAGAGAATTCCACAGATTCACAACCCTCTGGGAGAAGAAATTCTTTCTCAACTCGGTTTTAAATTGGCTCCTCCGTATTTTGAGGCTGTGCCCCCTAGTTCTAGTCTCCCCCACCAATGGAAACAACCTCTCTGCCTTGATCTTGTCTATCCCTTTCATTTTAAATGTTTCTATAAGATCAGCCCTCATCCTTCTGAACTCCAAGGAGTAAAGACCCAGTCTACTCAATCTATCATCATAAGGTAACCCCCTCATTTCTCGAATCAGCCTAGTGAATCGTCTCTGTACCCCTTCCAAAGCTAGGATATCATTCCTTAAGTAAGGTGACCAAAACTGCACGCAGTACTCCAGGTGCGGCCTTACCAATACCTTATACAGTTGCAGCAACACCTCCCTGCTTTTGTATTCCATCCCTTTCGCAATGAAGGCCAACATTCCATTTGCCTTCCTGATTACCTGCTGCACCTGCAAACTAACCTTTTGGGATGTTTTTATTGAGTGCACAAGGTTGCAGCCCCTGTTCCATTATTTGAAGGGGCTGCTCCTGAAATTCTGGCTGCACTTCAGTCCCACTCTCCTGATCTTTGGGCACCCTGTACGGAGGGGAGCGGGTAGGTCCGAGGGCCTCCTCGTAGGACTGCTCCTGGGCACGGCCAAGGGTGCCATCAGCCGGTCCAGGCAGCGGGCGGTCGAGGGGGTCGTTCAACCTGACTGCCTGCCTCTCTTCCGCTCTTACATCCGGTCCAGGGTGTCCTTGGAGATGGAGCACGCGGTGTCCACCGGTACACTCGCGGCCTTCCGCGAGAGGTGGGCACCGGAGGGACTGGAGTGCATCATCACGCCCGGCAACCAAATTTTAATTTGATTTTACGTTTTAAAGTTTAATTTGTTTTAATTGCCGGTGCTTTTAGTGTCCCCCTTCCCTTTTATAGGGGGCACTGGGGAAAAATTGTGATTTTAGTGCCCAAAAAAAAACCAAAAAAAAAGAAAAACACAAAAAAAAAGGAAAAAAAAGGGCCTTGTAAATGTCTGTCTGGTGTGTCACCCAGGTAGGGTGGCACGGGTTAATGTTTTTTGTTTTTGCAGATAAACTCCAAAAAAAAAAGAGTTTCATGCACAAGGACCATTGTAAATGTCTGGTGTGTCACCCAGGTCGGGTGGCACGATTTAATGTTTTATGTTTTGTAGGTAGACTCTAAAAGAGTTTCATGCACAAGGACCCCCAGGTCCCTCTGCACCACAGCATGTTGTAATTTCTCCCCATTCAAATAATATTCCCTTTTCCTGTTTTTTTTTTTCCCCAAGGTGGATGACCTCACACTTTCCGACATTGTATTCCATCTGCCAAACCTTAGCCCATTCGCTTAACCTATCCAAATCTCCTTACAGCCTCTCTGAGTCCTCTACACAACCCGCTTTCCCACTAATCTTAGTGTCATCTGCAAATTTTGTTGCACTACACTCTGTCCCCTCTTCCAGGTCATCTATGTATATTGTAAACAGTTGTGGTCCCAGTACTGATCCCTGTGGCACACCACTAACCACTGATTTCCAACCGGAAAAGGACCCATTTATCCCGACTCTCTGCTTTCTGTTCGCCAGCCAATTCTCTATCCATGCTAATACATTTCCTCTGACTCCGCGTACCTTTATCTTCTGCAGTAACCTTTCGTGTGGCACCTTATCGAATGCCTTTTGGAAATCTAAATACACCACATCCATCGGTACACTTCTATCCACCATGCTCGTTATATCCTCAAAGAATTCCAGTAAGTTAGTTAAACATGATTTCCCTTTCATGAATCCATGCTGCGTCTGCTTGATTGCACTATTCCTATCCAGATGTCCCGCTATTTCTTCCTTAATGATAGTTTCAAGCATTTCCCCCACTACAGATGTTAAACTAACCGGCCTATAGTTACCTGCCTTTTGCCTGCCCCCTTTTTTAAACAGAGGCGTTACATTAGCTGCTCTCCAATCCGCTGGTACCTCCCCAGAGTCCAGAGAATTTTGGTAGATTATAACAAATGCATCTGCTGTAACTTCCGCCATCTCTTTTAATACCCTGGGATGCATTTCATCAGGACCAGGGGACTTGTCTACCTTCAGTCCCATTAGTCTGTCCAGCACTACCTCACTAGTGATAGTGATCATCTCAAGGTCCTCCCTTCCCACGTTCTTATGACCAGCAATTTTTGGTATAGTTTTTGTGTCTTCCACTGTGAAGACGGAAGCAAAATAATTGTTTAAGGTCTCAGCCATTTCCACATTTCCCATTATTAAATCCCCCTTTTCATCTTCTAAGGGACCAACATTTACTTTAGTCACTCTTTTCCGTTTTATATATCTGTAAAAGCTTTTACTATCTGTTTTGTTTTGCGCAAGTTTACCTTCGTAATCTATCTCCCTTTCTTTATTGTTTTTTTAGTCATTCTTTGCTGTCGTTTAAAAATTTTCCCAATCCTCTAGTTTCCCACTAACCTTGGCCACCTTATACGCATTGGATTTTGATTTGATACTTTCCTTTATTTCCTTGGTTATCCACGGCTGGTTATCTCTTCTCTTGCCGCCCTTTTTCACTGGAATATATTTTTGTTGCGCATTATGAAAGAGCTCCTTAAAAGTCCTCCACTGTTCCTCAATTGTGCCCCCGTTGAGTCCTTGTTTCCAGTCTACTTTAGCCAACTCTGCCCTCATCCCACTGTAGTCCCCTTTGTTTAAGCATAGTACATATAATGTTATATGTTACGATAAGATCACCTCTCATTCTTAATTCCAGTGAGTAGAGGCCCAACCTACTCGACCTTTCCTCATAAGTCAACCCCCTCATCTCCGGAATCAAACCAGTGAACCTTCTCCGAACAGCCTCCAAAGCAAATATATCATTTCTTAAATATGGAAACCAAAACTGTATGCAGCATTCCAAGTGTGGCCTCACCAATACCTTATATAACTGCAGCAAGACTTACACCATCCCCTTTGCAATAAAGGCCAAAATTCCATTGGCCTTCCTGATCACTTGCTGTACCTGAACACTATCCTTTTGTGTTTCATGCACCAGGACCCCCAGGTCCTGTTGTACTGCAGCACTTTGCAAATTTTCTCCATTTTAAAAATAACTTGCTCTGATTTTTTTTCTGCCAGAGTACATAACCTTACACTTTCCAGCATTTATACTCCATCTGCCACATTTTTGTCCACTCACTTAGCCTGTCTATGTCCTTTTGCAGGTTTTCTGTGTCCTCCTCACACATTGCTTTTCCTCCCATCTTTGTATCGCCAGAAAACTTGACTATGTTACACTCTGTCCCTTCTTCCAAGTCGTTAATATAGATTGTAAATAGTTGGGGTTCCAGCACTGAACCCTGCGGCACCCCACTAGTTACTGGTTGCCAACCAGAGAATGAACCATTTATCCTGACTCTGTTTTCTGTTAACCAATCCTCTATCCATGCGAATATTACCCTCGACCCTGTGAACTTTTATCTTGTGCAGTAACTTTTTTATCTGGCACTTTGTCAAATGCCTTCTGGAAGTCCAAATACATCACATCCACCCTGTTTGTTACATCTTCAAAGAATCCCAGCTAATTTGTCAAACATGACTTCCCTTTCATAAATCCATGCTGACTCTGCCTGACTGAATTATGTTTTTCCCAAATGTCCTGCTACTGCTTCTTTAATAATGGACTCCCAACCACAGATGTTAGGCTAACTGGTCTATAATTTCCTGCTTTTTGTCTGCCTCCTTTTTTTAAATAGGGGTATTACATTTGCAGTTTTCCAGAATCCAGGGAATTTTGGTAAATTACAACCAATGCATCCACAATCCCTGCCGCTACTTCTCTCGACCCTAGGATGCAAGCCATCAGGTCCAGGAGGTTTATCCGCCTTTAGTCCCATTATCTTACTGAGTGCCACCACCTTAGTGATTGTGATTGTGTTAAGTTTTCCCGCTCCATCCCTCGCCTCCACCCGCCCTTTGCCCCCCTCCCCCCGTTGCCCCTCCCCCCTTTGCCCCCCGTTGCCCGTTTGCCCCCCCCCGTTGCCCCTTTGCCCCCCCGACTCTCCACTGTTGGGATATTGAACACTGATACCAGGTTTTTGTTTAGAGTTTCTGCCATCTCCATGTTCGCCATTACTAATTCCCTGGCCTTGTCCTCTAAGGGACCAACATTTACTTTAGCCACTCTTTTCCTTTTTATATACCTGTAGATACACTCGCTATCTGTTTTTATATTTTGTGCTAGTTTACTTTCATAGTCTATCTTCCCTTTCTTAATCATTTTTTTAGTCATTCTTTGCTGGCTTTTAAAAGCTTCCCAATCTTCTTGGAGTATTGTGTCCAATTCTGGGCACTGCACATTAGGAATCATAGAAGTTTACAGCACGGAAGAAGGCCATTTCGGCCCATCGTGCCCATGCTGTCCAACGAGAGGCTATCCAGCCTAATCCCACTTTCCAGCTCTAGGTCTGTAACCCTGCACATCCAAGTACACCAATAATATTACAACAGTGGATAGTCAAGTGGCTATGGGGGAGGAACTTAACACAATCACAATCACTAAGGAGGGGGTGCTCAGTAAGATAATGGGCCTAAAGGCAGATAAATCCCCTGGACCTGATGGCTTGCATCCTAGGGTCTTAAGAGAAGTAGCAGCAGGGATTGTGGATACATTGGTTGTAATTTACCAAAATTGCCTGGATTCTGGGGAGGTCCCAGCCGATTGGGAAACTGCAAATGTAACAGCCCTATTTGGAAAAAAAGGAGGCAGACAAAAAGCAGGAAATTATAGACCAGTTAGCCTAACATCTGTGGTGGGAAAATGTCGGAGTCCATTATTAAAGAAGCAGTAGCAGGACATTTCGAAAAACATAATTCAGTCAGGCAGAGTCAGCATGGATTTATGAAAGGGAAGTCATGTTTGACAAATTAACTGGAATTCTTTGAGGATGTAACAAACAGGGTGGATCAAGGGGAAGCAGATGATGTGGTGTATTTGGACTTCCAGAAGGCATTTGCCACCTAAAAAGATTACTGCACAAGATAAATGTTCACAGGCTTGGGGGTAATATTAGCATGGATAGAGGATTGGTTAACAGAAAACAGAATCAGGATAAATGGTTCATTCTCTGGTTGACAATCAGTAACTAGTGGGGTGCCGCAGGGATCAATGCTGGGACCCCAACTATTTACAATCTATATTAACGACTTGGATGAAGGGACAGAGTGTAACATAGACAAGCTTTCTGGTGATACAAAGATGGGAGGAAAAGCAATGTGTGAGGAGGGCACAAAAAACCTGCAAAAGGGCATAGACAGGCTAAATGAGTGGGCAAAAATGTGGCAGATGGAGTATAATGTTGGAAAGTGAGGTTATGCACTTTGGCTGAAAAAAAATCAGAGCAAGTTATTATTTAAATGGAGAAAAATTGCAAAGTGCTGCAGTACAACGGGACCTGGAGGTCCTGGTGCATGAAACACAAAAGGATAGTGTGCAGGTACAGCAAGTGATCAGGAGGGCCAATGGTATCTTGGCCTTTATTGTGAAGGGGATAGAGTATAAAAGCAGGGAAGTCGTGCTACAGCTATATAAGGTATTGGTGAAGCCACACCTGGAATATTGCGTGCAGTTTTGGTTTCCATATTTACGAAGGGATATACTTGCTTCGGAGGCAGTTCAGAGAAGGTTCACTAGGTTGATTCCGGGGATGAGGGGGTTGACGTATGAGGAAAGGTTGAGTAGATTAGGCCTCTACTCGTTGGAATTCAGAAGAATGAGAGGCGATCTTATCGAAACGTGTAAGATTATGAGGGGGCTTGACAGGGTGGATGCAGAGAGGAGGTTTCCACTGATGGGGGAGACTAGAACTATAGAGGGCATGATCTTAGAATAAGGGGCCGCCCATTTAAAACAGAGATGAGGAGAAATTTCTTCTGAGTGTTGTAAATCTGTGGAACTTGCTGCCTGAGAGCTGTGGCAGCTGGGCCATTGAATAAATTTAAGACAGAAATAGAAAGTTTCTGAAACGATAAGGGGTTATAGAAACATAGAAAATAGGTACAGGAGTAGGCCATTCAGCCCTTCGAGCCTGCACCACCATTCAATAAGATCATGGCTGATCATTCACCTCAGTACCCCTTTCCTGCTTTCTCTCCATACCCCTTGATCCCTTTAGCCGTAAGGGCCATATCGAACTCCCTCTTGAATATATCCAATGAACTAACAACAACTCTTTGTGGTAGGGAATTCCACAGGTTAACAACTCTGAGTGAAGAAGTTTCTCCTCATCTCAGTTCTAAATGGCTTACCCCTTATCCTTAGACTGTGTTCCCTGGTTCTGGACTTCCCCAACATCGGTAACATTCTTCCTGCATCTAACCTGTCCAGTCCCATCAGAATTTTATATGTTTCTATGAGATCCCCTCTCATCCTTCTAAACTCCAGTGAATACAGGCCCAGTCGATCCCCCCCTCTCCTCATATGTCAGTCCTGCCATCCTGGGAACCTTCGCTGCACTCCCTCAATAGCAAGAACGTCCTTCCTCAGATTAGGAGACCAAAACTGAACACAATATTCCAGGTGAGGCCTCACCAAGGCCCTGTACAACTGCAGTAAGACCTCCCTGCTCCTATACTCAAATCCCCTAGCTGTGAAGGCCAATATACCATTTGACGCCTTCACTGCCTGCTGTACCTGCATACCAACTTTCAATGACTGATGTACCATGACACCCAGGTCTCGTTGCACCTTACCTTTTCCTAATCTGCCGCCATTCAGATAATATTCTGCCTTCGTGTTTTTGCCACCAAAGTGGATAACCTCACATTTATCCACATTATACTGCATCTGCCATGCATTTGCCCACTCTCCTAACCTGTCCAAGTCACCCTGCAGCCTCTTAACGTCCTCCTCACAGCTCACTCCGCCACCCAGTTTAGTGTCATCTGCAAACTTGGAGATATTACACTCAATTCCTTCATCTAAATCATTAATGTATATTGTAAATAGCTGGGGTCCCAACACTGAGCCCGGCTGCACCCCACTAGTCACTGCCTGCCATTCTGAAAAGGACCCGTTTATCCCAACTCTCTGCTTCCTGTCTGCCAACCAGTTCTCCATCCATGTCAGTACATTACCATCAATATCATGTGCTTTAATTTTGCACACCAATCTCTTGTGTGGGACCTTATCAAAAGCCTTTTGAAAGTCCAAATACACCACATCCACTGGTTCTCCCTTGTCCACTCTACTAGTTACATCCTCAAAAAAAATTCCAGAAGATTTGTCCAGCATGATTTCCCTTTCATAAATCCATGCTGACTAGGACCGATCCTGTCACTGCTTTCCAAATGCGCTGCTATTTCATCTTTAATAATTGATTCCAACATTTTCCCCACTACTGATGTCAGGCTAACCGGTCTATAATTACTCATTCTCTCTCTCTCTCTCTCTCTCTCTCTCTCTCTCTCTCTCTCATTTAAAAAGTGGTGTTACATTAGCTATTCTCCAGTCCATAGAAGCTGATACAGAGTCAATAGACTGTAGGAAAATGATCACCAATGCATCCACTATTTCTAGGGCCACTTCCTTAAGTACTCTAGGATGCAGACTATCAGGCCCTGGGGATTTATCGGCCTTCAATCCCATCAATTTCCTGCCAGTAAGGATTTCCTTCAGTTCCACCTTTTCACTAGACCCTCGGTCCCCTAATATTTCCGGAAGGTTATTTGTGTCTTCCTTTGTGAAGACCGAACCAAAGTATTTGTTCAACTGGTCTGCCATTTCTTTGCTCCCCATTATAAATTCACCTGAATCTGACTGCAAGGGACCTACGTTTGTCTTCACTAATCTTTTTCTCTTCACATATTTATAGAAGCTTTTGCAGTCAGTTTTTATGTTCCCTGCAAACTTACTCATATTCTATTTTCCCCCTCCTAATTAAACCCTTTGTCGTCCTCTGCTGAATTCTAAATTTCTCCCAGTCCTCAGGTTTGCTGCTTTTTCTGGCCAATTTATATGCCTCTTCCTTGGATTTAACACTATCCTTAATTTCTCTTGTTAGCCACGGTTGAGCCATCTTCCCCATTATATTTGTACTCCAGACAGGGATGTTATGGGGAGCTTGTGGGGAAGTGGAGCTGAGTCCATGATCAGATCAGCCATGATCTTATTGACTGGCGGAGCAGGCTCGAGGGGCCGTATGGCCTACTCCTGTTCCTAGTTCTTATGTTATTTTTTAAATGTGGCAAGGGTTTCTGCCTCTACCACCCTTTCAGGCAGTGAGTTCCAAATCCCTCAAATCTCTCCTAAACCGTCTACCAATTACTTTAAATTTATGCCCTCTGGTTGTTGATCCCTCTGTTAAGGGAAATGGACCCTTTCTATCCACTATATCTAGGCCCCTCATAATTTTATACACTTGAGGTCTCCCCTCAGACTCCTTGGTCCCAATGAAAACAAATCCAATCTGTCCTCATAGCTAAGATTCTCCACTCCCAGCAACATTCTCGTGAATCTTCTCTGTACCCTCTCCAGTGCAATCATGTCCTTCCTGTAATGCAGTGACCAGAACTGCATGCAGTATTCCAGCTGTGGCCTAACCAGTGCTTTATACAGTTCAAACATAACCCCCCCCTGCTCTTGTATTCTATGCCTTGGCAAATAAAGGCAAGCATTCCGTATGCCTTCTTAACCACCTTATCTACCTGGCCTGCTATTTTCAGGGATCTGTGGACATGCACTCCAAGGTCCTTTTGTTCCTCTACACTTCTTAGTATCCTACCATTTAATGTGTATTCCCTTTCCTTCTTGGCCCTCCTCAAAAGCATTACCTCACACGTCTCTGGATTAAATTCCATTTGCCACTGTTCTGCCCATCTGACCAGTTGGTTGATATCTTCCTGCAGTCTGCAACTTTCTACTTCATTATCAACACAGCCGATTTAGTATCTGCAAACTTCTTTGTCATACCCCCTATATTCAAGGAGGTCAAGGTCATGGAGAGAGTGCAGAGTAGATTTACTGGAATGGTTCCAGGGATGAAAGACTTCAGTTGTGGCGAGATTAGAGAAGCTGGAATTGTTCTCCGAGCAGAGAAGGTTATGGGGAGATTTAATTGATGTGTTCAAAATTATGAAGGGTTTTAATAAGAGTAAATAAGAAACACGGTTTCCAGTGGCAGAAGGGTCAGTCACCAGAGAGCACCGATGTAAGATAATTGGTAAAAGAACCAGAGGTGAGATGAGAATAATATTACACAGTGGCAGCATTTGACCAAGGGTGGCATCAAGGCACCTGAGTAAAATTGAAATCAATGGTAATTGGGGTAAACTTCTCCATTGGCTGGTGTCATACGTAACACAGAGGAAAATGTTCAATCATCACCGCCCCAGAACATTGCTACAGGAGTTCCTCAGAGCAGTGTCCTCGGCCCAACCAGCTGCTTCATCATAAGGTCAGAAGTGAGGATGTTTGCTGATAATTGCACAGTGTTCAGTTTAATTTGGAACGCCTCAGAAAATGAAGCAGTCCATGCCCACATGCAGAAAGACCTAGATGACATTCAGGCTTGGGCTGATAACTGGCCACAAATATTCGTGTCACACAAATGGCAGGTAATGACCATCTCCAACAAGCGAGAGTCTAGCCACCTTCCCATGATATTCAATGGCTTTACCATCGCCGAATCCCCCACCATCAACATCTTGAGCGTCACCATTGACCAGAAACTTAACTGGACGAGCCACATAAATACTGTGGTAACAGTGTGTCAGAGGCTGGGTATTCTTCAGTGAGTGTCTCACCTGACTCCCCAAAGCCTTGCCACCATCTATAAGGCACAAGTCAGGAGTGTGATTACATGGAATATATGACACAGAAACAGACCATTTGGCCCCAACCAGTCCATGCTGGCGTTGATGTTCGACTCGACTCTCCTCATCTAAATCTGGGCGGACCGCAACCAATGTCCTAGGGGGAGTGTTTGCTAGTGCTGTTGGGGAGGAGTTAAACTAAAATGGCAGGGGGATGGGAACCTATGCAGGGAGACAGAGGGAAGTAAAATGGGGGCAGAAGCAAAAGATCGAAAGAAGAAAAGTAAAAGTGGAGGGCAGAATAACCCAAGGCAAAAATCAAAAAGGACCACATTACAGCAAAAGTCTAAAGGGACAAAGTGTGTTTAAAAAGACAAGCCTGAAGGCTCTGCCTCAATGCAAGGAGTATTTGGAATAAGGTGGACGAATTAACTGCGCAGGCAGCTATTAACGAGTATGAGATATTTGGGATTATGGAGACATGGGTGTTAAAGAGGAAATTAACGCAATAGTAAGGAAGGACATTAGCTTGGATGATGTGGAATCTGTATGGGTAGAGCTGCGGAACACAAAAGGGCAGAAAACGCTAGTGGGAGTTGTGTACAGACCACCAAACAGTAGTAGAGAGGTTGCGGACAGCATCAAACAAGAAATTAGGGATTCGTGCAATAAAGGTACAGCAGTTATCATGGGCGACTTTAATCTACATATAGATTGGGCTAACCAAACTGGTAGCAATGTGGTGGAGGAGGATTTCCTGGAGTGTATTAGGGATGGTTTTCTAGATCAATATGTCGAGGAACCAACTGGAGGGTTGGCCATTCTAGACTGAGAAGGGGCTAATTAGCAATCTTGTTGTGCGAGGCCTCTTGGGGAAGAGTGACCATAATATGGTAGAATTCTTTATGATGGAGAGTGACACAGTTAATTCAGAGACTAGGGTCCTGAACTTAAGGAAAGGTAACTTCGATGGTATGAGATGTGAATTGGCTAGAATAGACTGGCGAATGAGACTTAAAGGGTTGATGGTGGATAGGCAATGGCAAACTTTTTAAAGATCACATGGATGAACTTCAACAATTGTACATCCCTGTCTGGAGTAAAAAATAAAATGAAAGTGGCTCAACCGTGACTAAAAAGGGAAATTGGGGATAGTGCTAAATCCAAGGAAGAGGCATATAAATTGGCCAGAAAAAGCAGCAAACCTGAGGCCTGGGAGAAATTTAGAATTCAGCAGAAGAGGACAAAGGGTTTAATTAGGAGGGGAAAAATAAGAGTATGAGAGGAAGCTTGCTAGGAACATAAAAACTGACTGCAAAAGCTTCTATAGATATGTGAAGAGAAAAAGATTAGTGAAGACAAACATGGGTCCCTTGCAGTCAGAATCAGGTGAATTTATAATGGGAAACAAAGAAATGGCAGACCAATTGAACACATACTTTGGTTCTGTCTTCACGAAGGAAGACACAAATAATGTTCCGGAAATACTAGGGGATCGAGGGTCTAGCGAGAAGAAGGAACTGAAGGAAATCCTTATTAGTCAGGAAATTGTTCGGGACATTGATGGGATTGAAGGCCGATAAATCCCCAGGGCCTGATAGTCTGCATCCCAGAGTACTTAAGGAAGTGGCCCTAGAAATAGTGGATGCATTGGTGGTCATTTTCCAACAGTCTATCGACTCTGGATCAGTTCATATGGACTGGAGGGTAGCTAATGTAACACCACTTTTTAAAAAAAGAGGGAGAGAGAAAATGGGGACTTATAGACTGGTTAGCCTGACATCAGTAGTGGGGAAAATGTTGGAATCAATTATTAAAGATGAAATATGCATTTGGAAAGCAGTGACAGGGTTGGTCCAAGTCAGCATGGATTTGTGAAAAGGAAATCATGCTTGACAAATCTTCTAGAATTTTTTGAGGATGTAACTAGTAGAGTGGACAAGGGAGAACCAGTGGATGTGGTGTATTTGGAATTTCAAAAGGCTTTTGACAAGGTCCCACACAAGAGATTGGTGTGCAAAATTAAAGCACATGATATTGGGGGTAATGTACTGACATGGGTAGAGAACTCGTTGGCAGACAGGAAGCAGAGAGTCGGGATAAACGGGTCCTTTTCAGAATGGCAGGCAGTGAGTAGTGGGGTGCCACAGGGCTCGATGCTGGAACCCCAGCTCTTTACAATATACATCAATGATTTAAATGAAGGAATTGAGAGTAATATCTCCAAGTTTGCAGATGACACTAAGCTGGGTGGCGGTGAGAGCTGTGAGGAGGATGCTAAGAGGCTGTAGGGTGACTTGGACAGTTTACGTGAGTGGGCAAATGCATGGCAGATGCAATATAATGTGGATAAATGTGAGAGTATCCACTTTGGTGGCAAAAACACGAAGGCAGAATATTATCTGAACGGCGGCATATTAGGAAAAGGGGAGGTGCAACGTGACCTGGGTGTCATGGTACATCAGTCATTGAAAGTTGGCATGCAGGTACAGTGAAGAAGGCAAATGGTATGTTGGCCTTCATAACTAAGGGATTTGAGTATAGGAGCAGGGAGGTCTTGCTGCAACTGTACAGGGCCTTGGTGAGGCCTCACCTGGAATATTGTGTTCCGTTTTGGTCTCCTAATCTGAGGAAGGATGTACTTGCTATTGAGGGAGTGCAGCGAAGGTTCACCAGACTGATTCCTGGGCTGGCAGGACTGACATATGAGGAGAAACTGGATTGACCGGGCCTGTATTCACTGGAGTTTAGAAGGATGAGAGGGGATCTCATATAAAATTCTAACGGGACTGGACAGGTTAGATGCAGGAAGAATGTTCCCGATGTTGGGGGAGTCCAGAACCAGGGGTCACAGTCTAAGGATAAGGGGTAAGCCATTTAGGACTAAGATGAGGAGAAACTTATTCACTCAGAGTTGTTAACCTGTGGAATTCTCTTCCGCAGGGAGTTTTTGATGCCAGTGTGTTAGATATAGTCAAGACGGAGTTGGATATGGCCCTTACAGCTAAAGGGATCAAGGGGTATGGAGAGAAAGCAGGATAGGAGTACGGAGGTGAATGATCAGCAATGATATTGAATGGTGGTGCAGGCTCGAAGAGCCGAATGGCCTACTCCTGCACCTATTTTCTATGTTTCTATGGGCATAACCCTCTATTCCTTTCTTTCGCATGTGCTTCTATAGCCTCCCCTTAAATGCATCTATATTATTCACTTCAACCACTCCCTGTGGTAGCGAGTTCCACATTCTCACCACTCTTGAGTAATGAAGTTTCTTTTGAATTCCGTATTGGATTTCTTAGTGACTATCTTGTATTGATGGCCTCTAGTTATGCTCTTCCCCATAAGTGGAAACTCTCTCACACTCTACCAAAACTTTTCATAGTTTTAAAGACCTCTATTAGGTCTTTTTTCAAGAGAAAAGTGACCCACCCTGTTCATCCTTTCCTGATGTATATACCCTCGCATTTCTGGTGTAATCCTTGTAAATCTTCTCTGCACCCTCTCCAGTCTCTATTCTTTTTATAATATGGCGAGCAGAACTGTACGCAGTACTCGAAGTGTGGTCTAACCAAGGTTAAATACAGGTTTAGCATAACTTCCCTACTTTTCAATTCTATATCTCTAGAAATAAATCATCTTGGTTTACTTTTTTAAAGCCTTGCTAACCTGTGTCACAACTGAGTTATTTGTGTAGTTGTACTCCGAGATCCCTTTGTTGCTCTACCCCACCGAGACGCGCATCCTCCTAGTAATAAGTGACCGTATTCTTCCTACCAAAATGTAATTCAGGTGGAGCGTTGAAATCCGGAAACCTCTGGACCGAGGCCGTTCCGGATTTCGGAACATCTTTCCAACTCCGTTCGGGGTCATGGGGCATTGCAATCCATTCACAGCTTCCGATTTGCGCTGTTTACTTTGGGGGCAGGCAGGGGCCGGCTGGTTTGGGGAGCTGCAGTGTCCGTGTCCGGTTTTCGGATGGCTGTTTGATGGAAATAAACAGCGATACTACAATCAAAATTTCTTACTCACAGCACAAGTAATCCCCCAAAATACAGTGTGGAAAATCGGCAGTGATTGTTTCTGCTTCCAGGACTGGGCCAGTTAACTCTCGGTTTCAATCGGAGGAGTGCGATGAATTGACGCTGTTTTAGATTTAATTCTAGAAGTAAATAGTGGAAAAGGTGAAATAATAAAAAATGCAGGAATTGTGTGGAGTATTGTGACCAGAGTAGTAGAAGGAGGGGAAAGGAAAACTTGGATCATCCCCAAAGTTTCGCTGGGGTCTTGCTCCGGTGGTTTTCGGTGCACTGCCAGCTTGTAAGGCTGGGGGTGCCGCGGTCACCGTGCTTTGCAGTTTTGGCACGCTTGTGTTCTGGCTGAGGGAAGACACCCGGTGGGGGGAGACCTGGAGCAGCGGTGCCTCTGGGTGTGAAGACCTGGAAAAAGAGATGAGTTGGAGTTTTTGTTTTTTCATTCCTGTGAGTGTTGAGTTTTCAATTTCAATTTTTAGATTTTCCCTGGGCCTGGCATGCGGCGGTTTGGCAGGGTGTCCGGATTCCGGAACATTTTCTGGATTCTGGATGACCCCGCCACGGATCGGCCCGGTGTCTGGATTCTGGAACTCTGGATTTTGGACGCTCCACCTGTACCTCACTTTTATCTGTGTTGAACTTCATTTGCCAATTATTATATGCCCATTCTGCAAGTTTATTAATGTCCACCTGTAATTTGTTGCATTCCTCCTCTGTGTTGTCTCTTTCTCTCTTTCCCCCCCCCCCCCCCCCCCCAAATTTGGTGTCATCTGCAAATTTAGAGATTGTTTTTGATTCCAAAGTTTAGTCGTTAAAATAAATTGTGAACAACAGTGGTCTCAGCAATGATCCTCTTGGAACATCACTACCCACCGTGAATAGCTACTCTTTATCCCTACTGTCATGTATGTATGCTTGGAGTTACTAGCCACTGGGGGACGTCATTGGGCTGTATGCACGCGTGTGCGGGCCAGGTATATCAAGCAAGCCACCCTGTAATGTGGGCACTTTAGGCCCGAATAAAGTTGAGCTAGGTTTGCACCTGAGTGAGTTTACAGTATTCAGTCTATCGAGTTATTATATACATAACATTTGACGGTGAGGTAACTCAAGAACCTTCGCATGCAAAATGAGCACCATAGGAATTCTGGAGAGATTCGTGGAAGAAGAGGACTGGTCGGATTTTATCGATTGCCTGGACCAGTACTTCGTGCAGTCCTAAAATCTATGGCCTCCTAAAGAATCTCCTCTCTCCTGCACATCCAACGGGCAAGGCCTATGAGGAATTGTGTGCTCTGGTACGTGACCATCTCAAACCAAAAGAAGGCATTATCATCTCACGCTATCGATTCTACACACATCCTGGCCCTCAGAACGAATATGTGTCGGAATTCGTCGCTGACCTAAGGCATCTTGCTGGGCCATATAAGTTCGAAGACGCGTTGGAAGACATGCTGCAAGATTTCTTAATAGGAATCAACCACAAGGTGATCCTCCGGAAGTTATTAGCTGCGGAGATGCTGGATTTGAGCAAGGCCATCGTCTTTGCCCAGGCATGCATGACGACCGATAATTTAAGGCAGATATCATCGAAGAGTTGGAGCTCCACGGCAAGTACTGTAAACAAGATTGTGTCGCCATATGGCAGAGCTGCTTAAGGCAGGGCCTACTCGACTGCTTATGTGAAACCTGTCGCTGCTCAAAGTCCGCCAACGGGTACGAATCCGATTTCATCCTGTTGGTGTTGTGGGGGCAGTCATCGGCATCATCAGTATCGTTTTAAACAGTACATCTGTAAAGGCTGTTCGAAAGTGGGGCATCTTCAGCGAATATGTCCACAACTGAGAAAGCGTGCTGTGCCTCACCACATGGACGATGACCAGTCCAGTGCGGACCTGAATATGCAACCCAAGATACCCAAGGAGGAAGTGTATGGCCTGTTCGTTGCTGACAAAGAGCTAACCGATGATGGTTAATGTGAAACTAAATGATGTGCCAATATCGATGGAATTGGACACTGGTGCGAGTCAGTCGATAATGAGCCAAAGGACATTCGACAAGCTGTGGGGCACTAAGGCTGTGAAGCCTAAGTTGAGTCCGGTCAATGCCAAGTTGTGTACTTACACGAAAGAACTCATACCGGTGATTGGCAGTGCAGTCGTCAAGGTGTCGTGTGGTTCATGATCTACAGTTATGGATCGTTCCAGGAAATGATCCAATGCTGTTCGGCAGGAATTGGCTCAAAAAAAATCAAATGGAATTGGAATGATATCAAAGCGGTGTCATCGGTGGATGACACTTCATGTGCTAAAGTGCTAAGCAAGTTTCCCTTGCTATTTGAACCGGGCATTGGCAATTTCACAGGAGCCAAGGTGCAGATTCACCTGGACTCTGGTACAAGAGCGGTCCATCACAAAGCTCGGGCTGTTCCATACATGAGGGAGAAGGTCGAAATTGAGCTGGACAGACTCCAACGTGAAGGGGTCATATCGCCGGTCGAATTTAACGAATGGGCCAGACCCATAGTGCTATCACTCTAACACAGGAACAATCAGGATTTGTGGAGACTACAAGGTCACGATCAACCGATTTTCGAAACAGGATCCGTACCCGTTACCGAAGGCTGATGACCTGTTTGCAACGCTAGCCGCTAGTAAGTCATTCACTAAACTGGATCTGACGTCAGCCTATATGACACAGGAGCTCATCGACGCGTCGAAGAAACTTGCATGCATCAACACTCAAAGGACTATTTATCTACGTGTCCTTTTGGCATTTACTCGGCTGCAGCCATATTTCAGGGGAGCATGGAGAGTCTACTGAAGTTCATCCTTAGAACCGTCGTGTTTCAAGATTACATTTTGGTCACAGGTCGTGACACTGCCGAACACCTGAACAACCTTGAGGTTCTACATGATCTGGACAAAATGGGACTCCAGCTGAAACATTTGAAGTTCGTCTTCATGGCACCGGAAGTCGAATTTCTGGGGAGGAAGATTGCTGCTGGTGACATCAGGCCTACGGACTTGAAAACCAAGGTCATCAAAAATGCACCCAGGCCTCAATGTGACAGCTGTGTTCGTTCCTTGATCTACTCAACGACTTCGGTAATTTCTTACCTAGATTGAGCACTTTATTAGAGCCACTGCACATGCTGCTCAGAAAAGGCGACAACTGGGTTAGGGGTGTGTCTCAAGATGCTTTCGAGAGAGCTACAAATCTGCTTTGCTCTAACAAGTTGTTGGTATATTATGATCCATGTAAGCATCACCAGACTGATTCCCGGGATGGTGGGACTGACCTATCAAGAAAGACTGGATCAACTGGGCTTGTATTCACTGGAGTTCAGAAGAATGAGAGGGGACCTCATAGAAATGTTTAAAATTCTGACGGGTTTAGACAGGTTAGATGCAGGAAGAATGTTCCCAATGTTGGAAGTCCAGAACCAGGGGGCACAGTCTAAGGATAAGGGGTAAGCCATTTAGGACCGAGATGAGGAGAAACTTCTTCACCCAGAGAGTGGTGAACCTGTGGAATTCTCTACCACAGAAAGTTGTTGAGACCAATTCACTAAATATATTCAAAAGGGAGTGAGATGTAGTCCTTTCTAGTAGGGGGATTAAGGGGTATGGCGAGAAAGCAGGAAGGGGGTACTGAAGTTGCATGTTCAGCCATGAACTCATTGAATGGCGGTGCAGGCTAGAAGGACCGATTGGCCTACTCCTGCACCTATTTTCTATGTTTCTATTGGCCTGTGATGCTTCATCATATGGGGTTGGCTGTATGCTCCAACAAGCTAATGAGTCCGGTAAACTGCAACCTGTTGCATGTGCTTCAAAGTTTGTCAAAGATGGAAAGAGCCTACAGCATGGTAGAAAAAGAAGCTTTAGCCTGCATGTATGAGGTTTAAAAAAATGCATCAGTACCGGTTTGGTCTTTGTTTTGAACTCAACGGATCACAAGCCACTGTACCTTGTTTTCGGAAAACAAAAAATGAAATCTATGCCAATGCATCGTCTCTCATCCAGAGGTGGGTGCTGACATTATCTGCCTATGATTGTCATTCGCCATAGACCTGGCACCGAGAATTGTGCTGATGCACTGAGCCATCTGCCTTTGCCCAGACCTGAGGTGGAGACGCCACAACCTGCTGATCTATTAGTTATGGATGCTTTTGAGAGTGAAGGAACCCGTCACTGCTCAACAAGTTAGGACCTGGACCAAACAGGACCCGATTTTATCGGTTGTAAAAAGTTGTCAGTGGTGATTGGTCTGTTGCTATACCTATGGAAATGTATGATGAGACCAAACCTTACAACCGTCGCAAAGACGAACTATCCATTCAGTCAGATTGTTTACTGTGGGGTAATCTAAGAAAGGCAGAGAGAAATTTGTACTTGATCTACACAGCACTCATCTCGGTATGGTCATGATGAAAGCCATCGCCAGGTCTCGCGTATGGTGGCCTGGAATTGACTTTGATCTGGAATCATGTGTGCATCAGTGCAACAGTTGCATGCAGCTAAACAAAGTACCAGCGGAATCTCCGCTGAATCTGTGGTCGTGGCCATCTAAACCATGGTCGAGGATCCACATCGACTTTGCAGGTCCTTTTCTGGGTGAGATGTTTTTTGTTGTGGATGCATATTCCAAGTGGATAGACTGTATAATGTCATCCAGGACATCCACAGCTACCATTTGAGAGCCTTCATGTCATGTTTGCTACTCTTGGTCTGCCTGATATTGTTGTGAGTGACAACGGATCTTGCTTCACAAGTCTGGAGTTTTAAGAGTTCAAGAAATTCAATGGTATTAAATGGAGAGCTGGTGCTCTCCACTCTCCCGTCCTGTGACAGTTGGAGCTGGTGCTCTCCACTCTCCTGTCCTGTGACCGTTGGAACTGGTGCTCTCCACTCTCCTGTGACAGTTGGAACTGGTGCTCTCCACTCTGTCCTGTGACAGTGGGAACTGGTGCTCTCCACTCTCCCGTCCTGTGACAGTTGGAGCTGGTGCTCTCCACTCTCCTGTCCTGTGACCGTTGGAACTGGTGCTCTCCACTCTCCTGTGACAGTGGGAACTGGTGCTCTCCACTCTGTCCTGTGACAGTGGGAACTGGTGCTCTCCACTCTCCCGTCCTGTGACAGTTGGAGCTGGTGCTCTCTACTCTCTCTCCTGTGACAGTTGGAACTGGTGCTCTCCACTCTCCTGTGACAGTTGGAGCTGGTGCTCTCTACTCTCTCTCCTGTGACAGTTGGAGCTGGTGCTCTCCACACTCCCGTCCTGTGACAGTTGGAGCTGGTGCTCTTCACTCTCCTGTCCTGTGACAGTTGGAACTGGTGCTCTCCACACTCCCGTTGGTGTAGGAGGGAGGGCTTTAGTTTCCTGAACAATTGGGACCGCTTCTGGGGAAGGTGGGACCTGTACAAGTCGGACAGGTTACACCTCAACAGAGACTGGACTAATGTTCTCGCGGGTGGTTTTGATAGTACGGTTGGGAGGGCTTTAAACTAGCTTGGCAGGGGGATGGGAACCCAGGAGTGGGCTCTGAGCTAGTTAGAGTGGGTGAGAGCTCAGATGTACAGAACCCTAAGAAAGAATGCAGAAGGCAACAGCAGAGTAGCACTGGGGTAAGTGTAAACCACAAGGTGATAGGAAGGGACAAAATGTATGAATATGAAGGGGCTGCAGGAGGGGTCAAAACTAAAAATCATGGTTTAAAAACTAGTATTAAAACACTTTACCTAAATGCACGCAACATTCGAAATAAAGTAAATGAGTTGACGGCACAAATCATTACAAATGGGTATGATTTGGTGGCCATTACAGAAACGTGGTTGCAGGGTGCCAAGACTGGGAATTAAACATACTGGGGTATCTGACAATTGGGAAAGATAGACAAGAAGGGAAAGGAGGTGGGGTAGCTCTGTTAATAAAGGATGATATCAGGGCAGTTGTGAGAGATGATATTGGCTCTAATGAACAAAATGTTGAATCATTGTGGGTGGAGATTAGCGATAGTAAGGGGAAAAAGTCACTGGTGGGCGTAGTTTATAGGCCCCCAAATAATAACTTCACGGTGGGGCGGACAATAATCAAGGGAATAATGGAGGCATGTGAAAAAGGAACGGCAGTAATCATGGGGGATTTTAACCTACATATCGATTGGTCAAATCAAATTGCACGGGGTAACCTTGAGGAGGAATTCATAGAATGCATACGGGATTGTTTCTTAGAACAGTATGTGACAGAACCTACAAGGGGGGGCAAGCTATCTTAGATCTGGTCCTGTGTAATGAGACAGGAATAATAAACGATCTCCGAGTAAAAGATCCTCTCGGAATGAGTGATCACAGTATGGTTGAATTTGTAATGCAGATTGAGCGTGAGGAAGTAGTGTCTCAAACGAGCATACTATGCTTAAACAAAGAAGACTACAGTGGGATGAGGGCAGAATTGGCTAAAGTAGACTGGGAACACAGACTAAACGGTGGCACAATTGAGGAACAGTGGAGGACTTTTAAGGAGCTCTTTCACAGTGCTCAACAAAAATATATTCCAGTGAAAAAGAAGGGCGGTAAGAGAAGGAATAACCAGCCGTGGATAACCAAGGAAATAAAGGAGAGCATCAAATTAAAAACCAATGCGTATAAGGTGGCCAAGGTTAGTGGGGAAACTAGAAGATTGGGAAAATTTTAAATGACAGCAAAGAATGACTTAAGAAAGCAATAAAGAAAGGAAAGATAGATTAAGAATGTAAACTTGCGCAAAACATAAAAACAGATAGTAAAAGCTTTTACCGATATATAAAATGGAAAAGAGTGACTAAAGTAAATGTTGGTCCCTTAGAAGATGAGGAGGGGGATTTAATGGGAAATGTGGAAATGGCTGAGACCTTAAACAATTATTTTGCTTCGGTCTTCACAGTGGAGGACACAAAAACCATGCCAAAAATTACTGCTCACGGGAATGTGGGAAGGGAGGACCTTGAGACAATCACTATCACGAGGGAGGTAGTGCTGGACAGGCTAATGGGACTCAAGGTAGACAAGTCCCCTGGTCCTGATGAAATGCATCTTAGGGTATTAAAAGAGATGGCGGAAGTTATAGCAGATGCATTCGTTATAATCTACCGACATTCTCTGGACTCTGGGGAGGTGCCATCGGATTGGAAAGCAGCTAATGTAACGCCTCTGTTTTTTAAAAAAAAAGGGGGCAGACAAAAGGCAGGTAACTATAGGCTGGTTAGTTTAACATTTGTAGTGGGGAAAATGCTTGAAGCTATCATTAAGGAAGAAATAGCAGGACATCTAGGCCCCAAGTTTCCACATGATTTGCTCCTGATTTTTAGGAGCAACTGGTGGAGAACGGAGTATCTTAGAAATTGGAATTGTCCACATTTAAGTTTTCTGCAGTTCTAGTCAGGTAGAACAGTTTCACTTTTGAACAGAATTTTTTTTTCAAAAGGGGGCGTGTCCGGCCACTGACGCCTGATTGAAAGTTTCCACAGTAAAAACGTACTCCAAACTAACTTAGAATGGAATAAGTGAAGATTTTTGTAGGCCTGAAAAAACCTTGTCTACACATTAAAAAATCAGGCGCAGGTTACAAATTAGGCATCCGGAACGAGGTTTGGGGTGGGGGGTGGGGGGGAAGGGAAGTCATTACATTCTACAATAAATCCTTAGTTATACTTATACAAATAATTCCAATCTGAATAAAAATTTATAAGAAAAGATTAAATAAACCATGTTCCTACCTGTGTGAAAGTGCTTCAGGCAGGGAGAAGGCTGCAGGAAGCCTCAAGTTGAGGCAGCCGTTCCCGACGGCAGGGCGGGGGAGGCAGTGAGGGCCCGACCGACGGCAGCGGTGGGGAGGCAGGGCGAAGGCTGCAGGAAGCCTCACAAATTGAGGCAGCTGTTCCCGACGGCGAGGGGGGTGGGGGGGAAGGCAGTGAGGGCCCGACCGACGGCAGCAGGGGGAGGCAGGGAGAAGGCTGTAGGAAGCCTCAGAAATTGAGGCAGCCGTTCCCGACGGGCCCGACCGACGGCAGGGGGAGAAAGCTGCAAGAAGCCTCAGTGCTGATCATGGAAGGGCAATGTGGTTTTATTAAAAAAATTTTAAAAATTGAACAGCTACAAGGAACTACAAAAATGGCCGAGTGCCAATGTTTCCTTCACACTGCGCGTGCGCGCACGCGCAGGGTTGCCGGCACGAAAAAAACTCATTTTAAATGGTACCCGCCCCCTCCTACTTACAAAATTGGCACGAGTGGTAGGCTCCACCCCCTGGGCGCCGCGCCAAGCAGACATCGAGCTGCAACGCGCTCGAGAATAGCGCGTTTTTTTTCAGGCGCCGTTTTCGGTGCGAAAAACGGGCGCCCAGCTCGGAGGGGCACCTGTTTTGCCGCATGTGGAAACTTGGGGCCCGAGATAGGAATAGTGCAATCAAGCAGACGCAACATGGATTCATGAAGGGGAAATCATGTGTAACTAATTTACTGGAATTCTTTGAGGATATAACGAGCATGGTGGATAGAGGTGTACCGATGGATGTGGTGTATTTAAATTTCCAAAAGGCATTCGATAAGGTGCCACGCAAAAGGTTACTGCAGAAGATAAAGGTGCGTGGAATCAGAGGAAATGTATTAGCATGGATCGAGAATTGGCTGGCTAACAGAAAGCAGAGAGTCGGGATAAATGGGTTCTTTTCGGGTTGGAAATCGGTGGTTAGTGGTGTGCCACAAGGTTTGGTGCTGGGACCACAACTGTTTACAATATACATAGATGACCTGGAAGAGGGGACAGTGTAGTGTAACAAAATTTGCAGATGACACTAAGATTAGTGGGAAAGCGGGTTGTGTAGAGGACACAGAGGCTGCAAAGAGATTTAGATAGGTTAAGCGAATGGGCTAAGGTTTGGCAGATGGAATACAATGTCGGAAAATTTGAGGTCATCCACCTTGGGGGAAAAAAACCAGTAAAAGGGAATATTATTTGAATGGGGAGAAATTACAACATGCTGCAGTGCAGAGGGACCTGGGGGTCCTTGTGCATGAATCCCAAAAAGTTAGTTTGCAGATGCAGCAGGTAATCAGGAAGGAGAAAGGAATGTTGGCCTTCATTGCGAGAGGGTTGGAGTACAAAAGCAGGGAGGTCCTGCTGCAACTGTACAGGGTATTGGTGAGGCCGCACCTGGAGTACTGTATGCCGTTTTGGTCACCTTACTTAAGGAAGGGTATACTAGCTTTGGAATGGGTACAGAGACGATTCACTAGGCTGATTCCGGAGATGAGGGGGTTACCTTATGATAGATTGAGTAGACTGGGTCTTTACTCGTTGGAGTTCAGAAGGATGAGGGGTGATCTTATAGAAACACTTAAAATAATGAAGGGGATAGACAGGATAGAGGCAGAGAGGTTGTTTCCGCTGGTCGGGGAGACTAGAACTAGGGGGCACAGCCTCAAAATACGGGGGAGCCAATTTAAAACCGAGTTGAGAAGGAATCTCTTCTCCCAGAGGGTTGTGAATCTGTGGAATTCTCTGTCCAAGGAAGCAGTTGAGGCTAGCTCATTGAATATATTCAAATCACAGATAGATAGATTTTTAACCAATAAGGGAATTAAGGGTTATGGGGAACGGGCGGGTCAGTGGAGCTGAGTCCACGGCCAGATCAGCCGTGATCTTGTTGGGACTAGCAGGCTCAAGGGCTGGATGGCCTACTCCTGTTCCTAATTCTTATGTTCTTATGTTATTATTAATGTTGGGGAAGTCCAGAACCAGGGATCACAGTCTCAGGATAAGGGGTAAGCCATTTAGGACCGAGATGAGGAGAGTGGTGAACCTGTGGAATTCTCTACCACCGAAAGTTGTTGAGGCCAATTCACTAAATGTATTCAAAAAGGAGTTAGATATAGTCCTTACGACTAAGGGGATCAAGGGGTATGGCGAGAAAGCAGGAATGGGGTACTGAAGTTGCATGTTCAGCCATGAACTCATTGAATGGTGGTGCAGGCTCGAAGGGCCGAATGGCCTACTCCTGCCCCTATTTTCTATGCTTCTAAGTGAGGTCAGCACCATTCAAACCTGCTTCTAATGGTCAAGCAGAGCATGTTGTCCAAACAATCAAGCAGAGTATGAAACGTGTAATTCAGGGTTCACTGCAGACTCGCTTGTCATGCATATTGCTTAGTTACAGGCAAGACTCCACATGCTTGCCGGGGTCTCCCCTGCTGAACTATTGATGGAGAGGTCTCAAGACCAAGCACGTGCTCGTCCATCCTAACTTGAATGATCGTATTGAAAACAGACGTCAAAATCAGCAGTGATATCATGATCGTGCTGCTGTGTCATGCGACATCTCTGTTAACGATCCTGTGTATGTGCTAAAGTATGGTCAAGGTCCCAAGTGGGTCGCCGGTACTGTTACGGCCAAGGAGGTAACAGTGTTTGTTGTCGTGCTCAAGAATGGGCAAACATGTTGATCAGATAAAGCTGCGGCACACGGATGAACTAAAACAAGTTGAGAAAGATACAATCAGTGACCAACCAACCTATATTCATTCATCAGAGGACTCTGCTGTCATCATTGAATCTGGGCTTTCAATCTCTGACACTCCCATCAGATCGGCTACCCAGCCTCCAGTCATAACTGACTCAGAACGCTCACCCAGAACTGGAGTTGAACTGAGACGATCAATTCGTGAGCAGAATGCCCGGACCGTCTTAACTTGTAAGAGATTGATACTAAGATCTTGAAAGGGGATGTTGTCATGTATGCATGCTTGGAGTTACTGCCACCAGGGGGCGCCACTGTCGGAGGTCATTGGGCTGTACGCACGTGTGCGGGCCAGGTATATAAAGGAAGCCACCATGTAATGCGGGCACTTTGGGCCCGAATAAAGTTGAGCCAGGTTTGCACCGGAGTGAGTTTACAGTATCCAGTCTATTGAGTTATTACATACATAACACCTATTCTCTGCTTTTTGTCTTGAAGCCAGCTAGCTATCCATTCTGCTACTTGTCCCCTGATTCTGCATTCTCTGACGTTGTTCATCAGTCCATTGTGGGG
This sequence comes from Pristiophorus japonicus, assembly GCF_044704955.1. Classification (NCBI taxonomy): domain Eukaryota; kingdom Metazoa; phylum Chordata; class Chondrichthyes; family Pristiophoridae; genus Pristiophorus; species Pristiophorus japonicus. The sequence continues at coordinate 61,479,671 of NC_091977.1, forward strand.
TACCTTTATTGGAGGCCTTTTGGAAAATTTAGATAAATTACATCTGCTGCATTACCATTGTCTACTTTCTGAAACATCTTCCCGAGTTTGATTAGTTTATTTAATATATCATTTTAAATGCACTTATCTCATTACTAATGTCATCATCCAATGTTATGTCCACCTGTTCTACCTCCCTGGTAAATACTGAAACAGAATAATTATTTAATACCTCTACCATCTCTCTATCGTTACCTGTGTTATTATCCTGTCTATCTCTTAATGGCCCTATTCCATCTCAGCCTTTTTTTTTTGAATTAATGTGCCTGTAAAATATTTTACTATTTTGTTTGTTTCTTGATTTAATTTTATAGTTCCAGCCCCAATATCCTCTTGCTCAGTATCTATACCATCTAATTTAACATGACCTCCCCATGTCTGGCAAAATCCCTTATCCGGCACAGGCCGGGTGCCAGATAAGAGGTTCAACCTGTATTATGTTATCCTTGATAGTACAGCTACGCCACCTCCCCTTTTCCCCCCCTCTATCTTTTCTAACTATATTATACCCTGCAATGTTTAATTCCCAGTCCTGATTTTTTTGTAGCCATGTCTCAGTAATCCCTATGTCTGGTTCCTTACAATGCATGATTGCCTCCAGCTCCCCTGTTTTATTATGGACACTGTTTGCATTGCTGTACAGACAATTTATCTCTCTTTAATAGGATTTCCTCTCTATGTTTAACCATATTTTTAGACTCCTGTTCTATAACTAACTCTCTCTTTCCTTGCCATCAATGTCCTCCCTTACTTTATTCATTCCTATGTTCTCTAATCCTGTTTTATTTATATTTTGGGCTGTTTGTTTCTTGTAAATCCTTTTCCCCCATCATACTAGTTTAAAGCCTTTGCCACCTCCCTATTTTACCCTTTCTGCAAGGACACGGGTTCCATCCTGGTTTAGGTGGAGCCCGTTTCATCGGTACAACTCCTTCCTGTCCCAAAACTGGTGCCAGTTGAAAAGGAACCTCTTTCCCAAGCCAGCCCTTTCACCATGTGTAAATTCTCCTGATCTGTCTGCTTTGCCAATTTTTATGTGGCTCAGGCAATATTCCAGAGATTATTACCCTCGGTCCTGCTTTTAGCTTCGAGCCTAACTCCTGATACTCTTTCAACAGGACCTCCTCCCTGTTCCTACCTATGTCATTTGTTCCAACATGGACCACAACAACTGTATTTACATCCACCCGTTCCAAGTTCCTCTCCAGCTGCCGTGACACATCCCTAATGCTGGTAGGCAACACACCCTTTGGGATTCTCATTCTTGGCTGCAGAAGACGCTATCTATCCCCCTAATTAGAGTCCCCTATCAGTACCACATTTCTGTTGTGTTCTTTGGGCTCCCCCTGCCGAAAGCCTTCTAAGCACCGGTGCATGGGTATGCATTGTGGCTGTCCTCCATGATGTCTGTCTGTCTTCTCACAGGCAGCGAGTATATCATACCTGTTGGACAGGACCAGTGTCTGCGGGACCTCCTTCTCAACCTCTCCCGCTACCCAGCTCCCTAAATAGTCACACCCTCTCTTTCCTGAACTTGTGCCTTCCTCTGGAGTGTGACTGTATTCTGGATAAAATGGTCCAGAAATTCCTCCCCCTCCCTTGTGTGTTGGAGTGTTTCCAACTCGTACTCCAGCTCAATGACTGACTCTAGCCGGAGAGTTTCGAGATGGAGACATCTCATGCAGATGTGTTTGCTTGGGGCAGTTGCACTGTCCACATACTGCAGTCCAGACACACAACCTGCTCTGCCATATCTTAGTCTAGCCTTTATTTTATTTAATTAGTTAAAGTCTTTATTCAATGACTATTTATAGTTGTATCAATTAGTATAACTAGTTAAGCTATACATGTAATACAGTATGTTATAGTTTCCCCCCTCTTGGTTTAAACCACTGTCCTTGGTTAGAGAGAAAAAAGCCTTAATACTCACCAATCAATCACCTATCTGCTGTCTTGTGAAGTCACTCCTTGTTTGTTGCTGAAGTTGTCGAAGGTACTGCCTCCTCCGGTGCAGCAGGTCCGCACTGACGTGGTCACCCGCTGCTTTTAATCTGCTGCCTCCTCTGGTGCTACCGCCCCTCAGGTGATGCAATACTCTCCACTTGCCTGGATGAGTGCAGCTCGACACCATCCAGGACAAAGCAACCCGCTTGATTGGCACCCAATCCACCACCTTAAACATTCACTCCGGCATACCGTGGCTGCAGTGTGTACCATCTACAAGATGCACTGCAGCGACTCACCGTGGCACCTCCCAAGCCCACGACTCTACCACCTAGGGGGAATGATAGCAGCAGACGCATGGGAAAACCACCACCTACAAGTTGCACACCATCCTGACTTGGAAATATATCGCCGTTCCTTCATTGTCGCTCGGTCAAAATCCTGGAACTCCCTCCCTAACAGCGCTGTGGGAGTACCTTCACAAGGACTGCAGCGGTTCAAGAAGGTAGCTCACCGCCACCACCTTGGATAATTGAGGATGAGCAATAAACGCAGGCTTTGCCAGCGACGCCCACATCCCGGAACAAATAAAAAATATGAGCTGGAATGCACTGCCTGAAAGGGTGGTGAAGCAGGTTCAATAGTAACTTTCAAAAGGGAATTTGATAAATACTTGAAGGAGAAAAAATTTGGAGGATTATGGGGAAAGGGCAGGGGAATGGAACTAATTGGATAACTCTTTCGAAGAGTTGGCACAGGTGCAATGGGCTGATTGGACAACTACTATACTGTATCATTCTATGAATAAGATTCTTGTACATTGAGGCAGTGGGGCTGCTGTTGCTTATTTGAATGAGCGAGACTTTGAGTGTGAGGTTACAGGCTGCAGAGTTTTGGATGAGTCCTAGTTTATGGAAGATGGGAGGCCAACCAGGGGAGCATTGAAATAGCCGAACAAAAGCAAGATACTTCAGATACTTACAGAAAATGCTGGAAATACTCAGCTGGTCAAGCAGCATCCGTGGAGAGAAAAAACGATTTAACGTTTCAGGTCAATGAGCTTTTGTCAGAATTGGAATAATCGAGTTTGGAGGTGATAAAGGCATTGATTTCAGTTGTATCAAAGTTGAGGAGGGGGGCCAAGATGGGCAATGTTAGAGGTGGAAGTCTTTGTGATGGAGAGTATATGGAGTCTGAGACTCTGCGTAGAGTTGAATAATACATTGAGATTACAAGCAGGATAGTTCAATCACGACACTGGTCAGGATGGAGGTGGAACTAGTGGTAAGGCTACCGATCTCTATAACCTATTCTGCGTTCTTCCAACTCTGGCCTTTCGTGCATCCCCCACTCCCCTTGCACCACCATTGGTGGCTGTGCCCTCGGCTGTCTGGGCCCGAAGCTCTGGACTTCCCTCCATAAATATCCGCCTCGCCCTCCTTTTAAGATCCTTCCTAAAACCCACATCTGACCAAATAATTGTTCACCTCACATCTCTGCTTTGGTTTAGAGTTCTTTTTTGTCTGATGTCTCTGAAATGTCTCCAGACATTTTTCTATGTTAAAGGCACTATGTAAATACAAATTGTTATTGACCTGTGAATGGACTCTGTCCTAGATTGAGTTATTGAGGGTGTCTTTAACCCAACCCCTGTAGGGGGGGGAATGGTGTTGCTGCTTCAGTTCGATGGCAGATAGCTGGACTTTCCATTGCTTAAAGTGAAGGAATCTGGTTTTGCTTTTGCTTCTAAATGACCCAATGACAGTTCCAAAAAGCAGAAAAATCTGAGCTTTTACTGTCTGGACAACCATGGTAGGATTGTTTGCCACTTTTACAAATGCAGCCAATGGTGGGCGAAATGTTGGAAATACTTAGCAGGTCAGACAGCATCTATAGAAAGAGAAACAGTTAACCTTTCAGGTCGATGACCTTTCATAGGATTTCCAGCATCCGTAGTATTTTGTTTTTGTGTTGGTGGGAGAAATGTGCTACATGCTCAACAAAAAGTTATTCGTGAAATAGAAAGGAAAAATGCAAAGGATGGAAATGAACATAAAGTTGGTCAGCATATCTAAGAATGTATAAATAGAGGTGATGTGTCATTGTAGAATCTCATGCTCAACAATTATACAGCATTTTCACCTCATGCAGCATTTCAGGTGAACACCAGAATTCTGTTGAGGTAAATTTGCACTTGATACAGAAGAGAACAAAAGAGATTTCAAACCTGACTACATACATTGTATCGTTCAACAGAAATTCCACAGGCTACCTACTCTATGGGCCCAAGTTTCCACATGAAAAAAAACAGGCGCCCCTCCGAGCTGGGCGCCCGTTTTTCGCGCCTAAAATAAAAAATCGCAATTCTGGAGCGCTTTGCAGCTCCTTGTCTGCCTGGTGTGGTGCCCAGGGGGGGGCGGAGCCTACACTCATGCCGATTTTGTAAGTGGAAGGGGGCGGGCACTATTTAAATTAGTTTTTTTCCTGCCGGCAACGCTGCGCGTGCGCGTTGGAGCGTTCGCGCACGTGCAGTGTGAAAAAATCATTGGCACTTGGCCATTTTTGTAGTTCTTTGTAGCTGTTTAATTTTTGAACACTTTAATAAAAGCACATTGCCATCAGCACTGAGGCTTCTTGCAACCTTCTCACTGTCTCCTCTCCCCCTCCCCCGCCCCCCGCCCCGGGAACGAACGGCTGTTTCCTTCCCCCCCCCTCCCCTCCCGCTCAGCGGCAACGAACGGCTGTCTCCTCCTCCTCCTCCTCCTCCTCCTCCTCCTCCTCCTCCTCCTCCTCCTCCTCCTCCTCCTCCACCTCCACCTCCACCTCCACCTCCACCTCCACCTCCTCCTCCACCTCCACCTCCACCTCCACCACGAACGGCTGCAGAATTCTCACACAGGTAGGAAGATGGTTTATTTAATCTTTTCTTTGCTTATAAATGTTTATTCAGGTTGGATTTATTTGTATAATATTTGTAGAAGTATAAATAAGGATTTATTGTAGAATTTAATGACTTCCCTTCCCCTCCCACCTCGTTCTGGACGCCTAATTTGTAACCTGCGCCTGATTTTTTTTAATGTGTAGAACAGGTTTTTTCAGTTCTACAAAAATCTTCACTTTAGTTTGGAGTATGTTTTCACTGTGGAAACTTTCAAATCAGGTGTCAGTGGCCGGACACGCCACCTTTTGAAGAAAACATTCTGTTCCAAAGGTGAACTGTTCTACCTGACTAGAACTGCAGAAAAAAAAATGTGGAGAATTGCGATTTCTAAGATAGTCCGTTCTCCACCAGTTGCTCCAAAAAATCAGGTGGAAACTTGGGCCCTTAATTGTGAGTTTGAACAGGATTTAGCTACAATCCTCTTCAAATTTGTGGAAACTGTTTTATCGATGTAATGAAACTTAATTTTCACCATCAACTATCCAGGATATGCTCTGCAACCTGCACTGATGCTTCTGCAGAAATAACGAGCCACGAGTGGAAGCCTGGGGGTGAATGAGAGGGTGGAGAGTGAGTGCATGAGGAATAAACACCAGGATGCTCAATACAGTAAGGAGCAGGTTCATCTGAGGTTGTGCTATTGGAGATGTCGTCCGGAGAGGCATGATTTTCCTATTTTTGTTTTTCTTGAGCTGCCTGTGAATATTGATGCCTGGAAGTGTTGATGGTGACTGTCAATACAAGTTGTTGTCGTGATTGAAACGAGCTATTTCAGCAGCCGGGATGGCCTTTTCCTATCCAGTCTCTGTCTCTGATTCAACAGATTTTGGTTGGGTGCCGAGGCTTCTACAAATTTGATTGTTGTAGAACACAAGTGAGGGAGACAGAAAATGGAAGACCGTTAGAAAAATAGAAGGATGATGATGTGGAAATGGAGAGAGAATTGAGTAAAATGTTCAGAATAACATCATGTGTTACCACTTAAAGGAGCTATTTCTTGCTAATTATCTACAATAAACTATATAAGAAATAGGAGTAGAACATGCTCCACCATTCAATAAGGTCATGTCTGATCTGACCTTGGCAACAACTCCACTTCCCTACCTGCTTCCTATACCCCTTGACACTTATTGTTCAAAAATCTGTGTATCCACCTTAAATATATTCAATGACCCAGCCTCCACTGCTCTGAGGTAGAGAATCCCAAAGATTCATGACCCTCAGAAGAAATTCCTCCTCATTTCCATTTTAAATGGGCGACTCCTTTTTCTGAAACTATGCCCCCTAGTTCTACGTTCCCCCACGAGGGGAAACATCCTCTCTGCATCTACCCTGTCAAGCCCCCTCAGAATTTTGTACATTTCAGTAAGATCACCTCTCATTCTTCTGAACTCCAATGAGTTTAGGCCCAAACTGCACAACCTTTCTTCATAAGACAACTCCTTCAACTCTGGATTCAACCTCGTGAATCTTCTCTGAACTGCATCCAATGCAAGTACAGGTGCAACATCTGGAATCCTCGGAACCAAATCCGTTCTGGTTTTGTTTTTTTTTTCCGGATTTCAGACAAGAAAATCAATTATTTGAAATCCGGAATCCTCGATCGAATCTGTGCCGGGTTTTGAGCGGTGAGGTCCGAAATCCGGTACGGATTTGGTCGAGCATTCCGATTTCAGACTTGATTTTCTTGTATGAAATCCGGAATCCTCGACCGAATCTGTGCCGTATTTTGGGGTTTACCTCCAAGTCTGGTTTTAGTACAATAATTCCGGACGACTGCATGAGCTATGTGCAAAATGTCTGGTTTTCGGACAATTCCGGATTTGTAACCTTGCACCTGTATATCCCTCCTTTAAATAAGGAGACCTAAACTGTACGCAGTACTCCAGGTGTGGTCTCACCAAAGTCCTGTACAGTTCCCTACTTTTATACTTCATCCCACTTGCATTAAAGGCCAACATTCTATTTGCCTTCCTAATTACTTGCTGAATCTGCATGCTAACTTTTGTGTTTCATGTTCAAGGGCCCCCAGATCCCCCTCTACTGCAGCATTTTATAATCTCTCCCCAATTAAATAATTTGCTTTTTTATTTTTCGTACCAAAATGGATAACCTCACATTTTCCCATATCATACTCCATCTGCCAAATTTTTGCCCACTCACTTAGCCTGTCTGTATTCCCATTGCAGATTTTTTGTGTCCTCACAATTTGCTTTCCCACCTATCTTTGTAGAGTCAGCAAACTTGGCTACATTACACTTTGTCCCTTCATCTAAGTCATTAATATAGATTGAGATCGCAGCACCAATCCCTGTGGCACCCCACTAGTCACTGTTTGCCAACCGGAAAATGACCCATTTATCCCGACTCTGTTTTCTGTTACTTAGCCAATCCACTATCCATGCTTATATTGCTCCCAACCCCGTGAGCTTTTTTCTTGCGCAGTAACCTTTTTATGTGGCACCTTATCAAATGCCTTCTGGAAATCCAAATACACCACATTGTAAGGGGTGGTTTGCAGGGGGTCAGCTTTCCCTTCTGACTTTGTGAGCGGTTCCGAATCGCTCCCACACCCTTGGTTCTAGACACTGGAATTATGAAGGGACTGTGACCGACATGGACAGACAATCAGTTTCAAGGTAGGAAGCAGGTATGGCTTTATTGTGTCTAAAAAGAAGTAAAAGGCACACCTTTAATAACACACACACAATATTAATACCAATACACACCGAGGGGTACAGCACATTGAATAAAATGTAAAATTACAGCCTGTGGGGGAAAGAATACAGCTTAAACTCTAAATGGGGTAAAGAGGAGAATGCAGATACATTTACACAAGTTATTCCAGCCCCCACCCCCCTCCCAATTCCCCTAACTAACTAAGTTATAGCTCTGGGGTTTCAGGGGCCATGCTCACCAATCCCCTTTTGACAGTTCCAACTCCGGGGTTTGCCTTCGTTGTCCACGTTCTGTAGTCTGTACCCCTTGGTAGCGTAGGATCAGCTTGTACAGTGGAAATTCTTCGGTTTTGTCGGGTTGGTTCCAGTTGACTGGTCGCGATGGCCCGCAACTTTCTGATAGTCGTTTTGACAGCCTATTTGCTGTCGTGGTGTTGTCCTCTGGGTTTTAGCGATTCCTTTCGCTGATGTTACGGGGTCCCACTTTTTGAGGCTGGTGTAAAACTTATGCAACGAGACTGCTAACTTAACAGTGTCTCTAAAAGCACACCTAACTGCCAGAACAGGCCTTCAATTATACTAAAACAGGCTTCCTTATCTTTGTGCCAAATCAGTTCTTGGGCTTTGTTTAAACTGTTCTGTCCATTGATTTTCAAATGTCTCCTTTGTCAGTGTTTTTGGTGGGCTAGTCAGCAGTAACTCGATTAGGGTGCGATAATGTGCTATCATTGGTTTTGCATTGTTTTAGGATTGTCCAGTTTCCTGACCATCTAGTTGGGCCCATGATTTCCATTGTGCTTGATTAGGTAATTTGATTATCTTAGGGGGTGAATTGGTGTTGCATAGTTTCCCCCCCCCCCCCAGACAGTCTGGAATCCTTAATACCCAATTTGCTTCAGAGGTTAGCCCCACCTCCTGTATTTGGTAACACTTTTTTGCAGCCAAAATGTTGTAGAATCTTAAAATTGATATGTTTCTTCCCATAGATGTTTAGGGGATCTCAGGCTTCTGTAATTTAGGTCCATTTTGAATTCCCTTTCTGGGGGGGGTCTCCATGAATTTATCCCCTGTAGGCTTTGTCTGCCCCTTTAAACTCATTTTTTAAAAGTCCAGAAAGGGGTTCTTCTCCTCTGCAGGGGAAAGGTACCAGGAATCTTTGTGAAATATTGGTAAATTCTGCAACACCCACTGGTTCCCCCTATCCACCTTGCTTGTTACATCCTCAAAGAACTCCAGCAAATTTGTCAAAAATAATTTCCCTTTCATAAAACCATGCTGACTCTGCTTGACTGTATGATTTTCTGCAACTACTTCCTGATAAGATGAACTCTTGCATTTTCCCAATGACAGATGTTATGCTAACTGGTCTATAGTTTCCTGCTTTCTGCCTCCCTCATTTCTTAAATAGGGGTGTTACATTTGTGGTTTTACAATCCGCTGGGACCTCTAGAATACAGGGAATTATACTAAAATGTTTTCAAGTAGTTAATAATGCAGATCAAGTCTCCTTCACTATCTTTTTTTTAAAAAAAAACATTAACATTTGTGTGCTCGACCAGGGAGAATGCTTTACAAGGAGGATCTGCTGCTGAAGCCCTGCGGATTCATTGGAAAGCAGACAACCGAATGATTTCCCAGATTGCTGGGGCCAAGTCATTCAGCTTTGGTAAGTTCCTGAGATGTTTTGGTTGCAGGTCCCTTTTTAATAAGTTTAATGAGTAGCAGTTGCTCCCTCATTTTTTTGACTGTGACCCTTATTCATCGGTGAGCCTAAACATTGAGTCAGCAGTGTAGAGGCCAACTGTTGCTGTTGGCAGGTTTTTCAGGGCGAGTATTAGTCAACAGCGTTTGTCTCAATTATCTGTGGCTCTGTTCTGGGAATGAGAATAACAGCACACCTTGGGGAAATTGGCTGATACAGGCACTGAGACTGCATTCTCACCAAAGGCTACCATCCAGGACACTTGCTTACAGCACCACCTCTAGATCCCTGCCTAGTTGATGTAAGGATCAGGCCTACTATTAAGTTCCGACTGAGATGATGCCCATTGAATGGAACTGCTGTGGTGCCATTTAGAGAGTGATATAGTCCAAAAAGTAGTTATATCTCTGGTTTAGAATTCCTAGTTGATGGACTTCGCTCAACACATGCTACAGAGAAGCAAATTTACTTAATGGCTAGTTCACTTTCTTCTGTACTGAACTGGTGTTTTGTTATAGACCGTGTATTCCACGCTGAAGAGACATCACAAATGGTTTACCATGAAGTTGCACACTCTCTTGTGCTCTCTATTACCCAAGGCTATAACGGTGAGTACACTTCAGTTTCTAATCTTAAATCTATGGTTGAATAAAGCTGACATTGCTTGGCTTTTTTCTCTCGTTTCATGTTTATATAACTGGCAATCTTTTAAGACTAGTTTTAAACTAGAGATATGGACCGTTTCATTTGATCCAAGGTTCTGCATAATATACCTTGATGTGGTCTTTTCAGGGGATGTTATTATGTTAAAATCATTTACATACATCTACCAGGCAAATGTATGGTCTATTAGAAAGTTCTCTGGACAGTGGGACTGTTGAAATATTTCCAGTTTAAATGTTGAATTACTTCAATAAAATTGTGCTTGAAGCAAAAACCAAGATGAAGACCCCTTGCAATGGAAGGAAATAACTGCTGTTGAGCATTAGACAGAATAAAACCTCCTTGGTATGATATCAGTGTAATCTTCAGTTACTGTAATGTGCATCTGTCCACCATTACAATCTAACGTTCCCAGGTTTCATCTTGGATAAGGGGTTTTCCACTTGGTAAGTCCTTAAGTGGGATAAGCTAGTAGTATTTTCACTGAGGTTGCAGTAGGGCAAAACTCAAAACAGCAAGCTGCCATGCAGAGGGTGGTTTTAATGTTCAGCATTGATAAATTTAACTTTTTTTAAACAGGCACCATATTTGCGTATGGACAGACCTCTTCTGGAAAGACTTACACAATGATGGGAAATGCAAACGCTCCTGGTCTTATTCCTCTGGCAATCCGCAATTTATTCAAAGCTATCAATGATGTAAGTAGCACTTCAGTGTTTTTGAACGCTATACTTCATCTCGGTCTGCTTGAACATTGTAACTGGGAATTAGTGTTTGTATTTTGGAAGTGTGGCAATAATTTGCAGAATGGAGAAAGCTTGGCCTCTTTTTGGCTGGTGATTACACTCCTTTCCTGCATTGTCACCATATCCACCATTCTCCAGAAATACATTCAGTTGTCTCTTGAACCCATTTATATTCTTTCTTTCAGTGCTGTTCCCTGGCAGGGTTGCCATACACTTGTGAAATAGATTTGCCTCTACTCCCTTTTTACTTCTAATTCCCAAATGTTAGAAGTAATCATCTTGTTTCTCAACTGTTTTGAGTGTGAGCCACTTTATCAATCCCCATTTATTGCATCACCTAGAATCAGTGCTCCTGCATCTGTGAAAGTATCCAGTAAATGTAAGGTTATCAACAAAGCTCGTACATCAATAAATTAAAGCAAGTTTTTAAAAACTTCGTTCTGGGATGTGTGTGTCACTGGCAAGGCCAGCATTTATTGCCCATCGCTAATTATCCTTGAGTTCTTCTGTGTAGGTCATTGATTATATTCTTCAAAATATTAAGGGATCAACAATGTGGATACAAGCAGATTATGTAATTTACACTAACTGCAGAACCAGTGTACTTCAGTATAACATTCCCAAGCTTCAGCTGAGAATGAAACTTTCTCTTTGATAGGTAGTAAATATGTGATGGTGCTTGTCAAAAGTAGGTAACGGAAATATGAACTCCACTTTAAAAAAAAATCTATCTGTAAATTGGTTACCATATTCTATATAATAGTGACTGCAATTCAAAAGGTAACTTGAATAGAAACAGATAATGCTGGAAATGTCCAGCAGGTCCGTAAACATCTGTGGAAAGGACAGGCAAATTGATGTTTGAGCTGTAATCCTCCAAACAAATGAAAGATAATTAATTGGCTGTGGAGCTCTTTGGAATGTCTTGAGAGGCTTGGCAGTAAGTAGCTTTATAAATGCTAGTTTGCTTGTTCTCCTCTTGTTTGTTACTTTGGTTCTCGTGTAATTGAGGGACCAGATGTTTCTTTTTCTGCTGAGCTGTTGTCTTTTTTTTTTCCCCAGATGTCAGACAACAGAGAATTTCTGATGCGGGTTTCTTACATGGAAATTTACAATGAGTCTGTATCAGATTTACTTGCTGGTCCAAAAGGAAGACCTCTGGAAGTTAGAGAAGATATGGAAGTAAGTGCATCTAAATGTACTTTTAAACGGTGTCTGTATATTCACTGACCTTCACATTCTTTTGTTTAATATAGGTAAACCCATCCTTCTGGAGGTCTTGTAAACTATCTAGCATCAATTTGCTAATCTTGTATTTAATTTTTTTTGCTTGTTATTGCTGATTGCATCCTCAAGTACTGCAGTTTATATGCTCGGGGCTTTGAGTATGCTGGTTACCCAACCACTTACGAGTAAAATTCCTCCGTCTAATTTGATACTGATAAGTGAAATGTTTTCTTCTGTAACGGGTTTAAGCATTTTACTATCCTGAAATTGATAAACCGTATCCTGAAAAGAAATACTTAAATCTTTAAAAAAAATATATATTTTTAAACACTTATTTTCCAGAGAACTATTTATGTTGCTGATCTGACTGAAGAGCTGGTTGTAACCTATGATGACGTAATGAAGTGGGTCATGAAAGGAGAAAGTAAGATTAAAGCCCTGATTACTCTGTTGCAGTGTTAAATTTCGATGGTGTGGTCTGCCTGGTTTAGGTTGTACTTTCATCTGAGTTGGAAAGTTGTGCATTCAAACCTCACCAAGAAGTGAGCACATGATTCTGGTTGACACGACTCCCACAGTATTGAAGGAGTGCTGCAATGCTGTCCTTTGGGTGAAATGTTAAACTGAGATCATGTCTGTCCATTCAGATGAACAAAAGAGAACCCATTGTCCTATTCAAAAAAAAAAAGAGCACAATTTTTTTTCGTGTCATGTTCCTTCCATGAACCAATTCCACCAAAGGGCAGGTTAACTGTTTGTTTAATTTACTTTTGGTGCCTTGCTATGTGCAAATTAGCTGATGTTTGTCAATATGGGAGCACGTGGTCCAGACTGAGTGATAGTTGCACCGACCAATGGGTGAATAGGGCCCACCAGGCCTTGCAACCAATCAGGGTGGGGAGTGATGGAGTGAATTTTGAAAGTTTGATTGATTGACGGCTGTCCTCCAATGAGGAGGTGGCAGTGGATGTGGCGGGGCCAATGGAGGAGGGGGGGGTCCCTTCCTGGCATTGCTGCAGAGCCGAGAGGAGTGCGTGGCGGGGGAGTGGGAGGGTGAGGGACAAGGAGAGGGGGAGGGAAGACATCAGCATTGATTCTATAGATGATGATTTGTCTGTAAATGTTTTGCGTGTCACTGCTAGTACTTCAACAATAATGTATTGGATGCAAAGTGCTTTGGGAAGTCTTGCGGATGTAAAGGGAGTTTCTTTTTCTTTAATTTGTCTAAAAAAAAATAGCTCTTAACTGCAAAAGAAAGATTAGGATTTATATAGCACCTTTCACAACCTCTGGATGTCCCAAAGTACTTTACAGCCAGTGAGTACTGTGTTTGCAGTGTAGTCACTTTTTTTATTCTTGTGTAAGAAATGTGGCAACCAATTTGTGCACAGCAACGTGATAATGACCAGATATCTGTTTTTAGATGTTGGTTGAGGGATAAATATTGGCCAGAGCACTGGGGGGGAAACTCCCAGCTCTTCAAGTAATACCATGGGATCTATTACATCCACCTGAGGGCAGATGGGGTCTCGTTTTAACATCCCATCTCAAAGGCAGCATTTCTGAAAGTGCCATACTCCCTCTGTACTGCACTGTGGATGTCAGCCTAGATTTTGTCTTTGAGGCTCTGGAGCAGAACTTTGAGGCAAGTGTGTTACCTCTGAGCACAGTTGATGCCAAATTGTGTATGGAGTTTATTTTAAAACAAATAGTATTTTATAACTAGACACACCTTTTATTATCCTTTGTATTCTGTATTTGCCTATACCAGTTATCCAAAGAAATGTTATAGGAACTTCTATTTTAAGATTTATGGTGCCAGGAATAATACAGTGCACTGGATCTGTTGCTTGATTTCTGCAGTGGTGCAACACATTCTTTTTTTAAGGTTGGGATTTCAGTTTTCCAAGTAACAAAATAGCTTGACCTTCTGTCAAGTGAGGGTTTGCAAAACTTACTAACCTTACTCACTGCAAGGGTATTTGGGATCATCTATAAACACACTTTTTTTCATTGCTTTTGCAGATTAGCACTCTTTTTTGGGGGGTAGTGCAGAGAATTTTTCTGCATCTAACCTATACTTTACCTCACCTAGGAGAGGTCAGTGTGCTCAAAATAAATGTTTTGTTACTCTAACATTCCTCATCTAGACTAGCATAAAACAATAGCACTTTATTGGAACAAAATAAGGAAACAACTGTTCTCAACATTAAAAGCAGCGATGGTTAGCTTTGATTTGAATTGCCTCTATTCACTTCACCATGGAAATCTATTGCACTGATTTAAAGTGAAGAAGCTATTTTGACTTTTTTCTCTCCAGAAAACCGGCATTATGGAGAAACCAAAATGAATGAACATAGTAGTCGGTCGCATACAATTTTCAGAGTGGTAAGATAAAAGTTGTCGAATTTTTAACCTAAAATAGTGCGTTTTGATTGTGCAAAACAACATGCATTTATATAGCTCTTTTCATGACATTCGGGTGTCCTAAAGCTCTTTAGAGCCAGAAGTACTTTTGAAATGTGGTCGTATTACATAATGTTGGGCATCACAGCAGCCAATTTGCATACAGCAAGGTCCCACAAAAACCAATGAGATAATTGATCAGGTTAATTTTTTTTTGTGATTTTAGAGAGATAGATATTGGCTGGAACACTGGGAAATCTCTTTTTGCTCTTAATCGAATAGTGCTGTAAGATCTTTTTATGGCTACCTGAGAGGGTAGACGTGACCTCTGTTTAATGACAGCATCTCCCAAACTGGTGGACCTCCACAATCTGAAGGGACAAGGGCAGCAAGTGCATGAAAACCCCATCACCTTCAAGTCACACTTGGAGATATATCACTATTCCTTCATTGCTATTGGGTCAAAATCCTAGAACTCACTATGTAACAGCACTGTAGGAGTACCTTCACCACATAGACTCAGTGATTCAAGAAGGTTCACCTCTACTTTCTCGGGCAACTATGGATAGCCAATAAATATTGGCCTTGCCAGCAGTGCCCATCAATGTTTCCGTTAAAATGCACGGGTCTGGAGGTCCCATGTAGACTTTTAAATGGTAAATTCGCATGTGTGGGGCAATTTGAATGGGTCAGACAGCCTATTAAAGGGGCTGTCCACTCAAAAAAAAAAGGGAACATTGACGCCCACATCCCGAGAATGATTTTAAAAAAACATGGTGAACCAATGGCACAGTCACACTAATTTTAGTTCCTCTGCTTATTGTAGACTGACGAGCTGTGCTCTGGCAAGTGCAGTAAACCCCCAATCAGACTTCTGGCCATAGCTGCCAATCATTGACCCTTTTCACAGGTTTCTGATAGAGCTGTCGGTGTGCAACGGTCACCCCACCTTAAAAGAATCCACGCACAGGCATCTTTCACCCTTCAATATGTAATTCAGGACCTAGAATGTCCAGTCCCTCATTGAAACATCTGTGAACTTGTCCCTTTTTTAGTGTGGAAACGGGTCATCCTCGATACGAGGGACTGCCTAATACTATACAATCAAAACCACCAACAGAGGATGCTTAATACTTTGATCTGTCTGATAACTTTAACTTGATTTAAAATCAGGACTAAGTACTTTGATTATCTGTGATTGCTGGTAATTAACATTGTCCAGCCAGCTATCAAAGGCATTATCCAACATAACACCAGTAAGTCTGCAATCATTCAATGCGAGCATATATTAAACTATCATTTTTCTGACTTAAAGCAAGACATTCATTGACCTGTGACTGTTTACATGACATGTTTTTACTGTCCCTTACCCTAGAAACCATAACCAACCCTGTGTGGTAATATGGAATTCAAATCAATAATATCAACTAATTTGTTACATTTTGTTACACTCGTCCTATTGTTGCAGAAGGTTGAAAGAATGTATGCCTGCAGTGGTAAGCTTATCCATGCTGCTTAGCAAGAGTAAAACCATCCTGAACCTATTCGGAAAGGAAATATTTGTTATGCTAGGCAATAGTGCACAATGGTGAACACCATCAAGATCCTATCGTAGGAAGAGAATAGAAACATACTTTGTGCGTTTGTTCAAACTTCTGAAGTGCATCTGTAGTAGTCATTCCTTCATTGAGTTGCAATTTCTGTTCTTTTTGCCACGTTCTCACTATTTTGAAAATATGAGGCAAAAAATGTGCTACAATGAAATATTTTACTTATGAATTGAGAGAGAAGATCTTTCCTATTGACCTTGCAGTATTCCCTATATATGTCTAATGATACATTACAACATTAAAAAGCCATCAGTTTAACAGCAAATCATGGGAAAGTTGCTTTTCATAGTTGAATTTTTCCTGCATCCAGGCTGGACTTTTTTTTCTAATTACCCTTTAGCTGACATTTTTCTGGCAATTGGCTACTGCCCATATCCCACTCCCTATAGCCTCTCTGCTGTATAATTTTTAATTGTGATACTGAAAGTTGTTTTTCAGCTATAAGTAACATTTGGGATAGTATGATCTCGTTCTTTCGTGACTGACCTGAATATCTCTCTTTAAATGTACAACATTCAATGTTCAAGTAACTGCATATTGTACAACAGCATAGTTATAGAATGCAGTTATAGTGATCCATAAATGTCTTGTGAAAGAACTTGGTTTTGATAAACATGATTTATGGCTTTTTATCCTGACCACTAGCCCCGTGGGGAAAATGATTGGCATCTCATGACTGGAGCAAAAAAGCACCCTCTACTTGTTTTTGTTTCAATGAGAAAAGTTTGAATAACTTTAATTAAAATAACGTGTTTATATGAACCAAATAAAGAATGGGAGGTATAGAGGACAGTGGAAGACCTTCATAATTTGCTTCTGACTTGGTGTGGAATATACTTCACAGTTTACCCCATTGTGAATCAATGTACTAAGGTGACATCTTTAAATGATGTAGCAGAGTGGAGTTTAGACATAAATGTGAATGCTCATTTATAAGATTGCTCAATATGCAGTTCTTGGGCATTGAATGTTCACTGACTTGTGAAAAAGGACAGCAGGGCCTGTAAGCAGTGACTGGCTCACTTGTTGCTAAGCCATGCTTGTGTATAAGTACCTTGTATCACACATCATGAATGTGTTGACAAATTAGCATTTTTACTTTAAAGAAGAAATGATTGAAATGAATATTTGCTTGAGATGAGAAAAGCACTCTGATTCAAAAGCACTGTTTGCTGTGGTTTATTACAGTTGCCTGTAATTTCATACACAATTTCATAGATATGTTTGGGGCACTTCTATGGTTCATTGTTTAAAAATACATTTTGAAAGCAATTTCAGTTTTATGGAATCTGATTTAATACATTTCCATTTCAGATTGTGGAAAGCAGGGATAAAAACAATGAAGCTGTTATAGTTGCACATCTGGTGAGTTATATTCCATTTTCCTGAAGTCAATGGAAGATTTTCATCTTGTTCAATTCAATTGATGTTCTGGCTTAAGCAGGAATGACAAATCCCTTTGTCTTCCTGGGCCAAATGGAACCCCTTGGCCACAGCATTAATTTGCATATATGTCATGTGGTTGATTCTAACAGTTGTTGATGTTTGAGTTTGGATTTATTTACTAATGAGCCAGCAACAGTCCAAACTAAACCACAAAATTAAAACTGAACAACCCAGCCAGCAAGGCAAATAAGTGCAAGTATAGCTGAATTGCTTGGGCGCGGAAGGCACAGCTGACCCCAAGAGCTGTCGATATCTTGGGATTGCCATGAAAAAAAAGTCTGGCAAGGGTGGAGTTTCTTGGTCACTGACCCACCAGTTGTGTAGTACAAGATTTCTGAAGGTGTTGGAATTATTCTCGCGTTAACTTCTTTTGATGATTTATTAATTACGCTTTGCGCACTGGGTAAAGAAAAGCACCCAAATATCAAAATCTGCTGTATTGTCTACCATGTAAATTTGTTTATTTTGCCATTAGTGTCATTTGTATTTGTCAATTTATGTGCAAAGAAAGACTCGCTGGGTTATCATTTTAATGCAAATTTTTGAGTTTACCGCTTTGTGAGAATTCCATATTCTAATTGCCACCTATGTTTATTAAAAAAAATTTTTTTAACTTCTCTTTGTGATTATCGCAACTTTGTCACTTTGCTACCATGTTAACTTGCAATGAAAACAATCACTATTTACTACCATCCAAGTTACAACTTAAAATTCTCATGTGGTAGAAGGAAGTCCTAACTTTCTAATGGTAACACTTCATCCCTGGTGGGGAAATTCTATTTCAGTTGACCACTTGTTTTTGGGCGAGCATTACGTTTTCACATGCTTAATTAGGAATGGATAAGCTGTCCTTTAACCAGGGTACGAGATGGTGCAGTGAACTGGATACTAGCTTTTGCCTCTAGTGCATGGGTTAAAAGCCAACTTCAAATGAGGGGGTGAAAATTTCCTATATGGCTGCAGGGGTCTATCAAAACTGGACTTGGGCAGTCAGAAGATGCTTTTACTTTGCTATTTTGCAATCTGTTTTAGAGAACATTTAAAAAAAATCATGTTCCTGACCTTGTGCAATTAAGTGAGTTGTATTTTAAAAAAGCTTTGGGCTCTGGTGGTGGTATGGAGGTCCAGAAAGCAAAAGTGTGCATTGGCTACCTTTTTAACATTACCAAAATAAAAAAAAAACCCTAGTGTTAGAATCATGTTGCTATGTTTTATGGGCTTACAGTCGATGCATTTGGTTGGTTCTTGGAACATGAGCGCAGGAAGTGATAAATGTATTGGATGACAGAGTTCTTTTTCAGCTTGGGGCTGATGCACAGTAGAGGAGGCTTAACTTCTGAACTTGTGCTTCACAGTGACACTGGATTCCTGAAATGGATAGTGTTCTGTTCCCGTGTACTAATATCCTTCACCTTTGTGACAGCAAAACCGCTTTTAATTATTGGACCAGTAATCAAATGAGTTTCATTATACTAGTGAGATGCCAGCTTATCAATGGTTTGAGGTATGGACACGAGGCACATAGGAACAGGAGTAGGCCATTGAATTCCTCGTGCCTGTTCTTCCTTTCAATTGGATATGGCTAATCTGTATCTTGGCTCCATTTACCAACCTTAGTTCCAAATCCCTTAATACCCATACCTAACAAAAATCTGTCAATCTCAGTTTTTGAAATGTTCAATTGCCCTGGCCTCAATGGCTTTTTGGGACAGAGCAGTCCAGATTTCTGCTACCCTTTGTGTAAAGAAGTGCTTCCTGACAATTTTTTGTCTTCTAATACTCCTGTGAAGTGCCTTGGGATGTCTTGTTATGTTAAAGGCGTGATATACAAGTTGTTATCTCCCCTGAATTTCCTAGCTCTAATTTTGAGGTCATGCTTCCTTCTACTGGGACTGCCCCACCAGAGGAAATGGTTTCTCTACCTACCTATCAAATTCTTTAATCAATTAGATCATCCCTTAATCTTCTATACTCAAGGGAATACAAACCTTGTCTGTGCAACCTGTCATCACCCTTTTAGCCTTGGCATTCTAGTGAATCTACATCTAATCCCCTCTAAGGTAAATATATCCTTCCTGAGGTGCAGTGCCCAGAACTGACTCAGTACTTCAGATGTGGTCTAACCAGAGCTCTATACAACCCTCCATTAGCCTTTTCAATTATTTTTTGTACCTATCCACTATTAATTTCTGTACTTGGACCCCTTAATCTCTGCTCCTCCATGGTTCCTAACTTCTCACCATGTAGAAAATAACCCAATCTATCTTTCTTGGGTCCAAACTTCATGAGCCCTTACTTGTTCACATTGAACTCCATCGACCACAGTGTTGCCCACTCACTTAATCTATCAATGTCCCATTGCAATTTTTTTGCTGACTAGTTGAGTACAGATCCCTTGGGGACATCACTAGTCACATGCTGTCAAGTGGGAATACATGCCTATTATCCCTACTCTTATCTCCTACCTCTGAACCAATTCCCCTCCCATGTCAATAAGTTGCCTCCAATTCCAGGCAGTTTCATTTTTGCTAATGCTGTTTTGTGTGGAACCTTATTGAATGCTTTCCTGGGAGTCCATATGAATAACGTCCATAGACATTCACTTATCTACCTCAAAATATTCAACCAGGTTAGTTAGACATGAGTGATCATTTACTAATCCATCTGTCTGATCAGTTCATATTTGTTCAAGTGTTATACATCTGAGAATGAAGTTATTTGGAAAAGGTGGGTGAGGCTGGTTGCATTTCAAAGTTCAGAATCTTTCGAACAAGTAGAATATGTTGTGAATTGTGCACTAATACTCAAACTCCAGTGCCTTGTGGAAACAAAATATTGTCTAAGTTGTTTAGAGTATGACCGTGCATTGAAAGATGTCGGATGTTTTTTGTAAAATGGTACATCATTTTTGAAAGTTGTATGTTTGTACCACAGGCAAGAGATTGTTCCGAGCCAGAGATGAATCCTTGGCGGATTCTTCTGCAAGTTTCTTACTATGCCTTCCTTGCATCTTGTGTTTTTTTTGTTATCCCAGTGATTACCT
The DNA here is from genome assembly GCF_044704955.1 of Pristiophorus japonicus. NCBI lineage: Eukaryota > Metazoa > Chordata > Chondrichthyes > Pristiophoridae > Pristiophorus > Pristiophorus japonicus. Next base: position 61,500,116 of record NC_091977.1, read on the forward strand.
AGATGAGAGTGGGAGAGTATTATAGTAAACAGATTTTTTAGCCTCTCCTTTAATTGGAACATTAGTTGTGCTCATAGGATGAAATGGGCAAGACAAATGGCAGATGAAATTTAACGCAGACAAGTGTGAAGTGATTCATTTCTGTTATAAGAATGAGGAGATGCAATATAAATTAAATGGTACAATTTTAACGGGTGTGCACAGGAACAGGGAGACCAAGGGTTGCACGTGCACAAGTCTTTGAAGATAGCAGGACAAGTTGAGAAGGCTGTTTAAAAAGCATACAGAATCCTTTGCTTTATAAATAGAAGCATAGAGTATAAAAGCAAAGAAGTTACACAACATTTATAAAACACTGGTTAGGCCCCAGCTGGAATATTGTGGCCAATTCTTAAAGGGAATTGGATAAATACTTGGAAGTGGAAAATTTACAGGGCTGTAGGGGAACGAGCGAGGGAGTGGGACTAATTGCATAAGTCTACCAAAGAGCTGGCACAGGCACAATGGACCAAATAGCCCCCTTCTGTATCATTCTATGATATTACATAGTCTACAGCACAGAACAAGCCATTCAGCCCAACTTGTCTATCGGCATTTATGCTCCACACGAGCCACCTCCCACCTCTCTTTATCCAACCCTATCTGAATATCTTTCCCCTACTTTCTCCCTCGCTTCTTGCTTCCCCTTAAATGCATTTCTAGGTTTTTTTTTCAGCAAAATGAAAACAATTTTTAGTAACAGCAAGGGTCTGTGTGACCTAACAACTTAATTACTTTTCACTTGATCTTGCCTTCTCACCATATTCCTCAATCTCTCTCTCTTCAGAAGCAGTTGCTTCTTGAACCCATTATACCACTAGCCGTTTGTGTTAAACAAAATTCCACCTAACTCCTCACTATAGGCCAAACTTTTATTTTAAATCTATGAACTATTAGTCTGGCCCTTCAGTTAGAGTTGAATATACTTCATATTTTTATATGGACATTAGAGAGTTTATTATACTTATTAAATGTAATGGCAACTCAAGTCTGAAAGGGAACCCAAATTTCATTGTTGATTTTGGGAGTGGTCTTCGCCCCTGTGCAGACACAATTAAGATTATTGGTGTTCTCCTCTATTGTGAAAACGTGAGCCTAATTTGTTTGGCAAATGATGATTCATGGGCTGTTTGCATGTTCTATTCTGGTGCAAGTTGATTGAGGGGCCATTTGACCAGAGTGACCAGTAGGTGGACTTACTTCAAATGTGGTCTTTCGTCCAAACTTTATTTTGGGTTTGCTGCTAAGAAACTAATTGTCAATGCAGAAATTGTGTCTCTTGAATGTTATGTAGGCAGGTTCTGTATTTTAACCAAAGCACACTGTCAAGTGATGGGTGATTGAAAGGCAAACACAAGACCTGGATAGTATCCTTGCACTTATCCTTTTTAATACAGATCACCTAGGTAGAGGAAATGAGAAGACTTGGATTTTGTTGACAACTGGTCTACTGAAGTTGGTAGAAACTGTAGACTTTTTTTTTCTTTTTGTGGGGAGGGATATTTTGCAATTTGGTTAGAGGATGTTGAATGTGTGAATATCTGTACCTGATTTTGAATATGGGAAATAACTTTTCCCAAAGTGATCAATTATGGGTGAATAAGAAATTTATTTTCTCCAATCTTTTTTCCATTGTACACAGCCCATATGCTGGAACTAAGAATTATACAGTACTTTTTCTTTTGCAGAATTTGGTTGATCTGGCAGGCAGTGAACGAACCAGCCAAACAGGAGCAGAAGGTAAGTTTTAAAATGTTTTGCTGAAGAATTTACTTTACTGTCCTGCAGGTTCCTCTCATTGTCTAATGTCTTAAAATTCTTAATTGATTTTATGTCTTTGTTTTAGCCTCCAATATTGCTATGCAAATCCTATTTGTATGCAATCACTGTTCTCTGGGCAGAGCAGTCTGCCAAATCACTGACAGTTTAAGATTATTTGTAAACTATATTGCAATTGAAACTGTATAATAAACCTCTGTATACAACACAAAGTATTCAGATCTCCATGGCTGGTGTTCAGCGTTAAGACATGAATGCATGATGTCCATGCAGTGCCTTGCCAGTCTCTGCCTGGGCAACCCAGAGACCAATTGTGGAAAGGAAACTCCAGGCTTCGTTTGAAATTATGAAGCTGTTTTTAATGCTCACCAAGTCCTGTAATGTGGTCCCTTTCTCTTGCACTCAGCAGCTTTTGAGCTTTCCGGTAGCATTTCATTCTGAGCCCTTGCTCAGGTCTATCCCCTCCTTATTTTTCTGCCCAGCAGCTCCTTGGTCTTGTCTCAAGCTCAGGATGTAGGAGTCTTCTACCAGATATAATCAACCCAACACACTGCTGGGTTCTGCAATTCATGCAGTGACTTTCAGAAAACTAACCTTAAATATTGGCCAAGTTTTCACTCTAAACTCTGTCACTGACACAAATCATTAAGACTGTATGATTACCAAAACATAATTACAGTAATTCAAGTGGCAACATAGTGCTTTTAAACATTTATAACTTCAAAAATGGTCTAGAAAATTAACATTTATTTTATATAATTAATTTTGCATACTGGAATTGTGTAATCTCCAAAAAAGGAAAAACAGCAACGTGACTATATGGGCCTAAAAATGTTGAATGTGATTCATAAACTGTCTCAAAGTTGAAGCACTGCTGATGATGAATGTGTGTGTGTGTGTGAAGCAGACCGTGTAAGAAGATGCAGAGATAAAGAGAACATAGAATTCGAGACGGTGTGAAATTTGCAGAGACCATTACAAGAAGAGATGTATTAATTTTTTTAAAGTCCAAGCAATGTCAACAGGAGATACTGATAAAGGTGGATCAATCAATTTCCACCTTTATCAGTATCTCCTGTTGATCATTACTCCCAGGCATTGCTTGGCATCAATTGCTAGCCCCCGCTATGGGCTGTAAGTGTGTCTGTCTACAATTGAATCAACGTTTCTGGATTCTTGCCAGTTTAAAAACCAATCACCCTGGCCTTGTTCTAGTGAGGAGTATTTAAAAAAAAAACTGAATATTTCAGTAACTGCTTCTGTACTGCTTAGCATCTTAAATCTGATGGCATTTTATTTTTGCTTCAAACGATCGACCCTACTTCAGTGAAGGGGATACTGATTGTTTTTTTTATTTTTCTACAATTTAGGTGTCCGCCTAAAAGAGGGATGCAATATCAACCGTAGTTTGTTTGTACTTGGGCAAGTTATTAAGAAGCTCAGTGATGGACAAGCTGGGTAGGAAACTGTTTTGCTGTTCAGAATTTCTGACTATAATTGAGTATCCAGTTTTGTTTTTTTATTATAACTTGACACAATTAAAATCTATGTAATTCACAACACATTTTGTATGTTAGGAGTTTTTTTTTGCCTGCTTGGTCTAATTTTTCTTTTTCCTATTTTGTAGTGGTTTTTTAAATTATAGGGACAGTAAACTGACTCGGATTCTGCAGAACTCGCTGGGAGGGAATGCAAAGACGCTCATCATTTGCACAATTACTCCAGTTGTTTTTGAGGAAACTCTCAGTACTCTTCAGGTAAGACAATCTCGCCTTTCTCCAGCCCCTTCAAATAAAACTCCCCTGTATATAAGTTTCCTGTATTGGTGCAGGCTGATACTTTGAGCTCATGGAGCCTATTTTTTGCAATGAAAAAGCACTTTGTACAATAGTATGACAATACTTGCAGACACACACTTCCCAAGCTGCAAAGACTTGTTTTTCAGCCCCACCCTGAAATTTCCAAATGTTAAGTTTCCTTATTAAATTAGGAAACTAGGACCAACTGAATGCAATTCTAGTGACTTGTGATGAAATGAGCCATATTGATAAAAGCCTGAATGTTACTCATGCCCCAGTTCATGTCTGTTTTGTTCTTATTGCTTTAGCTCTAATGTGTCTTATTACTCGAACATGTTCCTGCTACCAACTTTCCATAAAATGACTGGAAATTCTGATGTCATTAAGCTCTTGGTAATCTGGTGCCATTTGCCACACGATAACTGTGCATTACCTCTTGCATGCAATGGATTGAACAGAAAAGTTTTGTGCATATCCATTTAATATACAATGGGGTTTCTGTATGGGGAAGACTTTGTGGCACAAGGAGGTTTAAGCCTCTTGCTTGCAAGTGAGTCCTCTTTGTCATTCACTGGTTACATTGCTACACTTGCCAATAAAGTTTGATGTGACACGAACTGGGCAACAGTCTGCAAACAGTCACTGCATAAGTAATATTGTGTCATGTGTAAGAACAGGGTTTTATACACGAACAATGGAGGCAGGGCTGATATTGTACGAAGGAAGTATTTTCACCGAATAGAAAATGCCTTCGCAATTAAGAGGCATTCCTTGATGCTGCCTATCAGAGTAGTTAAACTGACTGGGTACATGAAACCAAACATTAAAAATAAGCTGCAGCTGCCGTTTTCCAGTTCACTTTACAGCTCATGTACGCTAACATTCTGCTACCTGATGGTATTAGTTATTTATCAAGGAAAAGTGGTTACAAAATGAGTAAGTTCTATTACGAGGTAGTAACGCTGCCTAAATTGTACTTCCTCTCCTTCCTCTTACTTCCTGGCATCTCGGGAGACTATCGAATGGATAGCCAAACTAGACATCCAATTGTAAGCTTTTCCCGTCATATGAAATAACCGTTCTCCAAGTTTCTGTCTCTGATGCCACTTTCCACACCTGAGCTTTTGAAATGTCGTCTTTTGTTCTCCGTTGAAGATTCCCCTATACTATGGTAGACAAACTTGACCATATCTGTTCCATTTCCCATGCCCTCGCTTTCCTCTTCCTGCCTTCCCCCGCTCCCCCACAAATTGATGGGAGTCCTCTTTTTTTTTTAAACCCCCACCCCCCTTCCCATTTGTCAGTTCAGCTCGTACCATTTCTGCCATCTCCAATGTGACCCTGCCACCAATTGCTTCATACCCTTCCCTCTCTAATTTTGAAGGGGACCATTCTCTCCCTGGCAACCTGCTTCACTCTTGCGCCACCCACCACCTACTGTCCTCCCTGGCACCCTTTCTGTGCAAATGCAGGAGATGCAACACTTGTTTGTTCATCACCTCCCACATCTTCTGTCTCCCCCAAACACACCTTGCATGTGAGGCAAGCAGAAGGAGCATATGGCAAACCAGACTCCCCGCCCACCCTTTTCTTCAACCACTGTCTGTCCCACCTGTGACAGACTGTGGTTCTCGTATTGGACTGTGCCGCCACCTAAGAACTCGTGCTAAGAGTGGAAGAAAGTCTTCCTTGATTCTGAGGGACTGCCTATGATGTGAGGCAACTTGCTATATTGTATTCACTGATTATGTGTGGTGGTCTCTACGTTGTGGAATCAAATGAAGATGAGGATTTCCCTTTTGCTTGCCACTTCAATTTTGCATCCACTCTCATTCTGGCCTCCATCTGGTTTTGTACATTGTTCCACTGATGTTCAATGCAAACTTGAGGAATGCCACCGTATCTAAGTGTTTTCAGACATTAACTTTAGCTCCCACTACAGCGAGACAGACTGGTGCTTTGTGAAGAGCGTGTTAGCATTTCTGGGTTGTGTGGGGAGGAAGACAAGTTAGTGCTTGAAATTGGGGCTCTGGGTCAGAATATCAGGCTGGTGGGGCAGTATGCACCTTTGGTACTGTATTGTCCTTGTTTTTTTTTAGGTTTCTGGTTTTAGCTACTTTGCAGCTTTTTCTGTTTTCATTTTCAGACCTGCTCTACCTCACTGCCTCAGCTATTCATATCTTTTCTGTGAGGTACATATTTGTGGGTGGGTGCAGAAAGAAAAATGTGAAGTTTGCATGCTGCTAACTGAATCCAGTGGATTTTTATTACATTGAAAGTAATGGAAGGAAAATCCAGTGGGTTCTGCAGGGGTGTGTGACCTCCTTGTCAGATTTTCCTTTCTACCCTCTGCCCCAGCAGTGCTTAATGCCCTGGTGGTAAAAACGAGAATCATCTCCTCTGTATCTCACTGTTTCTAATTTCATTGCTTTTCAATTTTTGTAGCATCACTTCAGCCATGTAACTACAGTATCTCTTCTTTTCCTTTTAAACACTTTACAGGTTACGCTACATCCTTTGTGTGTATGTTCCCTTTTCTCCCTACAATTTGTGCTCCTTTTAAAATGTTGTTCATCATCAATATTTATTTTCTAGTTCTTACGGTTCGCAGCTGAAATATTAGCTTGTCAGTTCTCTTCACAGTTGCTGACTGGCCTCTGTTTTTTTTTAAATATGGGTGGGAGCAAAGTGGCATGGGGTGGGGGCATAGAGCTTGATTTGCTTAGCCTTGCAAAATATCTGTAAAGCATTGGAAAAGAGAAAATTGTATGCAGTGACCTTTTGGTTTCCATATTTACAAAAGGATATACTTGCTTTGGAGGCAGTTCAGAGAAGTTCACGAGGTTGATTCCGGGGGTGAGGGAGTTGACTTGTGAGGAAAGGTTGAGTAGGTTGGGCCTTTACTCATTGGAATTCAGAAGATTGAGAGGTGATCTTATCGAAACGTACAAGATTGAGGGGGCTTGACAAGGTGGATGCAGAGAGAATGTTTCCACTGATGGGGACTAGAACTAGGGGGCATCGTCTGAGAATAAAGGGCCACTCATTTAAAACTGAGATGAGAAATTTATTTTCTCAGTGTTGTAAATTTGTGGAATTTGCTGCCTCAGAGCTGTGGAAGCCAGGACATTGAATAAATTTAAGACACAGTTTCTTAACAAAAAAAGGGTTATGGGGAGCGGGCAGGAAAGTGGATCCGAGTCCATGATCGGATCAGCCAAGATTGTATTAAATGGCGGAGCAGGCTCGAGGGGCCGTAGGGGCCTACTCCTCCTATTTCTTATGTTCTTATTATGACCTCTGCTTCTGCAAAATTGCTAGAACTGGATGTATGTACTTGCAGTTTAAATTAACTGTTTGCAATTTCTAAACATATGATAAAAGCTATTTAAATAGTTACTATGCACAACTAAATATAGTTAATTGGGGTTTTCTTGTGGAATTGAGCTCTCATTTATGCCCAATAAATACAATGACTTGATTTATATTGATTGGTGAGAGAATGTTTTCTCAAAAGGTTTCCCCTTTAACATATACTAACCAAGTTCAAGTGTGGAACATTTTTCTTATTAGTTTGCAAGCACTGCCAAATTCATGAAGAATACACCTCATGTGAATGAAGTGTTGGAGGACCAAGCTATGTTGAAGCGATGTCGCAAAGAAATAATGGATTTGAAAAGCCGCGCGGAAGAAGTAAGTTAATGGTACATGAGATGTATAATTCTAAATGATCGTGTTTTTCCCAACTTGCCTCCTATGAAGCAAAAACGATCTATTTGATCTGCAAAAGGGGATTCTATTGATAGTGAAGTTGGTCATAGAACAGAAGAAAAGCTGGCCCCGGGGGGAGGGGGGGGCGGGAGGGCACACGACGACATTTTATCCGTAAATAGTCATCCCCAGCACATTAGCTACCATTATTGCATCTAAACAAATTTTGAGTAACATTTCAATAACCTTGCTTGATTGACGTGTCAGCCATGGCACAGTGGCAGTACTCTTGATTGAGTCAGAAGATTCAAGCCCCATTCCTGAGAGTTCACGTAATCAAGGCTGATACTTTGGTGCACCACTGAGGGAGATGTCATCTTTCAGATGAAAATTCAAGCCAAGGCTCCATCTGGCCTCTCAGCTGGAAGTAAAAGATCTCCGCAATATTGAAGAGCAAGATGTTCATCTGGTATCCTGGCCAATATTTATCCCTCAATGAACATTGCTTTTAAAAAAAAAAAGCATTATTTGGCCATTTATTTCATTTTTGTGGCCACTTGCTGTGTGCAAATTGGCTGCTGCAATCCATACATTACAACAGTGACTACAATTAGTTTCTCTTGGCAGCAAACCCAAAACAAAGTCTGGACTAAAGATCATATTTGAAGCAAGTCCACCTACTGGTCACTCGCTCACTGGCACCCCCCTCGCACTCTCTCACGCCCGCCGCCCCTCTCTTTCTCTCTCTTTTCCCCCCCCCCCCCCCCCCCTTTGCGTCCGGCCCTCTGTCGCTGCCCCGCCCAACCCTCCATCCCCTCCCCTCCGCCGCGCCCGGTTTCCCTCCTTGCGAGCCCTCCCTCCACCCCCGGTCTTCCCCGCCCTCAGTCTCTCATGCACCCCACCCCCCAGGATCTCGCTCGCGCGCTCTCCAGCCTAACAGCCTCAAAATTGCAGGTAGTGTCTGCCAGTGAGACATCTGCAGTTTGTGGCAATTTTCTATATTTTTAAGGTTATTTTGTCTGGAGTGACTTGTTGAAATTATCAAGAGGTCAAACATTCAATTTAATGGGCGATTTGGTAGTTTTAGTCAGTGTTTGCATGACACGAGTTATAAAGGTGGCCTGTTTGCCTTCTGGAGAAGCTACACTGACTGATAAGGCCAGTGTTTTGGATAAGCCTGGAGGTAGCGGCTCAATCCAAAGAAAGTTGCTATTGGCTTGGTATTGATGCATGCTTAAAGGATCATCTTGGCGATACCATGTTTCGGGTATAAAAAGTACTCCTTCATCTGGCCTTTAGTAAGAAATCATTCCCTAAAGCTTATTGATGGAAAGTCGAATCTTCTACTTGGCCTACTTGATATTGTGGTTATTTTTTTGTGACCATGGTAGACACACACAAAAGATGGCATCCTGCCAAGTGTGTGCATCGATACTGGATAGAAACAGCGAATGTACTAAGTTGTAATATAACTTTTTTTGTTTCGCAGCTCACTTCAGAGACTCGTGTTCATGCAATGGAGAAAGCTCAACTGTTGTCAGAAAAGCAAAGCCTTCAACTGGAGTACGAGCAGAAAATAAAGAACTTGACGAGAATGCTCGTCAGAGTTTCACCTGATGAGGACCAACAAGAATTTAGGGTAAGCAGAATATCTTTTACAAACCAACTGTCTTGCATTTAATACTGCTTTATTTAAATGATACATATCTGTGCATTAAATACAAGAAGACCATTTAAAAGACAATTATTTTGCGTATTGGGAGAGTTGACGTTTCTGCTTTTGTTGCGTTCTGTTTACAGCCTGAGCACTGAGCACTACTTACAGCCTGAGATATAATAAGTTAGGTGAGGAGATTTAAAGGCATTATTATATGGCGAAGGATGTAATGAACCGTTAAACAAAATGCATACTCCATGTCTACCTGTTCAAGCCCAGAGATGCCCTTGTTGTTGTGTACTAGTCAACATAAGTTTGATTGTTGCAAGTAGCAATAGAGAAGGGAGTTGTTCTAATTCCTGGTAACTTGACTGTTGCAGTGAATCTCTACCTCACACAACTCAAAATAAAGGGTTATTGGATAGATTTTGACTGGGGAGCAATTTTAAGATTTTCAATCTGCTTTAACTATAAATAGTGCAAGGTGCCAGGCTCTACTACAGTATGCTTTTTGTGACAATTTCGTCTTAATTAATCCAGTAAATACGAATTAGTAGGGGCTCAGTGCAAGAGAGTAAGAACAAATCCTAACCACTCGTTGCGTTTTTAAAAAAAAAAAGTTTTTCCTCATGTCGCCTCTAGTTCTTTTGCCAATCACCTTACTTTTTGGCCACTCATTATCGACCCTTCCGCCTTTGGAAACAGTATCTCTTTCTTTACACTATTTAAATCCTTCATTATTTTAAACACCTCCAGTATTTCTTTTGTCCAATTAAAACTGTTGAATTTTTAACTGAATGTAGTTGTTGGTTCTTCCAAGTGAAGACATTGTATTTCAGCTATTTCTTATAAGAACATAAGGAATAGGAACAAGGGTGTAGGCCACCTGGCCCCTCGAGCCTGTTCTGCCATTTAATAAGATGCTGCTGAAATTTTTTTAATAGCCCAGAATTTGCTCGAGTGGGACTTCTTATGCCGTTAGGCTTTTTCCCTTGCCCTTCAACGTGAAATATTTTTGTACTTCAATTTGCTGGAAGTGCGAGCTGATCACCAAGATCCCAGTTGCCTTGGTTAACGACAGGACCAACAATTTTATTTTGACCAATGACATTTAAGGATTAAGAAAGAAACAGAGGAATGATGGTGAAGAAAATGGGTGCTTTAGTCAAATCAAGTACAGGATGAGAAATAAAGAGACATGCAAAGTAAGAAAAAAGAATACATTTTAAAAATCTCTGACAATTTACTACCTGTAGGAATGAGACTCCACAGTTTCAATTATTTCCCTTTCTGGGCCCGAGAGGTTGAATATCATTGCAGGAAATCAATCCCGTCATTAGAAAGGTACTTGCACTGTTGAGTACCAGCCCTAACTTACTGCGGCGAGTTTAATTAGCAATTAATATACAAATGCACCAATTTCTTAACTCATGGGGAGGGTGAGTTGCTGTTTGAAATGGCGCGAATCATCCAGCAACTTGTGCGATTTGCTGCTCACGTGGCGAGGAAAGAATACCCCAAGTTGCTGGACAATTCACACATTAACAGTGTGCGCATAAAATGTGCTGTTAATTTTGGCAGCAAATTCTGGCCCATTTACAAAAAACTCGTAAATAAATCTATTTAAAAATTCTCAACTATAGACAGAAGGTGTTGCAATGTGCAGAAAAGATAACTGAAGTGAGTATAATAAAATGGCGGAGGGTGATTTGATCCTGGATCTTCAGATCTAATTGAGCAGAGGTAGTGGACTGGGTGGATGTAATGTTCCTCACAGAAAAAGCAGATTTATTGATCAGCTGTGGGATAAAGGACACACTACATGTTGAAACTTCACCATCCAACTGAATCTGAAGGGGTAGCCAAGTAAGGCTGCTGGATTCAAGGCAGGAAGCACTTGGATGAAGCCAGGGGCCAAGAAGGATATCTTTGGTTTTGCTGACTTAACTGAAGAATTTTGACTGGTCCAGAAGTTGATGCTAGATAGTGAATTGGAAAATATAGCAACAGACTTGGAAATAGTGGTGATGGCAGAGGAGCGGAGGTGGATTTGCACAACTTGTTTTCTGCTTGCAGATGGCTCGGACGCAGTGTGTGTAAATGATGAACATCAGGGGAAGAAGGATGGAGCCATTAGTCACAATTATACCTGAGTGTTACAGTAGAAGTAGATAGTTGAGAATGAAGTGAACAAGTGTTGCAGAGAGGTTGAGGAGGTGCAATGAGCCTGAGTCACAGCTGCGCATGATTTTGGTGATTTTGTTGAGGGTGGTCTTGGCGCTATATGTGGAGAAGGAACTGAGTTGGGAGTTGAAGTGAGCATAAAATAGTTGGGTAGTAACAACAAGCATTTAAGGATCTTTTGAGAGAATGGGCAAGTTGGAGATGGAGCCGTTGTTGCAAGTGGGTTTTTGTAAAGGTTCAGCAATTAACAAATAACAGATTTACTGGTCTAATATTTTTGGTGGTGTTGGTTGAGGGATGAATGTTGGCCAAGACAACACCCCTGCTGTTCTCCAAATAATACCATGGGATTGTTTAAGCCCACCTGAGAGGGCAGACGAGGTTTCGGTTTAAGGTCTCATCGAAAAGACAGTACCTCCAACAATGCAGCACTACTCAGTACTACACTGAAGTGTCAACTTAGATTATGTGCTCAAACCCTAGAGTGGGCCTTGAACACACAACCTTCTGGCTTGGGTAAGATGGCTACTGCTGACCAAGTTGAGATTGAGAGGGGTCAGTATATTGACCAGAATTGGAGGTTGTATAATCAGGTAATCGTTGACAAAGGAATGGTGAGTGCGATGTCTCGACTCCATCCCACAGCATGCTACCCGCCACCATCTCAGCAAAACCCCAGCCCTGCATGAGTTAGAAAAGGCCATCCGCCAACTAAAGAACAAGGTGACTGGAGCGGATGGAATCCCCGCTGAGGCACTAAAGTATGGCGGAGAGACACTATTGGCCTGAATGCATGACCTCATCTCTCTCATCTGGAAGGAGGAGAGCATGCTGGGAGATCTGAGATGCAGCAATCGTGACCATCTTTTTAAAAAAAAAAGGGGACAAGTCTGACTGCAGCAACAACAGTGGAATCTTCCTGTTATCAGCCACTGGGAAAGTCATCGCTAGAATCCTCCTCAACCATCTTCCCTGTGGCTGAGGAGCTCCTCCCGGAGTCTCAGTGCAGATTTCGTCCTCTGGGGTACAACGGATGTGATTTTTACAGCGCGACAGTTGCAAGAAAAATGCAGGGAACAGCACCAGCCATTGTACATGGCCTTCTTTGAATGTACAAAGGCCTTTGACACTGTCATCCGCGAGGGACTATGGAGCGTCCTCCGTTTCGGCTGCCCCCCAAAATTCGTCACCATCCTCTGCCTGCTCCATGACGACATGCAAGCCGTGATCCTGACCAATGGCTCCATCACAGACCCAATCCACGTCTGGACTGGGGTCAAACAGGGTTGCGTCATCGCGCCAACCCTCTTCTCAATCTTCCTCGCTGCAATGCTCCACCTCACACTCAACAAGCTCCCCGCTGGAATGGAACTAAACTACAGAACCAGTTCAACCTTCGTCATCTCCAGGCCAGATCCAAGACTGTCCCATCCTCTAACATCGAGCTACAGTACACGGACGACTCTGAACGTGCGCGGACGACTCTGAACGTGCGCAGACGATAGAGACTGAACTCCCAAGTCATAGTCAACATCTTGACTGAGGCATACAAAAGCATGAACCTGACACTAAACGTCCGTAAGATAAAGATCCTCCACCAACCTGACGCCACCACACAGCACTGCCCTCTTCCTCCCGCCCCCCACCAAGTCATCAAAATCAATGGCGCAGCCCTGGACAATGTGGACCAGTTTCCATACCTCTGGAGCCTATTGTCAGCAAGGGCAGACACAAGACGACTAGATTCAACACCGCCTCCAGTGCGCCAGTGCAGCCTTCGGCCGCCTGAGGAAGCAAGTGTTCGAAGATCAGGCCCTCCAATCTGCCACCAAACTAATGGTCTACAGGGCAGTAGTGATGCCTGCCCTCCTGTATGGCTGAGACGTGGACCATATACAGTAGACACCTCAAATCGCTGGAGAAAAACCACCAATGATGTCTCCGCAAGATCCTGCAATTCCCCAAGGAGGACAGATGCACCAATGTTCTCGATCAAGCCAACATCCCCAGCATCGAAGCACTGACCATACTTGACCAGCTCCATTGGGCGGGCCAGACACTCAAAGCAAGCGCTCTATTCGGAACTCCCAACACAGCAAGCGAGCCCCAGGTGAGCAGAGGAAACGTTTCAAGGACACCTTCAAAGCCTCCTTGATAAAATGCAACATCCCCACTGACACTTAGGGCGGTCTTTGACCAGGGACTCCAAAGTGGAGGAAGTGTATCCGGGAGGGAAGGGAGAAGGGAGAAGGGAGAAGGGAGAAGGGAGAAGGGAGAAGGGAGAAGGGAGAAGGGAGAAGGGAGAAGGGAGAAGGGAGAAGGGAGAAGGGAGACCATGCAGAAACCAAGCGCAGGCAACGGAAGGAGCGTGCGGCAAATCAGTCCCACCCAACCTTTCCTTCAACGACTATCAGTCTCTGTCACAAGTTGGACAGTCATTCCCATATTGAACTGTTCAGTCACCTGAGAACTGACTTTTACAGTGGAAGCAAGTCTTCCTCAATTTCGAGGGACTGATGATGAGTGCTATTTTTAAGTTTTTATGCTAGATAACTTTCTCCGGTTTTCATTCCACTTACATAGGTGAGCTCTCGCTCCCTACGATCTACATGCGCATCGATCTGCCTAAGGTCTAGTTAATTTATAGTGAACCCATTGTTGCTGTACATTGGCTATTGGCTATATCACATACCTATATATGATTTTGAAATCCACTTCACTAGACTGTGGCTTAGACAATAAATTGTCAAACAGATTTATTAACTAAATTTGTTAGGTGAACAGTAGCAATAACAGTGTCAATTTGCAATAGCTACTGACAAACTTATCTCTCTCATTCGGGAGGTTGAAAAACAGTCTCATCTGATGCACTAAATTGGAGTGATATGAAACCCCTGATTAATGACCCTGTATGTTGGGGTTTTGACTACCCACTGAACGAAAGACAGAATTGCATTTATATACAAGTTGAACCTCCCTTATCCAGAACCGCCCCTCGTCCAGAAACATTCCCGGCCACCGGGTGGCGCATGCGCAGAGTTCCAACTTGAACAAATTGAAGTCCTTCCTCGCTGCCAACTCCCGCAATTGCAGGCCTGACCCCGCGATCCATTGCCCACCCCCCATGATCTCTCTGGCTTGGGGCTGGGAGTACAGCAATCAGCTCCGATATCCCCTTGCTCAGTACCTGTACCATGCAACTTAACGTGACCACCTCTTTTCCAGAAAAATCCCTTAGCAGGCCAGGTCCCGGATAAGGGAGGTTCAACCTGTAGTACCTTTCACGATCTTAAGACGTTTTAAAGCACTTTACAGCCAATTAAGCCATTTTGTAATGTAGAAAATATGGTAGCACTTTTTTCAGCCAAAGGGGCGTAACCTGCCACCCATACCAATTCTGGCCAGTTAGGCAAGTTTGACCAGCTGAGAGTTACTCCAGTTCTTCTTAGGCCAGTGTATGTGGCCTTGGCAGAAAAACCTTCTGGAGAGTTGAGAAAATCGGCACAGGTAAGTGCAGCAGTGCCTGGACACCAGCATCAGGAGAGGAGGGAGGGGGGGGGCGGAGGAAGCCTTTTGGGATAGTTAGTTGTGGGGACCAGGAGGGAGGAGGCCATTCGGCTTGGGCTAGGGGCGGGGGAGCTGACCAGGAGGCCACTCGGCTTGGGCGAGGGGCGGGGGAAGCAGACTGGGAGGCCACTTTGCCTGGGCTAGGTGCGGGGGAGCAGACCGTGGGGCCAGGATTGGGCGGGGGAGAGGATCGGGAGGCCACACGAGGCCAGGGTTGGATGGGAAGTGGACTGGCAAACCCTTCGGCTAGGGGTGGGGGACCAAAACCGGTAAGGCGCTTTGGGTGGGCTTGGGAAGCAGACCGGCAAGCCTTTCAGCCAGGGCTAGAGGCAGGGAAGCGGGACCAGGACTGGCAAGCCACTCTGGGCTAGGGTCAAGCGGGCTAGCGGGACCAGCAAGCCACTCTGGGCGGGCTAGGGAAGCGAACCGGCAAGCCCCTCCACCACGACTAGGGTCAAGAGAGCGGGACTGGCAAGCCACTTGGGGCTGGGGGGAGCGGGACCGACCAGGCACTCGGGGCTAGGGATGGTCGGGCGGGGAAGCGAGACCGGCAAGGCACTCGGGACTAAGGGGTGGGCGGGGGGAGCGGAACCGGTAAGGCGCTAGGGTCGGGGGAGCAGGACCGGCAAGGGGCTCGGGGTGGGCGGGGGTGCGGGACTGGCAAGACGCTAGGAGTGTGCGGGCTAGGGAAGCAGACCGGCAAGCCCTTCAGCCTGGGATAGGGGTGGGGATCGGCATCGTGGGGGGGGGGGGGGGGAAGAGGAGGGGACGGACTTTAATAATTGGAGGTAAATTGCTGCAATGTATTTTAATGTGTTGGGAGCTGGCTGCATGTTTCACTTTGCAGCAGCCTCAGCCCGCATTGTGTCCCTGGTTACCGTGGCAACCCGTTCTTTTTGGCGCAGATCAAGGCTCCACCCCCAAAACTAAAGGACAGGTTAGACTGCACCAAAATGAATAAATCCAATGGGGAAACTTAGAACATTTTTTTTTTGGCGTACTTTTGGGTGGGGGGGGGGGGGGGGGGCCAAAAAACAGGCATAATAACTCTTTAAGGACGGCAAAAAAAAAGCTTTTGGGAAAATTGAGCCCTGTATTCTGGGATTGTTGTCCAAACTCGCTGAGTCATATCCTCTGAGTGTACCTAGTTTTTAAACCACATGTCCTGTGACAGAAAGAAACCAATCAAAATTCTTTGTCATGGTGGGTTTTATGGAGTAAGTGAGTGAGGGTTGTGGGGGTGTGTATACAAAACACTGGTTGGAAGCGGAGTTGGGAGGACTGAGGAGTGAAGAGTAAGAAATAAATGCTATTGGGACTAAGTTGAGTAGGCTTTTGGGACTGGATTTTTGGGGCTTGGCCCCTGCATGTGTTCCATGGCGAGAGTTTCCGCACTCGAACATGCTATTCAGTATCTGTCTGTATTTGTTTTTAGGCCAGAAGAAAGAGGAGAGTTACCTGGGCTCCTGGAAAACTGCAAGCAAGTTTGGACTGTGCAAAAATAAAAAAGTTGGATAAACCCTTTCTAGAGCTAGATGATGGCAAGTTCAATAAACATTCATAAGATAACTTTATCTTTAACTCAACTGTTTATCTACCAATTTGACCATTGAGAAAATAAATTAAAGAAAAGTCGGTATTGTGTTTTCATAAGTCATAACTTATCTCATTGTGATTAGTCTTCCAAGTCTGCACACTATTACAAAGCAGAAATCATTACTGCTGTTTCTTGTAGAAAAAAATGCCTTTTGGGTCATAGGACCAATAGCATTTTAGTGTTTCAAAGGTAAAATGTTGAACGTGTAGCCCTTCAGCACTGTATACTGTGTGCTATACTTTTTGCACATCTCTTCAAATATAGGAAGACTTAAGGCACCATATAATGAGGAGGACAAGACGGTAGGCTCCGAGTGTGCGTCAGAAATGGAATGCTGCGAGGGTTAAGATGAGGGAACAAAAACACAACTGAAGGGAAGGCTTTTGAAAGCAGGGAGCCAGTGCTGGGCCCGTGTTTCTCAACTACATAGATGCAGAAACCAACTGCAAGCTTGTTAAACTTACAGATGAGATTAAACTGGGGAGTGCAGTAGGGATGAATAATCCAGTTAAGGTTTTGTCGGAGGATTTAGATTGGTTATGCAATTGAACAGATAAATGGTAAAAGAAAATATAATCCTGACAAATGTAAAGTGCTGCATATGGGAAGAAACGAATGAGCAAGATAGGTAAACAATGAAGAGAGATAGGACTAGCAGAGATTTTGAAAGGGACCTGGAAGTGACCGTAGATGTGGTGGTGAGATTGTGTGGAGAAGTAATTTAAAAAAACACATGATATTGTGATCGATTGCCAGAACATAGGAACAGGAGTAGGCCATTTAGCCTGTCAAGCCTGTTTCGCCATTCAGTTAGATCATGGCTGATCTGTGACCTAACTGCATATACCCTCCTTGCCCCATATCCCTTAATACTTTTGGTTAACAAAAATCTATCAATCTCTCATTTAAAAATAACAATTGACCGAGCATAATTTGCTGTTAGTGGAAGCGAGTTCCAAATTTCTACCACCCTTTGCGTGTGGAAGTGTTTCCTAACTTCACTCCTGAAAGGCCTGGTTCTAATTTTTAGACTGTGCCCCCGAGTCCTACACTTTCCTACCAGCAGAAATAGTTTATCTGGGCTCAAAATTGCCCAGGAATTGCTCCTCTTCTTTTTTTTTTTTGGAGCAACTTGATTTTTCTGGAGTATCTTAAAAATTCCCATTTTGCACATTCAATTTGCGCCAGTGTAAGTGAGTTAGTTAGGATTTTTAATGTTTTTTTTCAAAAAGGGCATTACCAGCCACCCACACCCATTTTGGCCATTTAGGCCACTTTGGACAGCTAATATTATTCCAAACTAACTTAGGCCAGCATATGTGGCCACATAGAAAACCTTTGCGGAGAGTTAAGAAATCAGCACAGGTCGGTACATTGGAGGCCAGCAGAACTTAATGACTTGACTAAAGAAACATAGAAACATAGAAAATAGATGCAGGAGTAGGCCATTCGGCCCTTCGAGCCTGCACCGCCATTCAATGAGTTCATGGCTGAACATTCAACTTCAGTACCCCATTCCTGCTTTCTCGCCATACCCCTTGATCCCCCTAGTAGTAAGGACTATATCTAACTCCTTTTTGAATATATTTAGTGAATTGGCCTCAACAACTTTCTGTGGTAGAGAATTCCACAGGTTCACCACTCTCTGGGTGAAGAAGTTTCTCCTCATCTCGGTCCTAAATGGCTTACCCCTTATCCTCAGACTGTGACCCCTGGTTCTGGACTTCCCCAACATTGGGAACATTCTTCCTGCATCTAACCTGTCTAAACACGTCAGAATTTTAAACATTTCTATGAGATCCCCTCTCATTCTTCTGAACTCCAGTGAATACAAGCCCAGTTGATCCAGTCTTTCTTGATATCTCAGTCCCGCCATCCCGGGAATCAGTCTGGTGAACCTTCGCTGCACTCCCTCAATAGCAAGAATGTCCTTCCTCAAGTTAGGAGACCAAAACTGTACACATTGCTCCAGGTGTGGCCTCACCAAGGCCCTGTACAACTGTAGCAATAACTCCCTGCCCCTGTACTCAAATCCTCTCGCTATGAAGGCCAACATGCCATTTGCTTTCTTAACCGCCTGCTGTACCTGCATGCCAACCTTCAATGACTGATGTACCATGACACCCAGGTCTCGTTGCACCTCCCCTTTTCCTAATCTGTCACCATTCAGATAATAGTCTGTCTCTCTGTTTTTACCACCAAAGTGGATAACCTCACATTTATCCACATTATACTTCATCTGCCATGCATTTGCCCACTCACCTAACCTATCCAAGTCAGTCTGCAGCCTCATAGCATCCTCCTCGCAGCTCACACTGCCACCCAACTTCGTGTCATCTGCAAATTTGGAGATACTACATTTAATCCCCTCGTCCAAATCATTAATGTACAATGTAAACAGCTGGGGCCCCAGCACAGAACCTTGCGGCACCCGACTAGTCACTGCCTGCCATTCTGAAAAGTACCCATTTACTCCTACTCTTTGCGTCCTGTCTGACAACTAGTTCTCAATCCATGTCAGCACACTACCCCCAATCCCATGTGCTTTAACTTTGCACATTAATCTCTTGTGTGGGACCTTGTCGAAAGCCTTCTGAAAGTCCAAATATACCACATCAACTGGTTCTCCCTTGTCCACTCTACTGGAAACATCCCCTCAAAATTCCAGAAGATTTGTCAAGCATGATTTCTCTTTCACAAATCCATGCTGACTTGGACCTATCATGTCACCTCTTTCCAAATCTGCTGCTATGACATCCTTAATAATTGATTCCATCATCTTACCCACTACCGATGTCAGGCTGACCGGTCTATAATTCCCTGTTTTCTCTCTCCCTCCTTTTTTAAAAAGTGGGGTTACATTGGCTACCCTCCACTCCATAGGAACTGATCCAGAGTCTATGGAATGTTGGAAAATGACTCAATGCATCCGCTATTTCCAAGGCCACGTGTGAATAGGATCAAACAGCTATACAGGACATCATATGACAAACTTCGCAAAGTTAATTTACTATACAACAGAAGCATTCATGGAAGCTTAAACTACAAAAATAAAAAGTAAAGAGACAAAACATATTTACATAATTTTTTTTCAAAATATCCAGATAAAAAATAGAAGTACCTCCTGTTCGTAATTCTTATGTTCTTATATTTTCCCAGCCGCCGAAGCTCACCCATCAGCCCACCCCTTACAAAACAACCATCCCTCCTGGGGTCGGGGATCAGACCCTCCAGGATCAGAACAGCACCTGGGGTCAGAGATCGGAAACGTCTGGCGATCAGACCTTCCCTAGAGGTCGGGGATTGGACCGTCCACGGGAACCCCCTACACCCATGGGGTCTGTGATCGAACCCACCCTGTGGTTCGGAATTTCACCCCACCCCCATCTCGCCCAGGAAGGCAGCGGGCTGGCCTGTGTGGGAGGCTACTTGGCCTGGGATAGGATCAGGTCCCACGCTGCAGCATGCACACAGAGGCTGGGGGCAGGAGCTACTGCGCATGTGCGCACACTCTAACGCACTGTTTCTGGCGCAGGGCCCTAGCTCTGCCCCCCCAATCGACTGGCCATGCCGCGCCAAGCCCCGGGAGAGGCAACACAGCAGCCAGAATCGGGGGAGATTTTTTTTGCGCTGTTTTCAGCCCACAAAGTCAGTGCGTCTCTGGTGAAAAAAGGGTGGACCAAATTTGAGCCCTCTAATCTATCAGTTCCCATTAATATCTTTAAAATCTTTGATCAAATCATCCTCTAGCCTTATGGGAAACCTACGCTGCACTCCCTCCAAGGCCAATATATCCTTCCTGAGGTGTTCACAGTACTCCAGGTCAAACCAGGGCATTGTATAGCTGTAGCATAACTTCTACCCTCTTGTATTCTAGTCCTCCTAGATATAAAGGACAGCTTTCCATTAGTGTTTGTGATTTATTTTCTGTTATCTGTCTAGGACGTTTTAATCTATATACATGGACCCCTAGGTTTCTTTGGACCGTCACTGTTTCTAGTTTTTCACCATTTTGAAAGTACTCTGTTTTATCCTTTTATCCTTTTTAGGTCCAAAGTGCATGACCTCACATTTGCCTACATAGAAATCCATTTGCTACAGTTTTGCCCATTCGCTTATTGTGTTAATGTCTCTTTGTAATTTTATGCTTTCATCTACACTGCCTACAAAGCTGCCTATTTTTGTGTCATTGGCAAACTTAAATATGAGGCTTTCTATCCTATTTGTTTAAGTTGTTCATAAATACGGTGAATAGTTGAGGCTGCAACACAGATCCTGTGGGTCACATCCTGTCCATTATCTCCACTCTGTCTCCTGTCACTCAGTCAATTTCCTAACTAGGTGAATAGCTTGTCTTCAATTCCATGAGCTTTGACTATTACTCTATTCTCTTCCCTTTTGTTTTTGTTTTAGAACTATTATTTATACTACCTTTTCCACCTGATCTCCCCCCACCCCCCCCCTCCAAATTTACTAGGTTGAAGTCCTTGTGAACCCTTATTTATCATTTCTGCTTGGACCCTGATCCCAGCCCAGCTCAGGTGGAACAGCCCCAATGGTAGTGCTGCCTTGTCCCAGTAATGGTGCCAGTGTGTCATGAATTGGAACCCCTCTTTCCCAAAAATTCTTTCACCCACGTGTTACACAAGAACATAAGAAATAGGAGCAGGAGGTAGGCCATACGGCCTCGCGAGCCTGTTCCGCCATTTAATAAGATCATGGCTGATCCGATCATGGACTTTCCCACTTCCCTGCCCGCTCTCCATAACCCCTTATTCCCTTATCGTTTAAGAAACTATCTTTCTGTCTTAAATTTATTCAATGTCCCAGCTTCCACAATAGTGAGGCAGTGAATTCCACAGATTTACAACCCTCAGTAGAAATTTCTCCTCATCTCTATTTTAAATGGGCGGCCCCTTATTCTAAGATTATGCCTTCTCGTTCTAGTCTCCCCTATCAGTAGAAACATCCTCTCTGCATCCACCTTGTCAAGCCCCCTCATAATCTTATGTTTTGATAAGATCACCTCTCATTTTTCTGAATTCCAATGAGTAGAGGCCCAACCTACTCACCCTTTCCTCATAAGTCAACCCCCTCATCTCCGGAATCAATCGAGTGAACCTTCTGAGCTGCCTCCAAAGCAAGTATGTCCTTTCTTAAATATGGAAACCAAAACTGCACACACTATTTCAGGTGTGGCCTCATCCTGGAGTGCATAAGGGATAGTTTTCTAGACCAATATGTCGAGGAACCAACTAGGGGGGAGGCCATCTTAGACTGGGTGTTGTGTAATGAGAGAGGATTAATTAGCAATCTCATTGTGCGAGGCCCCTTGGGGAAGAGTGACCATAATATGGTGGAATTCTGCATTAGGATGGAGAATGAAACAGTTCATTCAGAGACCATAGTCCAGAACTTAAAGAAGGGTAACTTTGAAGGTATGAGGCATGAATTGGCTAAGATAGATTGGCTAATGATACTTAAGGGGTTGACTGTGGATGGGCAATGGCAGACATTTAGAGACCGCATGGATGAATTACAACAATTGTACATTCCTGTCTGGCGTAAAAATAAAAAAGGGAAGGTGGCTCAACCGTGGCTATCTAGGGAAATCAGGGATAGTATTAAAGCCAAGGAAATGGCATACAAATTGGCCAGAAATAGCAGCGAACCTGGGGACTGGGAGAAATTTAGAACTCAGCAGAGGAGGACAAAGGGTTCGATTAGGGCAGGGAAAATGGAGTACGAGAAGAAGCTTGTAGGGAACATTAAGGCGGATTGCAAAAGTTTCTATAGGTATGTAAAGAGAAAAAGGTTAGTAAAGACAAACGTAGGTCCCCTGCAGTCAGAATCAGGGGAAGTCATAACGGGGAACAAAGAAATGGCAGACCAATTGAACAAGTACTTTGGTTCAGTATTCACTAAGGAGGACACAAACAACCTTCCGGATATAAAAGTGGTCAGAGGGTCTAGTAAGGAGGAGGAACTGAGGGAAATCTTTATTAGTCGGGAAATTGTGTTGGGGAAATTGATGGGATTGAAGGCCGATAAATCCCCAGGACCTGATGGACTGCATCCCAGAGTACTTAAGGAGGTGGCCTTGGAAATAGCGGATGCATTGACAGTCATTTTCCAACATTCCATTGACTCTGGATCAGTTCCTATCGCGTGGAGGGTAGCCAATGTAACCCCACTTTTAAAAAAAGGAGGGAGAGAAAGCAGGGAATTATAGACCGGTCAGCTTGACATCAGTAGTGGGTAAAATGATGGAATCAATTATTAAGGATGTCATAGCAGCGCATTTGGAAAATGGTGACATGATAGGTCCAAGTCAGCATGGATTTGTGAAAGGGAGATCATGCTTGACAAATCTTCTGGAATGTTTGAGGATGTTTCCAATAAAGTGGACAAAGGAGTACCAGTTGATGTGGTATATTTGGACTTTCAGAAGGCTTTCGACAAGGTCCCACACAGGAGATTATGTGCAAAGTTAAAGCACATGGGATTGGGGGTAGTGTGCTGACGTGGATTGAGAACTGGTTGTCAGACAGGAAGCAAAGAGTAGGAGTAAATGGGTACTTTTCGGAATGGCAGGCAGTGACTAGTGGGGTACCGCAGGGTTCTGTGCTGGGGCCCCAGTTGTTTACATTGTACATTAATGATTTAGACGAGGTGATTAAATGTAGTATCTCCAAATTTGCGGATGACACTAAGTTGGGTGGCAGTGTGAGCTGCGAGGAGGATGTTATGAGGCTGCAGAGTGACTTGGATAGGTTAGGTGAGTGGGCAAATGCGTGGCAGATGAAGTATAATGTGGATAAATGTGAGGTTATCCACTTTGGTGGTAAAAACAGAGAGACAGACTATTATCTGAATGGTGACAGATTAGGAAAAGGGAAGGTGCAACGAGACCTGGGTGTCATGGTACATCAGTCATTGAAGGTTGGCATGCAGGTACAGCAGGCGGTTGAGAAAGGAAAAGGCATGTTGGCCTTCATAGCGAGGGGATTTGAGTACAGGGGCAGGGAGGTGTTGCTACAGTTGTACAGGGCCTTGGTGAGGCCACACCTGGAGTATTGTGTACAGTTTTGGTCTCCTAACTTGAGGAAGGACATTCTTGCTATTGAGGGAGTGCAGCGAAGATTCACCAGACTGATTCCCAGGATGGTGGGACTGACCTATCAAGAAAGACTGGATCAACTGGGCTTGTATTCACTGGAGTTCAGAAGAGTGAGAGGGGACCTCATAGAAACGTTTAAAATTCTGACGGGTTTGGACAGGTTGGATGCAGGAAGAATGTTCCCAATGTTGGGGAAGTCCAGAACCAGGGGTCACAGTCTAAGGATAAGGGGTAAGCCATTTAGGACCGAGATGAGGAGAAACTTCTTCACCCAGAGAGTGGTGAACCTGTGGAATTCTCTACCAGAGAAAGTAGTTGAGGCCAATTCACTAAATATATTCAAAAGGGAGTTAGATGAAGTCCTTACTACTCGGGGGATCAAGAGGTATGGCGTGAAAGCAGGAAGGGGGTACTGAAGTTTCATGTTCAGCCATGAACTCATTGAATGGCGGTGCAGGCTAGAAGGGCTGAATGGCCTGCTCCTGCACCTATTTCTATGTTTCTATCAATACCCTGTATAGCTGTAGCAGGACTTCCCTGCTTTTATACTCCATCCCCTTTCCAATAAAGGCCCCGATTTCATCGGCCTTCCTGATCACTTGCTGTATCTGCATACTATCCTTTTGTCTTTCATGCACAAGTACCCCCAGGGCTGGCTATACTGCAGCACTTACAATCTTTCTCCATTTAAATAATAACTTGTTCTTTGATTATTTCTGCCAAAGAGCATGACCTCACACTTTACAACATTATACTCCACCTGCCAAATTTTTTGCCCACTCACTTAGCCTGTCTGTCCTTTGCAGATTTATTGTCCTCCTCACACATTGCTTTTCCTCCCATCTTTGTATCGTCAGCAAACTTGGCTACATTACACTCAATCCCTTCTTCCAAGTCGTTAATATAGATTGCAAAAAGTTGGGGTCCCAGCACTGATCCCTGTGGCACTCCACTAGTTACTAATTGCCAACCAGAGAATGAACCATTTATCCCGACTCTGTTTTCTGTTAGTTAGCCAATCCTCTATCCATGCTAATATATTACCCCCAATCCCGTGAACTTTTATCTTGTGCAGTAATCTTTTATGTGGCACCTTGTCAAATGCCTTCTGAAATGTACCACATCCACTGATTCCTCTTTATCCACCCTGTCCGTTACATCCTCAAAGAATTTCAGCAAATTTGTCAAATGATTGCTCCTTCATAAATCCATGCTGACTCTGCCTGACTGAATTTTGCTTTTCCAAATGTCCTGCCACTGCTTCTTCAATGCCTGGCTGATTGTCCAATAAACCCTTTGTTTCAGTGGCTACAACCTGTGGCATTTTAAATCTATGTTTTAAAACAACACAAATATCAGTCATTCCCAAATCCTCTGCAAAGTAAAAATAAATGAGCAAATTTGGCAACATGGCAAAATTCTAAATGTTTTTGGATAAAAGGCTGAAACAGTTGGGAGTATTAGAGAGAAGCTTGGCCCAAAGAACCTCATGCTTGTTTTTGCATTTTATTCTTTGCGATCTTAATCCCATTCTATTTTAGTTCCTGGCCGGTTTCTTTAAATCCTTAAATTTGTTCATGGCTGCCTTTGATTTCCTTGCAGATTAATGCTCGAAGTTTTCAATTATTGCTCAAGGGTTTCATTCGGCGCTGCACTTCTTTCTTAGTGATATGTTTAATTTATATTTTCAGTAATATAATTTTAAAATGTTCCATTATTCCTCCATATTCCTTCCTTTCTTTTAACATTGTGTTCCAATCTAATCCAGCCACTTTAATTCACTATTCATTTCCTCAACTGCAGAAAGTTTGCGTCTGTTCTAGTTCTGACCTCCTTCCCCAGTCAAATTAAGCCTCATCATAAACCATAATGTTGCCATTTTTGAGTTGTAAGTATAAATCTTCTCTTCCATCAGCTATTGGTACATGGCATTAAGTCTAGTATTCCCTCCCTATTTATTCTTCTTCCCTCACTCAGGCCTGTCTGTTTTTGTTTAACCATGTGCAGCAGTCTAACAGCAAATGTCCACACCATTTGCTCCCATTGCAGTCATAGAATCTTACAGCATGGAAGGAGGCCATTCAGCCTGTCGTACCTGTGCCTTTTTGAAAGAGCTGTCTAAATTAGTCCCAACATCCTTTCACTAAAACTTTGCAAATTAGTCCTCTTCAAGTACATGCCCAATTGCCTTTTGAAAGTTCCTATGGAATCTGATTCCAGTACCCTTTCAGGTAATGTGTTCCAGATCTTAATAATCCTGTGTGAATGTATTGGATGTGGTGTATTTGGACTTCCAGAAGGCATTTGGCAAGGCGCCACATAAAAGGTTACTGCACAAGATAAAAGTTCACGGGGTTGGGGGTAATATATTGGCATGGATAGAGGATTGGCTAACTAACAGAGAGTCGAGATAAATGGTTCATTCTCTGGTTGTCAACTAGTAACTAGTGGAGTGCCGCAGGGATCAGTGCTGAGATTCCAACTATTTACAATCTATATTAACGACTTGGTTGAAGGGACTGTGTAACAGCCAAGTTTGCTGATGATACAAAGATGGGCGGAAAAGCAATGTGTGAGGAGGACACAAAATCTTCAAAAGGACATAGACAGGCTAAGTGAGTGGGCAAAAATTTGGCAGATGGAGTGTAATGTTGGAAAGTATGAGGTTATGCACTTTGGCAGAAAAAATCGAAGAGCAAGTTATTTAAATGGAGAAATGTTGCAAAGTGCTGCAGTACAGCGGGACCTGGGGGTCCTTGTGCATGAAATACAAGGTTAGTATGCAAGTGATCAGGAAGGCCAATGGAATCTTCCCCTTTATTGCAAAGGGGATGGAGTATAAAAGCAGGGAAGTCTTGCTGCAGTTATACAGGGGATTGGTGAGACCACACCTGGAAGACTGTATACAGTTTTGGTTTCCGTATTTAAGAAAGGATATACTTGCTTTGGAGGCAGTTCAGAGAAGATTCACTAGGTTGATTCTGGGGATGAGGGGGTTGAGTTATTAGGAAAGGTTGAGTACTTTGGGCTCTACTCATTGGAATTCAGAAGAATGAGGTGATCTTATTGAAATGTATAAGATTGTGAGGGGGCTTGACAAGGTGGCTGCAGAGGATGTTTTCACTGCTAGGGGAGAATAGAACTAGGGGACATAATCTTAAAATAAGGGGCCGCCCATTTAAAACTGAGATGAGAAGGAATTTGTTCTGAGGGTTGTAAATCTGTGGAATTCACTGCCCCAGAGAGTTGTGGAAGCTGGGTCATTGAATAAATTTAAGACTGAGATAGACAGTTTCTTAACCGATAAGGGGTTATGGGGAGCGGGCAGGGAAGTGGACCCGAGTCCATGATCGAATCAGCCATGATCATATTGTGGCAGAGCAGGCTCGAGGGGCCAAATGACCTATTCCTGCTCCTGTATCTTCTTTTCCTCTCCAGTTCCTTTTCCAATTATTTAAAATCTATGACCTCGGGTTACTGACCCACTTGCCAGAGGCAACCGCTTCTCCCTACTTGCTCTGTCAAAATCCTTAATAATTTTGATTACCTCTATTAGGTCTCCCGTTAATCTTCTCTGTTCTAAAGAGAACAATCCCAGTTTCTTCAATCTCTCCACATAACTGTAGTCCTTTGTCCCGGGTATCATTTTGGTAAACCTCCAGGGCCTTGTCATCCTTCCTAAAATGTGGTGCCCAGAATTGTGTACACTATTCCAGCTGAGGCCGAAATAGAGATTTGTAAAGGTTTTATATAACTTCCTTATTTTTGTATTCAATGCTCCTATTTACAAAGCCAAGTATCCCATATGTTTTTTTAACCACCTTCTCAACTTGCCCTGCCACAGTCAAAAATTATTGAAAATGCATTCCTGGGTCCCTCTGCTCTTGCACCCCCTCAAAATATAGGTGCAGCGCCTAAAATTTGGGACCGAGGCTGTTCTGGTTTCCGGGCTTTTCCGTATTTTCAGTTTGTTTTCTGATGTCACGAATCCGGAAACACCCGAGCCCAGGTTCAGGTATTTCCAGATTTCGTAATGTCAAGGTGGGGGGGAATCCCGCCGAAGATCTATTTGGGCCGTCCGGCCCCGCCGAGGAGGCCCCGAGTTCGGCAGGGTCGTCTGTTCCGGATTCAGGAACATTTTATGGATTCCGGATGACCCTGCCACCGATTGGTCTGGATTCTGAAACTCCGGATTATCGATGCTGCACCTGTAGTACCATTTAGAATATATTGTCTCTCCATGTTTCTTCCAAAGTGGACCACTTCACGTTATCCGCACATCTGCCATGTGTCTGCCCATTTCACCAATCTGTCTGTCTGTCTTGAAGTTTGCTACTGTCTGGGTTACTATTTACTATGTTGCCAAGTTTTGTAGTATAATCAAATTTGGAAATTGTACTCCCTATACCCAAGTCCAGGTCATTTTATATATAACAAGAAAAGCAATGGTCTTGATACTGATCCTTGTGGGACCCCACTGACTACTTCTCTAGTCAGAAAAAACATCCGTTTATCACTACTCTCTGCCTCCTATCCGTTAGCCAATTACATATCAAATGATCACTGTCCCTTAAATTTCAGAGTAAGTCTCTTATGTGGTACTTTATCAAATGCCTTTTGAAAGTCCATATATCCAAGGACAATTGTAGCCGGAGCTTCTATTCTCTCCACCCTAAATCTTTTTTCAGCAACCTAGGCTGCATCCCATCTGAACCGGGTGTTATAATCACAATTTAGCCTTGATAAGTTGATTGCCCATAATGATTTGTATTTGATTCCTCACATACTTTCCTTATTTGAGTATAACATTCCAAGTCTAATGCTGCTACTTGTCCTGGTGATTTCTGAAAAGTTACTATTTCCCCCCTTCTTAATGTTGCTTACCTCAACCTACAATGAGTTTACTTTTCTGATCGTCTCAGTTTGCAGCATAAATTACACACAAAAATAGAATACCCAGTTCGGTTTATTCATTCTGTTCCCTATTTAACAACCTAGAACCCTGTAGCACAATCCACTTTACCTATTATTTAGCAAAGTCTCTGAGACTCTCCTTTGATGGCCATCCTCAAGCCTTGTGTTGCTTTGCACGAAGGCAGAATATTATCTGAATGGCGGCAGATTAGGGAAAGGGGAGGTGCAACGAGACCTGGGTGTCATGGTTCATAAGTCATTGAAAGTTGGCATGCAGGTACAGCAGGCGGTGAAGAAGGCAAATGGCATGTTGGTCTTCATAGCTGGGGGATTTGAGTATAGGAGCAGGGAGGTCTTACTGCAGTTGTACAGGGCCTTGGTGAGGGCTCATCTGGAATATTGTGTTCAGTTTTGGTCTCCTAATCTGAGGAAGGACGTTCTTGCTATTGAGGGAGTGCAGCGAAGGTTCACCAGACTGATTCCAGGGATGGCTGGATTGACATATGAGGAGAGACTGGATCAACTGGGCCTTTATACACGAGTTTAGAAGGATGAGAGGGGATCTCATAGAAACGTATAAGATTCTGACGGGACGGGACAGGTTAGATGCGGGAAGAATGTTCCCGATGTTTGGGAGGTCCAGAACCAGGGGACACAGTCTTAAGATAAGGGGTAGGCCATTTGGGACTGAGATGAGGAGAAACTTCTTCACTCAGCGAGTTGTTAACCTGTGGAATTCCCTACCGCAGAGTCGTTGATGCCAATTCATTGGATATATACAAGAGGGAGTTCAATGTGGCCCTTACGGCTAAAGGGATCAAGGGGTATGGAGAGAAAGCGGGAAAGGGGTACTGAGGTGAATGATCAGCCATGATCATATTGAATGGTGGTGCAGGCTCAAAGGGCCGAATGGCCTACTCCACCTATTTTCTATGTTTCATACTTTTTTCCCCTCTCCCTCCCACCCCGAACTAGTCTAGCTTGTGGCATTGAGGGCAATTCTGAAGTTATTACCCATCAGATATTCTACCTGAATTTCATCTTATTACTCAAACACCCTAAAGATTCTCTCTTTCCAATGCTAACATTTGCTGATCTATCACTACTTTGAACCTTTAATTCTGCCAAGGGTTGCAAATGCCCCCAGAGGATTCAATGAGTACTGCCATAAAATGTTTGCTTGTTGAGTCTTGAATTTTTTTTGAAATCGCAGATGATGACGATAACTATGGGGATGGTGATTGGCGATCTGAAACGATATCAGAGTGCAGTAATGCAATCACAGTAAGAAGAGGTGGAAGTTGGGGGCTCCAGATACCTTCATTTGAAGATTCCCTGCACTTCAGTGATCAAATCACATCCAACCAAAACTGTACTACCAGGTAAGATATGTATGTGAAAGCAACAGTTTTTCATGTTGGCAACCATTTACAATGTCATCAGATGTGCTTATTTCTGAAAAGATCCGAATGGGGCTCATCCTTTTTTAAGGGCCTTTTTACACATTATAGGCCAGAGGTTTAAAGAACTCGAAAGAATTGTATTTAATCTGAAATCATGTCATTGGGCTTTCTGTTAACGATCGGCAAAGAAGTGCAAGCAGAATTGGGATTTTATCCTACATATATAATATATATTATATAACATGACATCAATATGAAAATAATACATATGTATATGGTAAGATGTCACCATGGCAATGCGTTTACTAGCCCATTAACTGGTAGCAGCCAAGAAGACTCGGTGGAAGAATAATTTTCATTGTATATCTAAAAATATTTTGGTCAGGTTTATCTTGAGGCTCCCAGCAGCAGGAGACTTTTTATGCGAGCTAGATGGCTCTTCAAAATTTAATGGCAACAATATATTTAGGTGCTTGCCTTGGAATAAAGAAAACCTTTTAAGTGAATCTGTTTAAGCTTAATTATAAATATTAAGTATGATAAAATTGCAATTGAGTTTGTGTACCGTACCAATCCTCAATAGATTTCTTCAATTGTCATAAAATGCCACTATTTTAAATATCTTCAATTAATTTATTGTGCAGTATGCTGGATGATGTATTTTCAAAGGATGAGTTAGAAAAACGGATTTATGAGCTGGAGAAACAACTCGAATCCCTGAGGAAAGAGAAAGAAAAGGAAAGCAGGGAGCAAAAGGTCAGTGGGAGAAACCTGGGAGATCGCCTGTCAATTTCTGTTGATTCTATCAATGTAGTAGTTTTAATCATCATACAAAAGTTCATCTTCCTCCAACAAATGACAAACTATAGCAAGTACTGTTTTGAGTTTGGGGGAAGATGTTAGATCATGGTGAATTGGCAATATGGTCTTCAAACCTCTTGAATCCAGCATTACCTGGAATAAAATTCTGTTGCATGTTATCTGGGAAGAACATGTATGAAATGTGTTGTATGTACTCAATACAGCTTCTTGTAGTTGTAGCCAGTTTTTCTGAATTGTCCACTGTCTGGAATGAAAACTGAGGCCATAAGGATGGCTCCGTGTGGGAAATTGAAAAAATTCAATGCAATCGTGGTTGCTTGGTGGTTGGCGTTAAGGGCACGTTGTTGGAATAGGGTAGAAGGATTGTAAAACAAGAAGAGCAGTGTTATCCAGAAAGATTATTCTTTTCATTTGGTGCCCAATGCTGAAATGTGTTCTATTCTCCAGTGCTGATAACAGTTGCCTTGATGAGTATAAAAAAATCACGTACTTTTTTTCAGAAAGGTAATCCACCAGGTGGTTTTTCCCACCCATTATTGTATTTAAGGATTTTATGCAGGACCACATTTCCCCTGCATCTCACCGCTTCAGCTGTGCCAGCAGTTCTGTTTGTACTTCCACCATTTCTGTGATGTCTGTGCCTGTTCCAGATGATTGGAAAGATCGAAGCCACAGTTTTCGGTGCTCACCACAAACTCTACTCCCTTGACATTGACTCTGCCCTGGTCTCTCACTCGGTTTCAACATAGATACTGTGGCAACAAGAGTGGGTCAGAGGCTGGGTATTCTGTGGAGTGTCTCTCCACCTGACTAAGGCACAAGTCAGGAGTGTGATGAATACTTTGTACGTGCCTGGATGAATGCAGCTCCAACAATACTCAAGAAGCTCGACATCATCCAGGACAAAGCAGCCTGCTTGATTAGCACCCCATCCATCACCTTAAACATTTACTCCCTCCACTACCAGCGCACCGTGGCTGCAGTGTGTACCATCTACAAGCTGCACTACAGCAACTCGCCAAGGCTTCTTCAGCAGCACCTCCCAAGCCCATGATCTCTACCACCTAGAAAGACAAGGGCAGTAGACGTGTGGGAACACTATTGCCTGCAAGTTCCCGTTCAAGTTACACACCATCCTGACTATAAATGTATTGCCATTCCTTCGTTGTCGCTAAGTCAAAATCCTGGAATTCCCTCCCGAACAGCACTTTGGGAGTTTCTTCATCACAGGGACGGCAGCAGTTCAAGAAGGTGGCTCACCACCAGCTTCTCTAGGGCAATTAGCAATGGGCAATAAATGGTGGCCTTGCCAGTGACGCCCACATCCCGGAACGAATACTTTTATTAAAAAAAAAAGACTCTGCACCTTTGGTATCTTGCTGGTTCAGGAGCAATATATACCACTAAAAAAACAGAATAAACAAGCTGATAATGGGCCCAAGTTTCGAGCCGCGCCTAGAATGGCGCAGTCCCGACCTGGACGCCTGTTTTTCGCGCGACAAAGTGCGCCTAAAAAAAACGTCCAGATTCTCCAGCTCCCTGCAGGTCGTTTGCAGCTCGGCGCAACAGGAGCTGTAGGGGGCGGAGTCAGGTCCCTGCGCTGAAAACTGTACCGGGACCTCTGCACATGCCCGAATGTGCCTCACTGGGGCTGCGTGAATAAGGCTCCTCCCACGGCCAGCTCCTGCTTCCGACCCGACTCGACTCCCGCTTCCCGCCTCCGGACCCGACCCGACTCCTGCCCCCCCACCCCCGGACCCGACTCGACCCGACCCCCCCCCCCCCCCGGCCTCCGGACCGGACCAGACACCGTCCCGACTCCCACCCCCCACCCCCCCCCCGGGCTGGACCCGACCTGACCCTCCCTCTCACTGACCTGACCTCCCTCCCCCGACCCGAACCAAACCGACCGACCTTCCCCCCCCACCCCGACCCCGACCCATGCTCCCCCCGACCCGACCCAACGCCACCTACCTGTAAATCTGGTGCTGGGGACGGGCCCTGCCCTGCCTGTTCAGCCTCTTTCCCCCCCACCCCCCCATCTCCTTTCCTCTCCACCCCCCCCCCATCTCCTTTCTCCCCCCCCCCCCATCTCCTTTCCCCCCCCCATCTCCTTTTCCTCCTTCCCCCCCCCCTTCCTCCTTCTCCCCCCCCCCCCCCTTCCTCCTTCCTCCTTCTCCTCCATCCCTCCCCCTCCCCTCGCTTTGCTCCCCCCCTCTCTCCCTCTCCCCTCGCTGTCAGAAACACGGACACTGACAGACAGAGAATGAGAGACACACACAGACAGAGTGATAGAGACACTAACAGAGACACACTGGTGGGGGGGGGGGGGGGCATCCCAGCACGCTGTTGGAGGGCTCCCGGTGCTGCAGTCGGTAAGTAGAAAATGTTTTATTGATTTAAAAAAAAAAATTCTTTTTTTTGATTGATTTATTGGTTGATTTATTGATGTTTTTATCATTTATTATTGATGATGGCTCTATTTGTAAAACTGAAGTGTTTAATGTTTGTAAACTTCCCTTTAAACCCCCCCCCCCTCCCCATTCCCTACGTCTGATTTGTATCCTACGCCTGATTTTCTAAAGTGTAGATGAGGTTTTTTCGAGCGTACAAAAATCTTCAATTACTCCATTCTAAGTTGGTTTGGAGTAAGTTTTCACTGATGAAACTTTGAAAACGGGTGTAAGTGGCCGGATAAGCCCCCTTTTGGGAAAAAAAAATTCTGTTCCAAAGTGAAACTGTTCTAACTGACTAGAACTGGAGCAAACTAAATGGCGAGAATTCAGATTTCTAAGATACTCCGTTCTACACCGGTTGCTCCTAAAAAATCAGGAGCAAATCATGGCGAAACTTGGGGCCAATATAACACAGTGGATGAATAAAGAGATGCGGGCAAAATTTAAACTGAAGAAAAAGGCATGCACTAAATATATAGAAAGTAAAGGAGAGGATTACAAAAGGAAATTTGAAGAGGCTTGGAAAGAAGCCAAAAATACAATTGGGAAGGCAAAGATGAAGTACAAAATTAAATTATCAGGAATATAAAAATAGTATTCTACAGTCCCATAAATAACAAATGAAAAATCGGGTTGGGATGTAGCCACTAATGGATGTACGAGAGAAACTTCCAGGGAGTCGAGAGATGATCAAAATAATATCAAGACATCCAAGATAGGAAGGGGAGTTGATTTGTCTTTTAACAAATGCATGCTGGCTGCCCCTTATTAACCCATGCTTCTTCAACTGAGAATGATTTTATCCTTGATAATGGTCTCTAGTAGTCCCCCCCTCCCCCACTGATGTAAGACTGATTTGGCCTGTTACTACATGTATCCCTCTTTTTTTGAATAATATTTTCAATTCTCCATTCCTCTGGCACCACTCCAATATTCAAACAGGATTAAAGGTTATGGTCAGAGCTTAAGCTGTCTCCAGCCTAGCTTCCCTCAGCAACCTAGTTTGCATCCCATCTGGAACCGGTGACTTGTGACTAAATAGCAGAAGCAGCATGCTGTAGACAGTGTGAAGTAATTCCACAACCAACACATCAGATCAAAGATCTGCAGTCCTGTCACATCCAGTCGTGAATGGTGGATAATTAAAAAGTGCTGAAAACCTGCGCACCTCTAGCTACTAGTACAGCTACTGGTGTCTACCCGACAAAAAGTGGGAAAGATATGTCCTGCCCACAAAAAGGGTAAATCCAGCCTGGCCCATTATCGCTCCATCGGTTTATTCTCAATCATCAGCAAAGTGATCGAAAGTGTCATCGACAAATACATTTTCTTATAGATAAGTGTGCGGTGGTGCATTTTGGTAGGAGGAATGAGGAGGCCACGTACTCCTTGGAAAATAAGAGTAAATGGGGTAGAGGAGCAAAGGGATTATGGGATGCAGATTCACAACTCATTCAAACAAGGCAAAAAATAAATGCCAACAAAACATGGGTTAATTTCGAGAGGAATAGAATTGAAAAGCAGGGCGGTTATGTTAAACATAGAAAATAGGTGCAGGAGTAGGCCATTCGGCCCTTCGAGCCTGCACCACCATTCAATATGATCGTGGCTGATCATGCAATTTTGGTACCTCATTCCTGCTTTCTTTCCATTCCCCTTCATC
This sequence comes from Pristiophorus japonicus, assembly GCF_044704955.1. NCBI lineage: Eukaryota > Metazoa > Chordata > Chondrichthyes > Pristiophoridae > Pristiophorus > Pristiophorus japonicus. Next base: position 61,534,827 of record NC_091977.1, read on the forward strand.
CCTTTAGCCGTAAGGGCCACATCTAACTCGCTTTTGAATATATCTAACGAACTGGCCTCAACAACTTTCTGTGGTAGAGAATTCCACAGGTTCACAATTCTGAGTGAAGAAGTTTCTCCTCATCTCTGTCCTAAATGGTTTACCCCTTATCCTTAGACTGTGATTCCTGGTTCTGGACTTCCCCAACATTGGGAACATTCTTCCTGCATCTAACCTGTCCAATCCCGTCAGAATTTTGTCTTTCTATGAAATAACCTCGTTCTTCTAAATTCCAGTGAATATAAGCCTAGTCGATCCAGTCTTTCTTCATATGTCAGTCCTGCCATCCCGGGAATCAGTCTGGTGAACCTTCACTGCACTCTCTCAAAAGCAAGAATGTCCTTCCTCAGATTAGGAGACCAAAACTGTACAGAATAATCAAGGTGTGGCTTCACCAAGGCCCTGCACAACTGCAGTAAGACCTCCCTGCTCCTATACTCAAATCCTCTCGCTATGAAGGCCAACATGCCATTTGCCGCCTTCACTGCCTGCTGTACCTGCATGCCACTCGTCAATGACTGATGTACCATGACACTCAGATCTTGTTGCACCTCCCCTTTTCCTAATCTGTCATCATTCAGATAATCTGCCTTCCTGTTTTTGCCACCAAAGTGGATAACCTCACATGTCTACATTATACTGCATCTGGCATGCATTTGCCCACTCACCTAACCTGTCCAAGTCACCCCACAGCCTCTTAGCATCCTCCTCACAGCTCTCACTGCCACCCAGCTTAGTGTCATCTGCAAACTTGGAGATATTACATTCAATTCCTTCATCTAAATCATTAATGTATATTGTAAATAGCTGGCATCCCAGCACTGAACTTTGCGGTACCCTACTAGTCACTGCCTGCTATTCTGAAAAGGACCCGTTTATTCCTACTCTCTGCTTCCTGTCTGCCAACCAGTTCTCTATCCACGTCAATACATTACCCCCAATACCATGTGCTTTAATTTTGCACACTAATCTCTTGTGTGGGACCTTGTCAAAAGCTTTTTGAAAGTCCAAAGACACCACATCCACTGGTTCTCCCTTGTCCACTCTACTAGTTACATCCTCAAAAAATTCCAGAAGATTTGTCGAGCATGATTTCCTTTTCATAAATCCATGCTGACTTGGACCGATCCTGTCACTAGTTTCCAAATGCGCTGCTATTTCATCCTTTAATAATTGATTCCAACATTTTCCCCACTTCTGGTGTCAGGCTAACCGGTCTATAATTCCCTATTTCCTCTTTTTAAAAAAAAAAAGTGGGGTTACATTAGCTACCCTCCAATCCATCGGAACTAATCCAGAGTCCATAGAATGTTGGAAAATGATCACCAATGCATCCACTATTTCTAAGGCCTTCAATTCCTCCTTCTCACTAGACCCTCGGTCCCTTAGTATTTCCGGAAGGGTATTTGTGTCTTCCTTAGTAAAGACAGAACCAAAGTATTTGTTCAATTGGTTTGCCATTTCTTTGATCCCCATTATAAATTCACCTGATTCTGATTGCAACGGATCTACATTTGTCTTCACTAATCTCTTTCTCTTCACATATCTATAGAAGCTTTTGCAGTCAGTTTTTATGTTCCCTGCAAGCTTACACTCGTACTCTATTTCCCCCCTCCTAATTAAACCCTTTGTCCTCCTGCTGAATTCTAAATTTTTCCCAGTTCTCGGGTTTGCTGCTTTTTCTGGCCAATTTATGTGCCTCTTCCTTGGATTTAACCTGTCCCTAATTCCCCTTGTTAGCTATGATTGAGCCACCTTCCCCGTTTTATTTTTACGACAGATAGGGATATACAATTGTTGAAGTTCATCCATGTGATCTTTAAATGTCGGCCATTGCCTATCCACCTTTAAGTATCATTCTCCAGTCTATCCTAGCCAATTCACGTCTCATCATCGAAGTTATCTTTCTTTAAGATCAGCACCCTAGTCTCTGAATTAACTGCCACTATTCATCTTAATGAAGAATTCTACCATATTATGGTCACTCCTCCCCAAGGGGCCTCGCACAACAAGATTGCTAATTAATCCTCTTTCATTACACAACACCCAGTCGAGGATGGCCAGCTCTCTAGTTGGTTCCTCGACATATTGGTCTAGAAAACCATCCCTTATACACCAAGAAATCCTCCTCCAGCGCATTGCTACCAGTTTGGTTAGCCCAATCTATATGTAGATTAAAGTCATCCATGGTGACTGCTGTACCTTTACTGCACACATCCCTAATTTCCTGCTTGATGCCATCCCCAACCTCACTACTACTGTTTGGTGGTCTGTACACAACTCCCACGAGCGTTTTCTGCCCTTCAGTGTTCAGCAGCTCTACCGTACAGATTCCACATCATCCAAACTAATGTCCTTCCTTACTATTGTGTTAATTTCCTTTTTAACCAGCAACGCTACCCCACCTCCTTTTCCTTTCGTCTATCCTTCCCGAATATTGAATACCCTTGGAGTTCCCAGCCATGCTCACCCTGGAGCCATGTCTCCGTAGTCCCAATTACATCATAAACGTTAACAGCTATCTGCGCAGTCAATTCATCCACCTTATTATGAATGCTCCTTGCATTGAAACACTGAGCCTTCAGGCTTGTTTTTTTTTAACACTTTGTCCTTTTAGAATTATGTTGTAATGTGGCCCTTTTAGATTTTTTGCCATTGATTTCTCTGCCCTCCACTTTTCCTTACCTCCTTTTTACCTTTTGCTTCTGCCCTCATTTTATTTCCCTCTGTCTCCCTGCACAGATTCCCATCCTCCTGCCAAGGTGATAGAAAGGGACAATATGTATGAAGATAAAGGGGCTGCAGGAGGGGTCAAAACTAAAAATCATGGTTTAAAAGCTAGTATTAAAACATTCTACCTAAACGCACGCAGCATTCGAAATAAAGTAAATGAGTTGACGGCACAAATTACTACAAATGGGTATGATTTGGTGGCCATTACAGAAACGTGGTTGTAGGGTGGCCAAGACTGGGAATTAAACATACAGGGGTATCTGACGATTCGGAAAGATAAACAAGAAGGGAAAGGAGGTGGGGTAGCTCTGTTAATAAAGGATGATATCAGGGCAGTTGTGAGATGATATTGGCTCTAATGAACAAAATGTTGAATCATTGTGGGTGGAGATAGTAAGGGGAAAAAAATCACTGGTGGGCGTAGTTTATAGGCCCCCAATTAATAACTTCACGGTGGGGCGGACAATAATCAAGGGAATAATAGAGGCATGTGAAAAAGAAATGGCAGTAATCATGGGGGATTTTAACCTACATATCGATTGATCAAATCACACGGGGTAGCCTGGAGGAGGAATTCATAGAATGCATACGGGATTGTTTCTTAGAACAGTATGTTACAGAACCTATAAGGGAGCAAGCTATCTTAGATCTGGTGCTGTGTAATGAGACAGGAATAATAAACTATCTCCTAGTAAAAGATCCTCTCGGAATGAGTGATCACAGTATGGTTGAATTTGTAATACAGATTGAGGGTGAGGAAGTAGTGTCTCAAACGAGTGTACTATGCTTAAACAAAGGGGACTACAGTGGGATGAGGGCAGAGTTGGCTAAAGTAGACTGGGAACATAGACTAAACGGTGGCACAATTGAGGAACAGTGGAGGACTTTTAAGGAACTCTTTCACAGTGCGCAACAAAAATATATTCCAGTGAAAAAGGGCGGTAAGAGAAGGGATAACCAGCCGTGGATAACCAAGGAAATAAAGGAGTATCAAATCAAAGACCAATGTGTATAAGGTGGCCAAGGTTCGTGGGAAACTAGAAGATTGGGAAAATTGTAAACGACAGCAAAGTATGACTAAGAAAGCAATAAAGAAAGGAAAGATAGATTACAAAAGTAAACTTGCGCAAAACATAAAAACAGATAGTAAAAGCTTTTACCGATTTATATAAAAAGGAAAAGTGACTAAAGTAAATGTTGGTCCTTTCGAAGATGAGAAGGGGGATTTAGTAATGGGAAATGTGGAAATGGCCGAGACCTTAAACAATTATTTTGCTTCGGTCTTCATAGTGGAAGACACAAAAACCATGCCAAAAATTGCTGGTCACGGGAATGTGGGAAGGGAGGACCTTGTGACAGTCACTATCACTAGGGGGGTAGTGCTGGACAGGCTAATGGGACTCAAGGTAGACAAGTCCCCTGGTCCTGATGAAATCCCAGGGTATTAAAAGAGATGGCAGAAGTTATAGCAGATGCATTGGTTATAATCTACCAAAATTCTCTGGACTCTGGGGAGGTACCAGTGGATTGGAAAGCAGCTAATGTAATGCCTCTGTTTAAAAAAGGGAGCAGACAAAAGGCAGGTAACTATAGGCCGCTTAGTTTAACATCTGTAGTGGGGAAAATGCTTGAAGCTATCATTAAGGAAGAAATAGCGGGACATCTAGATAGGAATAGTGCAATCAAGCAGATGCAACATGGATTCATGAAGGGGAAATAATGTTTAAGTAATTTACTGGAATTCTTTGAGGATATAACGAGCATGGTGGATAGAGGTGTACCGATGGATGTGGTGTATTTAGATTTCCAAAAGGCATTCGATAAGGTGCCACACATAAGGTTACTGCAGAAGATAAAGGTACGCGGAGTCAGAGGAAATGTATTAGCATGGATAGAAAATTGGCTGGCTAACAGAAAGCATAGAGTTGGGATAAATGGGTCCTTTTTCAGGTTGGAAATCGGTGGTTAGTGGTGTGCCACAGGGATCAGTGCTGGGACCACAACTGTTTACAATATACATAGATGACCTGGAGGAGGGGACAGAGTGTAGTGTAACAAAATTTGCAGATGACACAGATTAGTGGGAAAGCGGGTTGTGTAGAGGACACAGAGGCTGCAGAGAGATTTGGATAGGTTAAGCGAATAGGCTAAGGTTTGGCAGATGGAATACAATGTAGGAAAATGTGAGGTCATCCACCTTGGGGAAAAAAAACAGTAAAAGGGAATATTATTTGAATGGGGAGAAATTACAACATGCTGCGGTGCAGAGGGACCTGGGGGTCCTTGTGCATGAATCCCAAAAAGTTAGTTTGCAGATACAGCAGGTAATCAGGAAGGTGAATGGAATGTTGGCCTTCATTGCAAGAGGGATGGAGTGCAAAAGCAGGGAGGTCCTGCTGCAACTGTACAGGGTATTGGTAAGGCCGCACCTGGAGTACTGCGTGCAGTTTTGGTCACCTTACTTAAGGAAGGATATACTAGCTTTGGAGGGGGTACAGAGACGATTCACTCGGCTGATTCCAGAGATGAGGGGGTTACTTTATGATGATAGATTGAGTAGACTGGGTCTTTACTCGTTGGAGTTCAAAAGGATGAGGGGTGATCTTATAGAAACATTTAAAATAATGAAAGGGATAGACAAGATAGAGGCAGAGAGGTTGTTTCCACTGGTAGGGGAGGCTAGAACTAGGGGGCACAGCCTCAAAATACGGGGGAGCCAATTTAAAACCGAGTTGAGAAGGAATTTCTTCTCCCAGAGGGTTGTGAATCTGTGGAATTCTCTGCCCAAGGAAACAGTTGAGGCTAGCTCATTGAATGTATTCAAATCACAGATAAATTTTTAACCAATAAGGGAATTAAGGAGTATGGGGAGCGGGCGGGAAAGTGGAGCTGAGTCCACGGCCAGATCAGCCATGATCTTTTTGAATGGCGGAGCAGGCTCGAGGGGCTAGATGGCCTACTCCTGTTCCTAATTCTTATGTTCTTATGTTCATATTAGTTGAAACCCTCCCCAACAGCACTAGCAAACACTCCCCCTCGGACATTGGTTCCGGTCCTGCCCAGGTGCAGACCGTCCGGTTTGTACTGGTCCCACCTCCCCCAGAACCGGTTCCAATATCCCAGGAATTTGAATCCCTCCCTCTTGCACCATTCCTCAAGCCACGTATTCAGAACTATCCTGCTATTTCTACTCTGACTCGCATGTAGCACTGGTAGCAATCCTGAAATTATTACCTCCTGAGGTCCTACTTTTTAATTTAACTCCTAGCTGCCTAAATTCAGCTTGTAGGATGACCTCCCATTTTTTATCTATATCGTTGGTACTTATATGCACCATGACAACTGGCTGTTCACCGTCCCCCTCCAGAATGCCCTGCAGCCGCTCCGAGACATCCTTGACCCTTGCACCAGGGAGGCAACATGCTATCCTGGAGTCTCGATTGCGGCCGCAGAAACGCCCATCTCTTCCTCTTACAATAGAATCCCCTACCACTATAGCTCTCCCATTCTTTTTTCTGCCTTCCTGTGTAGCAGAGCCACCCAAGGTGCCATGAACTTGGCTGCTGCTGCCTTCCCCTGATGAGCCATCTCCCTCAATAATGTCCAAAGTGGTATATCTGTTTTGGAGGGAGATGACCGCAGGGGACTCCTGCACTACCTTCCTACTCCTGTTCTGCCTGTTGGACACCCAGCCCCTATCTGCCTTTGTAACCTTTACCTGCGGTGTGACCAACTCACTAAACGTGCTATTCACGACATCCTCAGCATCGCGGATGCTCCAGAGTGAATCCATGCGCAGCTCCCGTGTCGCAACTTGTATAGAACCTTGGTTAGAGCACATTTGGAATAGTGTGCGCAGTTTTGGTGGTATTATAAAAAGCATATGGAGGCATTGGAGAAGTTGTAAAAATGGTTTACAAAAATGATACCAGAACTGAGAGGTTATAATTATCTGGAAAAACCGAATAGGCTGGGGCTCTCTTCTCTTTAAAAGAAAAAAAATGAATAAAGGGGAAGGCTGAGGGGTGACCTAATGGAGGTCTTTTTAAAATATTGAGGGGTTTTGATGTAGATACAGAGAAGATATTTCCACTTATGGGGGAGTTGAAACCTAGGGGTCATAAAAATAAGATTGTCATGAATAAATTCAATAAGGCAATAAGAAACATCTTTCCAAAGAGAGTGGTTAGCATGTGAAACCTGCTACCATATGGAGTAGTTGAGGTGAATAGCCTTGATACATTTAAAGGGAAACTAGATCAGCACAAGAGGGAGAAAAGAATAGAAGGACGTGCTGATAGGATTAGATGAAGTAGGGTGGGAGGAGGCTCGTGTGGAGCATTAACACCAGCATAGTCCTGTTGGCCTAAATGGTCTGTTTCTGTACTGTAAGTTCGATGTAATGAGCTGAGCTCCATTATCAGCTCTCCTATCTTGGTTCTCCCTTCTGCTTAAGCCTTTATTCACTCTTTTTAAAAAAAAAAATATATATGCTCCAGCTTCAATTGCCTCCCTCTGTTCATGCTCCATAAACTCATTTGTCTAAAATGCAGCTGCTTGTATGTCAAACGTTAAGTTATACTCATCCATTACACTCATCCTCACTGACCAGCACTGGCTCCAATGTTTCCGTTGAGCTGCGTGGCTGAGCCACACTCTGGAGGTCCCATGCAGACCACTTGTCAGCTTCACAATGGGGAAACCCACGAATTGTATTTTGAATGTGACACAGCCCCTTAAAGGAGCCATGCACCCAAAGAAGAAATTAAAGGGAGCATTGACTGGTACTCTGTCCCCAGTGCATTAAATTTCAAATCCTTGTCCTTATCTTCTTATACTTCAATAGCGTGACTGACCCCTAGCTCTACAACTTCCTTGAGGCTTATTTTTTCAGTGCATGTGGAAATTTTGTACGTTAAATGTGGTTCACAGGAAAATGTTCATCTTGTAATCAATTTATTTTTATCTGTTATTTATTACACCAAAACTTTTGCCTCCCCCAGAGTCATGGTTCGGATCAAGTTGGTCCTGTGGTCAGCCCCGGAGTGCTCCCCGCCTGACTGGAAGCCAAGCCTGTCAATCAGACTGACTTCCAGGCTGGGCACCTGTCAGGGCCCAACATGTGGGGAAACCCAGATTCCTGACCAACTAACCCCTCTTCCTTCTCCCCCCCCCCCCCCCCCCCGCCCAAGGTTAATGTCCATGCCCATGTTTTCAATCAGAGAATAAATTTGTTTTTCTATTCTAAATTGGTCAAGCATGCCACATTTATTTTTTTCTTGGTTGTCTCATGTCCTCAATTCCAGTCTATTTGGATTCAAGATCTGCAAGAATTTTAAATGAGAACCATCTTTGACTGAAAATCAAATTTCATGTTGACTTAAAGGGATGGCAAGATGGTGTTTCATGGGTTATGTGAAATGCAACTAGCAAAGTCTGATCTTTTTTTCTCCTTTTCTAAGAGATTGCATGATGTGTGAATCTTTGCATGAAATACATTTTAAGGCTGCTCCTTTTTCTAGTCAACTGTTGGCCTTTTCCTCAGCTATAGGCGATTGGGAAGACATTAAGCTGGGGAAGAAAATGTGAAGTAATCCTCTGAAAAGGTTGTTTACAGGTTGAGTAATCTTGAGGGTTGTTATAGCAGTACAGTTTTGTTTGTAAACTGCCTTCCAAGCTTTGCAAATGTTTTTCTAGTCTTTCATTTCTATTTTTAAACTCTACAAAGTTTTTTTTCCCCTCAATTTCCCCCCCCCCACTGCATCTCCGACCCAGATTGTGGAAAATTTTAGACCATTTTCCATGTCTTCTCTCTCCTCTTCCCACTCCTTAAAAGTTCAGAAAAAGACTGGTGTTTGACTCTGAAGCCTCAGTCTATGCCTGTTGTATGATTAGCTGCTGGAAATGGAGATTCTAGGCTTGAATCTTTATCTGCTCCAAAATATAATTCTGATTTAAATTTGGACTGTGCATGTATTTCTTTTACTGTTTGATTTTTAATCACTTCCCTTAATATTTCAGAATCGTGAAAACCATTTTGAGAAACAGCTCCAGGAGAGTGTTGAGCTTTGTGAGCTACTTCACTCAGAAAAGGTATGTAAAGTTTGCTCTATCATACCATCTCAAGATTCCATGTGTGTTTTCCTGAAAGGATGTCTAATGTGTCTGCTTTCCAGTTTGATACAGAAAGCTTAAAAATTGAGTGTGATAAACAGAAAGAAGAAATCAAGGAATTGAAAGAACTCTTGAAAGAAAGTCTTAAGAATGCAGAATACTTAAAAATGGAGAATAAGAAACAGAAAAATGAAATCACAGAACTAGAAAAACTGAGTGAAGGAATTGAAGACTTGAAAGAGAGACGTGAAATTGAAATGTTTGAGTTCTTGGAAAAAGAAACTGAGAAAGAAGAGAAGGTACTGAGCAAATGTGAATTTTGAAAATATTGAATGTGTGGTACATTAAGGGTGATCTTGCAAAAGTAGATAACTTAGCAAAGCTCCCTAAAGTTTTGTTAGCTTTATAGAAAAAAAAACAATCTGCAGAGATTCCATTTAAACTTCTTGGGGCAGATTTTCCTCATTTGTGCTTTGCATCAATTTCTGCTTTGCATCAATTTCTGCTTTATTTTCTAAATTCACTTGAGGTCAATACCCACGTGGCAGTGCAGAGGACCTACACTCGTGATCAGCACTCCCAAAATGTTGCACAATTTTGTTTATATTTGATCTAATTGTGATGTCAATAGTACATTATTATTTTGAGCAGATGCTATAGTGGGAATTTCAATTTCTTAACAGACTGAACTGAAGACTCAAACTAAGAGATTAAAAGAGCAGGAACAGAATCTTCTCGCTCTTCAACAACTGAAAGAGTTGTCAGATGGCAAAGTGAATCTTGAGATGTTAATGGTACAGGTAAGGGTGGAATATTTGCTTTGTGGTATCGTAAATGGTTTTTATTTTATCTATTAGATCTTTGAGCTGTTCTTTGTTGATGGACAAGGAAGATAGCAGAATTGTAGGTGCTTGATTTGGGCTTTCCCAAACAAAGAACCATGAAATGAAAATTTTCTGTACAGTATTGCTTTACTTATAAATTGTATTCCAAAGTTTAAGGGTAGTTCTAGCACTGCCTTTTGTTATTTCAGTAGATTATATAGAAAATGGAATTATAAATCATTATTGTATAGATGTCACTTTTTCAATTGTGTTTTCTACTGACTTGCCTTCCAGATCAAACAGTTACAGCAATCGCTGTGTGACACAGAAGTCGTAACTCGTGATGCAAAGAAAGAGTCTGCTTTTCTCAGAAGTGAAAATATGGAGCTTAAGGAAGAAACGGTAGTAAAAGAATTTTCAGTGCAGAATCTTGACTTCAATAATTGCCTGTATATTGATCCATCTTGCGGTAATTGTTGCTATTCATTTTAATTAGGCTTTCTCCAAACTCCTTTGGGAAAATTCCAAAATATTGTGGTGGTGGAGGAGTTGCCCAGGGGTTTTCTTCTCTGCCTGCCCCACACCCTCCGAGCTCTGCCACAGTATGTAGAGATCTAAGTCAAGTGGAAGGAGACAGTGAATTAGAAATGGGAGCTAGCATAGTGATATAGCTCAAAGTGAGGAGGGAGGAGAGGGAGAAAAAGAAAGTGAAGGGCAAGGAGTGAGGAAATTAGAGGGAATATGAGAAGAGTTAGTGGGAGCAGAGAAACAGGGTAGGTGTGAAAGGGAGATAGAGCAAAGGTGGGGGAGAAGAAAGTGATGCATGCAGAGGGTTGAGAGGAAAGGAAAATGAGATGAGTCAGGGTTAATGAGTGCAATTGAGCATAACATTATATTTTTCAAACGACATATGCCAAGTCGCATTTAAACTTTCTTGTATATGATACTTGCATTTACAGTGAGTATTGAGTTCTAGTTATAGAAACATAGAAAATAGGTGCAGAAGTAGGCCATTCGAGCCTGCACCGCCATTCAATGAGTTCATGGCTGAACATGCAATTTCGGTACCCCATTCCTGCTTTCTCGCCATACCCCTTGATCCCCCTAGTAGTAAGGGCTACATCTAACTCCTTTTTGAATATACTTAGTGAATTGACCTCAACAACTTCCTGTGGTAGAGAATTCCACAGGTTCACCACTCATTGGGCCTAAGTTTCGGGCCGCACCTAGAACGGCGCAGCCCCGACCTGGACGCCCGTTTTTCGCGCCACCAAGTGCGTCTTTAAAAAAAACTTACCTATTCTCCGGCTCCCTGCAGGCCCTCTGGAGTTGGACGCGGCGCAGCACAAGCTGTGGGGGGCGGAGCCAGGTCCCTGCGCTGAAAACAGTGCCGGGACCTTTGCACAGGCGCGCTACAGTGGGCACGCATGTGCTTTAGCTCCAGGCGCCCAAAACCGTGGGAGGGGCCCGAAGCACGTAGCCCCTAGCTCTGGCCGAATGGCCTCACTGGGGCTGCGTCGATGAGGTTGCCTCCCACGCCCAGCTCTTGCTTCCTCCGGACCGGGACCCGACCCGACTTGACTCCCGCGCCCCCCCCTCCCCCTGACCAACCTCCGCTCCCGACCTCTTCCCTCCCCTCCCTCCCTTCTCACCCCCCCACCCTCCTCCCTCCCTTCTCACGCCCCCACCCTCCTCCCTCCCTTCTCGCCTCCCCCACCCTCCTCCCTCCCTTAAACCCTCCCTCTCCCTCTCCCCCTCCCCCTCCCTCTTCCCTCCATCCTTCCTCCCTCTCCCCCTTCCTCTCCCCTCCACTCCCCCTCCCCTCCACTCCCCCTCCCCTCCACCCCTCGCTGTCAGAAACACAGATACTGACAGACAGAGAGTGAGAGACACACACATACAGACAGAGAGATAGAGACACACAGGGGCAGGGGGTGTTGTCCCAGCATGCTGTTGGAGGGCTGCCGGTGCTGCAGTCAGCAAGTAGAAAATGTTTTATTTATTGATTTAAAAAAATATATATTTTTAATTTTTTTTTGATTTTATTGGTTGATTTATTGATGTATTTGTCATTTATTATTGATGATGGCTCTTTTTGTAAAACTGAAGTGTTTAATGTTTGTAAACTTCCCTTTAAACACCCCCCCCCTCCCCCATTCCCTACACTTGATTTGTAACCTACTCCTGATTTTCTAAGTGTAGACAAGGTTTTTCTGAGCGTACAAAAATCTACACTCACTCCATTCTAAGTTAGTTTGGAGTAAGCTTTCACTGACTAAACTTTCAAAACCGGCGTAAGTAGCCAGACACGCCCCCTTTTATATAAAAAAAAAAATCTGTTCCAAACTGAAACTGTACTAACTGACTAGAACTAAATCAAACTAAATGCCGAGAATTGCAATTTCTAAGATACTCCATTCTAAACCAGTTGCTCCAAAAAAACAGGAGCAACTCAGACCGAAACTTGGCCCCTCTGGGGTGAAGAAGTTTCTCTTCATCTCAGTCCTAAATGGCTTACCCCTTATCCATAGACTGTGACCCTTGGTTCTGGACTTCCCCAACATTGGGAACATTCTTCCTGCATCTAACCTGTCTAAACCTGTCAGAATTTTAAACGTTTCTATGAGATCCCCTCTCATTCTTCTGAACTCCAGTATTGTACTTTTGGCTATTTTTAATTGAAACAAAAATATTTTCCTCTTGATTCTGTGGCTCTACATGATCCTTTCACTAGCTTGTGTGATGACTTCAACACAAGAGCCTGATGTACCTTATCCAGAAACTCTTTGTTCCTGGGACAGAGTCACTGGTCTGGATATTGCAGAAGACTAGTGGGTTCAGAAATCTCACAGCATTGCACCTTGGGTTTCATCATGCACTTGGTATAGGCAACAGTAAAATTGTACAAAATACTGTGGATCCTGGAAATCTAAAATAAAAACAATGTTGGAAATACTCAGTAGGTCAGGCAGCATCTGTGGAGAGAGAAACAGAGTTAATGGCCCCAAGTTTCCACATGATTTTCTCCTGATTTTTAGGAGCAACTGGTGTAGAACGGAGTATCTTAGAAATCGAAATTTTCCACATTTAGTTTTCTGCAGTTCTAGTCAGGTAGAACAGTTTCACTTTGGAACTGAATTTTTTTTTCAAAAGGGGGCGTGTCCGGCCACTGACGCCTGATTTGAAAGTTTCCACAGTGAAAACGTACTCCAAACTAACTTAGCAAGTGAAGATTTTTGTACGCTTGAAAAAACCTTGTCTAGACTTTAAAAAATCAGGCGCAGGTTACAAATTAGGCGTCGGGAACGAGGCGGGGGGTGGGGGGGGAGGGGGGGCAAGGGAAGTCATTAAATTCTACAATCAATCCTTAGTTATACTTATACAAATATTATACAAATAAATCCAACCTGAATAAAAATTTATAAGCAAAGAAAAGATTAAATAAATCATGTTCCTACCTGTGTGAAAGTGCTTCAGGCAGGCCTTTCAGGCAGTGATGTGGCGTCGGTCTTGGGGCAGGCAGCAAGCAGCGCTTCAGGCAGCGGTGTGGCATCGGTCTCGGGGGCCAGGCAGCAAGCAGCGCTTCAGGCAGCGGTGTGGCATCAGTCTCGGGGGCAGGCAGCAAGCAGCGCTTCAGGCAGCGGTGTGGCGTCGGTCTCTGGGGCAGGGGCAGGCAGCAAGCAGCCTTGGTGCTTGAGGCAGGCCTTTATTCCCCGCGAAGATGCAGCACCCGGACGGACTTGAGGCCATTCGGCCATGGGATTGCAGCGGCGTCAGTGGCTGGTCGGGAGGAGCAGCAGCAGCCTTCTAGCTGTGAGGGGGACTGACTGCTAAAAGCACTCCCTCACACACAGAAATATCAAGAAAATTAAAATGCAAGCCTTTGCAAGGGTTCAATAAACAAATTTTCACTTTTTCTGCAGCACTTTTAAAAATGGCCGAGTGCCAATGTTTACTTCAGACTGCGCGTACGTGAACGCTCCAACGCGCTCCCTGTGCGCCGCGCCAAGCAGACATCGAGCTGCAAGGAGCTCGAGAATACCGTGTTTTTTTTCAGGCGCCGTTTTCGCCGCGTGTGGAAACTTGGGGCCAGAGTTTCAGGTCGCTGTTTCGTTCTGATGATAATTGGGCTATCCTGGCCAAAGGCCTATCCGTAATTGAACATTTTGTTGCTTTGTGTGTGCTGCCATGCTTCATATCTGCCCCAAATAGGGCAAACCATAAAGCAATATAGATTTGTATTAATAAAGTCTTTATGCTCTGCAATTGGATGCTAATGGGCTTAAAAGTCAAAATTGCTGGTACTGTTGTGTAGTACAGGGTACTTCGAAACTAATTGAATAATGTTGATTGACAGTGTGGTTTTTTGTTCTAAATTATTTTTTAACTTCTATTAACTGAAGAATGAAATGAGGATAAGATATCAACAGATGGAAAAGGATATTCACCTCTACCGCAGCCAGCTAGATACTGAACGATCACGCTACAAACAAATGCAATCTGATTTGCAGAATGAATTAAAATCTACTTTCAATGAAAATAACAAGCTAATATCGTTGCTGGACGGAAAAGTTCCCAAAGGTACTGTTACTGTAATGTAGTACTTGCACTTGGGGACCATGTTATGTATTTTCATTAAACATCTTCAACCTGGATTTGAATCAAGCTCTGGTTGACTGAATGAATTTAGTTTGCAGTTCTGAAGAAGCATCTTGTATACTGTTTCCCTGATTTAAATTGCTGGTGGCTGTGCCTTCAGCTGCCAAGGCCAAAAGCTCTGTAATTTCCTCCCTAAACCCCTCCACCTCTCTGACATCCTTTCCTCCTTTAAGGCACTCCTTCAAACCTACCTCTCTGCCCTAATATATCATCTGAGGAGCTTTATCAAACAACATATGACACCAAGCCAGTGAAGTGCTTTGGGACGATTTACTATGTTAAAGGTGCTATATAAATACATGTTCCTGTTTTTTTTTAAACCAGCATCTGAAGTGGGATGTAGTTTTCCATCTTTCCTCCCCTCCTAAAATATAGCTTGTCCTTTGCACTGGCTGAGCTTTTTCTTCCCTTCTCTAATTATTGCCTCAAGGCTAACTGGAATGAGGCAGTTTTATTGTCTAGTTCTAGCCTTGTGTTCCGGCAATTTTTCTTAATAAAGAAGCTTGTCTGCTTGTATTTGAGAATAAGCCAAAAAGCTACAGGACTGCTTTTCAGATCAGCAGAGTGGCTTGTATGATTCACTAATACTATGAATAGGACTTGTTGGCTGCTTACAGTATTGTTTGTACCTTTTGGAAAAAATTAGTGATTTGCAACTTTGGGACATACGAAATAGGAGCAGGAGTCGGCCATTTGGCCCTTCAAGCCTGCTCCGCCATTCCATAAGATCATGGCTGATCTGATCTTGGGCTCAGCTCCACTTCCCTGCCCTCTCCTCATAACACCTTCACTCCCTTATCTCCATCTTAAATATATTCACTGCCCCAGTCTCCACAGCTCTCTGGGGCAGAGAATTCCACAGATTTACGAATGTCTGAGAAGAAATTCCACCTCATCTCAGTTCTAAATGGGCGACCCCTTATTCTGAAACTATGTCCCCTAGTTCTAGATTCCCCCACAAGGGGAAACGTCCTCTCTACATTTACCTTGTCGAGCCCCCTCAGTATCTTGTATGTTTCAATAAGATCACCTCTCATTCATCTAAATTTCAATGAGTACAGGCCCAACCTCCTCAACCTTTCTTCCATAAGTCAACCCCTTCATCTCCAGAATCAACCTAGTGAACCTTCTCTGAACTGCCTCCAATGCAGTTCTCTCAAATAGAGACCAAAATTATTAGCAGTACTCCAGGTGTGGCCTCACCAATCCCTTGTACAGTTTTGGCAGGACTTCCCTGCTTTTATACTCTATCCCCCTTGCACTAAAGGTCAACATTCCATATGCCTTCCTGATTTACTTGCTATACTGCATACTAACTTTTTGTGTTTCATACACAAGGACCCCCAGGTCCCTCTGTACTGCAGTATTTTGTAATCTCTCCATTTAAAAAAAAAAAAAATAATTTGCTTTTTTATTTTTTCTGCCACAGTGGATCACCTCACACTTTCCCATATTGTACTCAATCTGCCAAATATTTTCCCACTCACTTAGTCTGTCTATATCCCTTTACAGATTTTTTGTGTCCTCAATGTGTTTTCCCACCCATCTTTGTATCATCAGCATACTTGGCTACATTACACTCTGTCCCTTCATCCAAGTCATTAATATAGATTGTAAATAGTTGCAGCTGTGGCACCCCACTAGTTACTGTTTGCCAACTGGAAAATGACCCATTTATCCTGACTCTATTTTCTGTTAGTTAGCCAATCCACTATCCATGCTAATATATTACCGCCAACCCCGTGAGCTCTTGCGCAGTAATATTTTATGTGGCACCTTATCGAATACCTTCTGTAAATCTAAATACACCACATCCGCAAATACACCTATGCCAGTTGTAAATCCCTGATGTCATTTTTGTGTACCAATGGGCAGGCATACACCATGCATGCTCTTCCCATTGGTACTAGGCATGGATCAGTTAGGCTTAAAGGAACTTACAGTAGACCACTCGGGCACTTGGGTTAAAATTTGTGGGAGCAGGAGGTGCAGGAATGCTGCCCCTGAACTAACAAAAAAGGTCCGCTATTGGCCTGTCCACCACCCCTTCCAACTCATTACTTCTGGCTTGGTTCCTCAGAAGAGCCGCTGTGAGCACTGAAAATGGGCGGGGCCTAGAGTGTCAGGTGAGCAGTGGGCTCACACTATCTGATGAAATTGGTTACCTGAAAATTGCCCCCATGGTGTTTGACAAGCAGCTCGAGTTCTGTTTTGGCTCGTGCAATCGTTCAGCTGGATTTCGATTTTTGTGTTGTCGTTCAAGATTGTCTGTTTTCTCTCCTTGTATGTTTTGCTTAGCTGAGACTTTGTGTACGATATGCCCTTGTGAACACAGCTCTTGCCCTGCCTAAAGGGTGTGAAATATATCTGGGGATTTAGTATGCAAGAAACCAAGAACCTGATGTGCAGGTCTGAGAAACACCGGATGGCGTACTGAATGTATTAGCTTTTCTACAAAAATAAGATCGGCACAATACCTGAGTAACTGAGGTGGTGCATTAAAAAAATACTGAAAATGCTTTCAGTTGACTGACTTTATTCCTCCAAAGGAAGGTATGCAGCTACACTTGAAGCTCAGGAATTTGATTGTTGAAGAGGAATCAACATCCTGTTCCCATTTCTGAAGAACATCTTGTTAAATGGATTGTGAAGCATTTTGCTAACTGGTTGAAATGTATTTTGCTTGACCAATAAGGAGGTAGTTGGTCATTGAAACCATCAATGTAAAAAAAAAATCTGATATATTCTTTTGTGTCTGCATATACTATGCTCTTGGCCTGATTCCTTCTCTCATTTGAAGTACTTAGAAAATGTTATGCATATGTTGCATGGGTTTTGATAAATTTGCTTTGCTGAAAGTTGAAGTATACTTTCCTGTTGTTGCTTTGCTTACGGAGGGGCAATTCAGTAGTTCAATTGACAACTGTTATAGGTTTAGGGAATTCTCATAAGGCTGAGCTTCTCTGTATTGCTCTGTGAAGCTGCTCTAAACAATAGCAATTTAAAAAAAACCATTTGTCTTTCGCTAAAGAGTATGGATCAACTCAGATGACCGAGTTTACTAGAGTTCTTCACAATAGTTATAAAATGGGTTCACTGAAGGTGTTTCACTTTCCCTGATTGGTGCAAGTAAGCTCAGCCTCATTTATTCTGGAATATCTTGTCAAACTCTTCAGGGCATTGCAAGACAGACTGCTAAAAGAAGCAAGTCAGAAAGGGGGCAAAGAAGATTTTTATAAAGCAAGAACTTGCAATGGCAGAAAGCGCTACACCATTTTTCTCTATTGGGGGGGAAAAAAAACACTCCTTGTCAAAATTCTTTGGAGTCCCAGCACTCCCTTGCTGCCTGTCACCCTCTATCATAAAGTTCAAATTAAAAGATTTATTTTGTTCGCAACAATACTAATCTGCATTGCTCAGAAAAGGAGGTTGAACATGAACCTTTATCCACTAGAGTATTTTTAAAGTTTGCAAATGCTGCTTTTGGGGGCTTGTTTACACTCTGATAACCAGATTTTTAAAATAATGTAAAAAATGTTATGCTGGATCTATGTTTTGGAGAATCTGCAAACTCTTGCAGAACAGAGCAGAAAGAGTAGGGTTAACCTGAGTCAAGATTTTGGAGGTATGGGGAATTGTGTGGACTTGGTAACCCAGTGAAATTATTGTGCGGGAGTACAAAGATTAAAACGTTGATAGGTATTGCTCTTGTAATTTTCCTTCCCTCATTTTCTCTTTCTCTCCCCGACCTCCCCCCCCCCCCCCCCCCCCAAACAAACTTGGGGTTTATATTGCTGTATCATTCCAATCTGGATGTTGAGTTTTGTTCAGCGAGGGTGAAATACTAAAGGTGGAGGTCAAAGTAAAACCATTTGAAGCCAGGTGAACCCATAATCATCTAAATTTTCACTGTCGGGGGAGAGGTGGTGATATTTACAGATAGGGAATCCTCCTATTTTTGTGTTTGCATTACTTGTGTTGACGGGAAAAAAATCACAACCTCTAATATTGAAATCCATGTATATGAGAAGGTCTTAACTCTGTTTATATCCTTGTACCTTGAAACTGTCAACCAGCATTTTAATGCTATCTTCTGTTGATAAACCTAGATTTATTGGATAGTGTTCGTTTGGAAAAGAACATTGCTGATCTTAAGCAACAGTTGGATAAAGCAGAAAAAGAAAAGACTAGTTTGCAGCAAGAAGCAGACCTTTTATCACCATACAAGTCGTTGCCTGAAAAAGTAGATGAATTAACAAAACAGGTAATGAAGGTGTAATGAGTACCTGTAGAGAATACTTGACTTTTATGCCTCGATTTATATTTGAAAGAAAGAACTTGTATATCACTTATCACATTCTCAGAAGGCCCAAATGACCAGTGAATTACTTTTGAAAGCACATTTTCAGGCAACTTCCAATTGTGCCATTTTTCCTTTTGTCAAATCACCCTGGTTAGAAAGTTAGAAAATCTCCTGGGTGTCACATAACAGATTATTTATGGCAGTGTGTATTTGCAACACCAAAGTTCTGATTGGTCCCCTTGGATGATGAGACCAGATTTCAGATTTATCCCATTGGAGGATGGGACACACCCAGTGGTTTGCCTGTCTGCCTAATTAATCAGTACGTTACAATGTGTAATCTGATCCAATCATTTTGACTGCCAGGCTCCTGACAGCTCACAGTACAGCTTTCAGAGAACAGGCAGGCTCACCCTTGTGGGTAAGGCCTTTCTCTTCCCCTGACCCCCCCCTCTCCCAACAAATTGCTGACCATCTCCCACCCCACCCACAAGTTCCTGAACATCTGACCCCACCCACCCCCATCGATGGAGCATTGTGTGTGGTCGCTGATTGTTACCAGATTTATTGGGTACGAAGTGAATAGTGACAGTCATGACTTCTGGATTTCGTCCAGTCCAATGATGTCAGTTGCCGCTCATGGGCCGGACTTTTCAAGAAATCAATTAGGTTTAGAGGGAGAATGGGGGATGGGGTTGTATGAATGTAATCCACGTCCAACAGAGGGGGGAGAACTGGATCTGTGTTCCCATCTGAATCACGTGTTCTCTCGTTTTCTCTCTCTCTCTCTCTCTCTCTCTCTCGTTTTCTCTCTCTCTCTCTCTCGTTCTCTCTCTCTCTCTCGTTCTCTCTCTCTCTCTCTCTCTCGTTCTCTCTCTCTTGTTCTCTCTCTCATTTCCCCCACCCCCTTAGACCTGGATCACATTTTTCCCAATCGTCGGTGTTCTCTGTGTGCTCTTATTTTAACCCCCTCCCCTCCCCCCCCCCCCCAGATTCTTGACCTCTTCTCCCTCCTCGGAGCTCCTCTCTTCTTCCCCCTTCAATCCCTCTCCTCCTCCTCCCCCTTCGATCCTCTCCTTTCTTTCCCCACCCCTCCCAGCCATCAACCGGATCCCCTGAGTTCTCTGCATGGAGTCGAGGAAAACATGGCAGTGCAGGCCACACCATTAGGCACTGCGCATGCGCGACCTGTTCGAGAGTCAAAAATACATTGCAAATAATCACTCCAATTATGTATTCCATGCTTTTCCCTTTAAGTTTTTTTTTCTCGAACCTTGTTTGAGCAAAATAGTTTCTCCTCCTCTTGCGAAGTATTTATTTAAGAGCCCTGATTTTTTTTCTCATTTCATTTTGGCACAGCAGTTTTACATTGTTGCCCTCTAAATAAAAGCTTCTTGCAATCATTTTTGTTGTGTAGTTTATGGATTTACTTTAAGTTAATTTGCCATTGTTTTAATACCCAGTGGAGAGCCTTGCTTTGGTTGATGCCCATATTGGATTGTAGTTTTGGTAATTTTATACTTTTACAACCTGTAGCATGCAATTTTGCAGATTTCACAGCATGTTCATTTGTATTAAAAGCTCATTTGGGAATGTTTTCTTGAAATATTTGAAACTAATCTGATGTCAATGAATTAGTTCTCTTAACATACCCTCTTTAGTCAGACTTTGACATTGGAAATGGAGTGCAAAATAGAGGCGCACAAATATTCCAAGTTGGAGTGGAAATGTGTTAGGAGCAGGTGTAAAGACTGGGCTACACCAGGAGAACTGCAAAGCCAGGTTACAAACTACTTTAATAATTACCGGAGAGAAGTCATTGGGCTGTTCTGTGTCCAAAGATTGTACTCTAGCTCAAGCTCCCAAGCTTCACTTGGCACTCTTGCTTCCATCACATGCAGTGCTGCAGCTAAATCTTTAGTTAATTGCAGTAAATATACCAAATATTTTGGGTATGATCAACTTTGGGCATGCTTCAATTACAGTCGCTTGGTATTTCTCAAATACGTAACTGCCACCCATGGCCATGAAAATTTTAAAGCGCTTGCAGTTGGACAATTCGTTCTCTTTTGGCAGTGTGCCTAAAACATGGATGTGTCCCCACCAGCTGCGCCACCCCCCCCACCCCAATTAAGAATTCATGAGGCTACAGTGAAATAGAACTCGAGGGCCAGTGTTCTCTGACTTTCATTGTTGGATGACAGCCGTCATAAATTGTACAGGGTTAAATAAAGGAAAACTATATCTAAAATGAAGGTTTACTTTGCTGTAAATTTTGCCACATTTATTGTGTGAAAGCTGCTACTTGTATTTAGAAAGTGCTTTTTAGAAAAGCAAAATGGCACATCATAGTGGAAGAGATGGTAAACTGAGCAGGTAGTAGGAAAGAAATTCGAATTGGTGACGTAATCCATGATCGAAAAGGTAAGTTTTGAGGAGTCTCTTGATACTGGGGAGAAAGTGGTGAGGCAAAAGGATTTGGGAAGAGAATCCCAGAATGCAGAGGCATGGTAAAAGCTCAGTTGCTGATGGATCAAAGGGATGTGCATTGCATAGTTGGCCATGCTCTGGTGAGCGGAGACTGTGAACTGGTACATGGGGCTAGAGAAGATTGCAGGTGAAACTGTGGGGAGTTTTGAAGATGAGGTTTTTTATGTAAATGTGCTGGGCAGCAGAGTTCCAATGTGTGTTTCATTGGGAGAATGACTGTTATTGACTTGAATATGCATTTAGGTTCTAAAGCTAACCGAAGAACTGAACGGTGTTACCTCCGAACGTGATCGTTTGTTGGTAGACCGAGAAGAACAACTTGAGAACTTGCGTGGAGAAATGTCGGCTATTGTCCAGGATAGGAACAAACTCCAGGAAGTACTAGTCAGCCTCCAATCTGAGAGGGATCTTCAGGAAAATTTGAAAACTGAGCAAGAGGTAAAAAAAAAATAGTATCTTTATAGATTAATTACCTTGGTTGTTTTTTTAAAAACTCATTTTAAAAAGAATGTGATATTTGCTCATCAGCAGGAATCCTCTTGCATTCTTTCTGGAATTATAAAATGTGTTTTCTTTCAACGAAAAAGATTTATTCTGTTGCAGAAGAAAGACATCAAACAATGAATGTTAGCATTTTAAGTTTTAATTGAAATTACAACGGCTTTCCTATCAATGACCTGCTTTCTTCCCTCATCTCTGGTGAACTCGGTTGTCAAATGGTATAGCTCCTTTTTGGCTAAATTGCTGCTGAGATTTCTTCCCTCTGCTTGCCATGTAAGCTTAGATATGAAACTGGATTTTGGTTAGCAGCTTTTTTGCCCAGAATCTGGGAATGGCGCAGATTCTTTCGATGTATCCTAAATATTGCACGAATTAGCTTAAAAGGGCCAATTATGGTTCCAGAATTCACAAATGAAAGATTGGCCAACATTTATTTTAAAGGGTCAATACTAAATGCATATTAACATCATATCAATGCTGCTCATGCCACATTATAAGCAGGCAGAGTAAGTTGAAACAGCGAAAGGCAGTTATTTGTTTTGCAGCAATTTCTTTAGAGTTGCCTGAAATGAATTGCCTGATTTATTGCCTGTGCTCTTCCATGTGCTTTCAACAGAAAGAAATGCAGTGTAGAGTGGAGAATCACAAAAAGGAATTAGATCTGCATTGCACACAGTTTGAAGAAGAGAAGGCTAAATGTGTACAACTTCAGCATGATCTTGAAGACAAAGAAAGGAGAGTTCAAGAGTTGGAGCAGCAATTGATGCAGGAGCAGGAGAAACAGAAGGGAATGGGTGAGATTCATGAGACATTTTTCATCTTAATTCACAAGACTAAGTTATGAGCGCTTCTTTTTAAATTGGATCTCATAAACTAAATCATTACACAATTAATTTAACATATTAAAGTTAACCGTTTAAAAAAAATTTATTTCTTTCTTTTTGCTTTGTCAATAGACTAAGCACATTTTATAAATGGGGTGTTTGTATTAAAACATTCCAAGCAGGGGTTCACAAACTGTGTCCCCAGCTTCTGACAAAACACCATGATATCTCCCTAGCTATTTTATTTGATTCTAAATTTAATACCTCATTAAAAGATTATGGACTGGATTTTTGGCTGATTTGCACCCCGTTTAGCACTTGGCGGGACGCAAGCCCGTGTGGAACTTTCATCAGTGGTTTTGTGGCGGCGCTAAAGCTTAGCGCCTGCCTGATGTTTTCACCGTTTGCACGCGAATTGATGAAATCCAATGCTTCGCTACTGTCCCGGGCTGAACTTTCGGCCATATCGCCCGATTTAGCGTCCGCCTGGGAACCCTCCAGCAAAAAGCAGGCGCACCCGCTGCTAACTGTGCCATTTTTGAAAAAGGAGCTTTATAGTTGAGTGCATAAAAAGATTGCGAGAAGGAGGCTACATTTTTCATGCTCAAGTTTTATGTGAGCTTATAAGTTTGTTTTAAAGAATATTTTAAAAGATGGGACTCTACTAAGTCAGCCATTATTCCTGGCTGCTTCATTTATACAGCGTCGAGCTGCAAGAAGGCTTATTGATCATTTTCAACGTAATTGAAGAGGTTGCAGACGTATGGGGAGGAGGCTTTATTCCCAATGATTTTACAGGGAGCAGCACTCATACCTGCAGCTCTTTGAGGCACAGTGCGTTATAGAAGGCTGTGCTTCTGAAAGGAAGTGCTGAGAGATATGCCAGCTCATAAAGGCAGACCTACAGCCTACCAGTAGCATCAGGACTGCACTGCCTGTCGAGGTGAAGGTGACTGTGGCACTTGACTTCTATACCTCTGGCTCCTTTCTGGCATCAGCGGGGGACATATGCTCCATTTCACAGCACATTACACACTGCAGCATTCGTCAACTGACTACTGCACTGCACTGTACGCACTCAGGATGAACTTCATAAACTTCCCAATGACCATGGAGGCCCAAAATGAGAGGGTTGTAGGTTTTGGACGATTTGCTGCCATCCTCAAGATTCAGGGTGCCCTTGACTGCACGCACGTCGCCCTGCAAGCACCTTTACATAATCGAGATTTACTGAAACTGAAAGGGATTCCACTCCATGAACGTACAGATCATCTGCGACCATACTCGGCGCATCATGGCAGTCAATGCCCACTATCCAGGGAGCATCCATGATGCTTTCATCTTGCATGAGAGCACTGTCTCAGGCCTGTTCCAGTGTCAATCATAAGGCCAGAGCTAGTTGCTCGGGGACAAAGGTTATGGCCTCACCACCTGGCTCATGGCCTTCCCCTCCACCCCCCCCCCCCCCACACGCCACACCCCCTGGAACCCTCAGACAGAAGCCGAGTATCGCTATAATGAGAGCCATGCAGCCACACGTGACATCGTCAAACAGACAATTAGAGTGCTCAAGCAGCTCTTCTGATGCCTGGACAATGCTAGAGGCTGCCAAAAATACTCCCCGCAGGTCTCTGTGTTCATTGTGGTGTGCTGTATGCTACACAACTTAGTTATCATTAGGGGTCAGTATTTGCCAATGGGGGTTGTAGGAGAACCTCGGGAGAGAGGGGAAGAGGACGAGGAGCCTGGTGAGGAACCCATGTCACCATTACCCCCATCACAACCACACGGGAGGCATCGTGGAAACTTTGCTGCTGCAAAAGCCTTACGTCAGCAGCTCATAAGTGAATGCTTTGCTTGAAAAATGAATGGCAAGGTTGACCATTGCCTTGCTACTCTATCCCACCATGTTGACTATTCCCCCTCTTCTTCTGCAAATGAGACACTACATAGGAATGGTTAAGGTGAACAAAAGAATTCATCAGACGTTGTTTTTAATTAAAAAAAAATTTAAACTGTGACCATAATTTGAAAGCGTCAAAACTTTAATAAAATAACATAAATTGTGCTCAAACTGTGATTATACTACAACAAAAACATGATAACAAACACCCCTGCCCCACGATCTTTCAACACTGGCTTTCCCATACCCCCCCCCCTCCGTCGTCTGCTTGTTGCACCCAAAGTAGTACCACGATAGCGTGCAGCAATGTTGTCAGAGCGCTGCGGTGTTGCGTGAAGAGACATTGGGGATACACTGGACCAGCTCATGCCGTGGATGGCTCGGCTTGTGATTGGCGAGCCTCTTCATCGGCATCGCCAGTTATGGGGTGTGTCTGGGTGTCACACTGGGGAACTTGGAAAGGCTGCTCTCAACACTTTCCGGGACTCCACTGAGATTGGTGGAGGCCACCAGCCTCACGTGGGTGTTGATGGCCTCGCAGGTTTCGCAGCTCGCACCTGACAATCTGCGACCCTACCTCTGTTATGGTCGCTTTCAGACTGTCAATGTTTGCGATAATCCTACGCAGGACATCAAGGAGCTAACCCCAGAACTGCGTTGCTGCATGTTACTAGTCCCAGGAGCCTCGGAGATGTTAAAGCCTGGGAATGTTTGATCATCCTCTGACAACGTGTTTACTAGTGTTAAAAGAGCTGTACACTGCATCTGCCCTCTGCTTCCCCCGCCCCCCCCTCCCCGAGTTAGCTGATCGGTTTCGGTCAAATTCCTCCCCCTCCACATGATGGGCTGATGTGGAGGATTGATCCCAAGGATTCGGCATCTCTGACTAGTCATCTGGAAGTAAAAAGCAACAGACGAGTGGTAGGGGGCAGGATGACATGAGGAATGTCACTTAGCACAGGCTCATCTGAAGGACCGCTGCGACTCCATTATATTTAGTCCAGAGACACCATCATATTGCCCTAACCCTATTCCACAGACACTGCATCACATTGACCCAACCTAGCCCAGGGAGCGTGCAGGACTCGCCCTCTGGATGCAAGCAGGCGTCAGTGCCACCAGTGGCAGTTGCCCGACCTGAGATCCCGATGAAGCCTGCCACTTGCTCTTCCAGGTCTGTAAATGGTACGGTCTGAGGTGGACCGCTGCCTGACTACAGCTGTTCCCGATGGTTGTGCGACGACTTTCCATGCAAAGATGAAAATGGCAATAGTTACCAGAGGGTCCATCGGCTCTTGTGGCACACACAGATAGTCACCAAGGCACTTGTACCATACTGTCTGAATGTAATAGAGTACTCTGTTTAATGGCCTTGTAAGTTGCAAGTGGTTCATCCGGAGGACATCGAAGTGTGGAAACATATCAGATCTCTCAAAGCAATCTTAATGTGTAAAGATCATTCATGTCAAATAGGGTTACACACTAAGCTTATCTGTGTCATGCATTTTAGGAATCAACCCAGAGTGCGCAGAAACAATGACTAGTGAGATTTATAATTTAAGTAATAAAGAATGCATGAATAAAAATTTTATTCTAACGATCCTCGAAAGATTGTTAAACTTTTTCGGCACACTATTGCAGTCCTTATTACTGTATCTGAGGCGGAGACCTCCTCAGCGATCTCCTTCCAGATCTTGTTAAAAAATCACTGGCAGGGGTCTGGATCCACCCCTCCTGTGGAGTTCCTGCCATCCCCTTTCCACAGCCTCCCTTCCCCCCACAAGAGTTTCGTTAGCCTCTTGTGATTCTTCGTGCACGGTGCCTGGTGTCGTTGTCCTCCATGAAAATCGAATAATTCAGCCCCGGGTGCTCTGCGCATGGTTGGCCGCACTCTGTATTAACATTTGCGATCAGACAGCAGACGAGAAACACGGCAACAAAAACAATTAGTCCATGCGCAGAACGGGCAATTTTTTTTTCAGTCGGAACTTTCGGCTCTAGCACACACATTCTGTCGTGCAACACCGGAATTAGTGCTAACGCCGGTCGGGAACTTTCATTTGGCGAAAGTTGCGCACTCTAATGCTAACCCGATGCTAAAATTTTGATTTTGCTGTAATTAGCTGATGGGTCGCTAATTGGCCAGATTGG
Organism: Pristiophorus japonicus; assembly: GCF_044704955.1. Classification (NCBI taxonomy): domain Eukaryota; kingdom Metazoa; phylum Chordata; class Chondrichthyes; family Pristiophoridae; genus Pristiophorus; species Pristiophorus japonicus. The sequence continues at coordinate 61,561,368 of NC_091977.1, forward strand.
ATTTGTCCTGCTTTTTGTGGACAGGACATACCTGGGCAATTTTCCACATTGTTGGGTTAATGCCAGTGTTGTAGCTGTACTAGAAGAGCTTGGCTAGAGGCGCAGCTAGTTCTGGGGCGCAAGTCTTCAGCACAACAGCCGGGATGTTGTTGGAGCGTATAGTCTTTGCTGTATCCAGTGCGCTTAGCCATTTCTTATGTGGAGTGAATCGAATTGACTGAAGACTGACTTCTGTGATGGTGGGTCCTCTGGAGGAGGCCGATCTGGATCATTCACTCCACACTTCTGGCTGAAGATGGTTGTAAATACTTCAGCCTTGTCTTCTGTACTTGCGTATGCTGTACTGTCATCATTGAGGATGGGGATATTCATGGAGCCTCTCCTTCCCGTTCGTTGTTTAATTGTCCACCACCATTCACGACTGGATGTGGCAGGACTGCCGAGCTTTCATGTGATCTGTTGATTGTGGGATTGATGAACAGATTTTTTAAATAGTTTAAAAAAATGTTATGCTTGGATCTATGTTTTGGAGAATCTGCAAACTCTTGCAGAACAGAGCATAAAGAGTAAGGTTAATCTGAGTCAAAAGATTTTGGGGGTATGGAAAATTGTGGGGACTTGGTAACCCAGTGAAATTGTTGTGCGGGAGTACCAAGATTAAAACGTTGATAGGTATTGCTCTTGTAATTTTCCTTCCCTCATTTTCTCTTTCTCTTTCCCCCCCCCCCCCCCCCCCCCACTCCCCCAAACCAAACTTGGGGTTTACATTGCTGTACCATTCCAATCTGGATGTTGAGTTTTGTTCAGCGAGGGTGAAATACTAAAGGTGAAGGTCAAAGTAAAACCATTTGAAACCAGGTGAACCCATAATCTAAATTTTCACTGGTGGGGGAGAGGAGGTGATATTTACAGATAGGGGATCCTCCTATTTTTGTGTTTGCATTACTTGTGTTGACGGGAAAAAAATCAACCTCTAATATTGAAATCCATGTATATGAGAAGGTCTTAACTCTGTTTATATCCTTGTACCTTGAAACTGTCAACCAGCATTTTAATGCTATCTTCTGTTGATAAACCTAGATTTATTGGATAGTGTTCGTTTGGAAAAGAACATTGCTGATCTTAAGCAACAGTTGGATAAAGCAGAAAAAGAAAAGACTAGTTTGCAGCAAGAAGCAGATCTTTTATCACCATACAAGTCGTTGCCTGAAAAAGTAGATGAATTAACAAAACAGGTAATGAAGGTGTAATGAGTACCTGTAGAGAATACTTGACTTTTATGCCTCGATTTATATTTGAAAGAAAGAACTTGTATATCACTTATCACATTCTCAGAAGGCCCAAATGACCAGTGAATTACTTTTGAAAGCACATTTTCAAGCAACTTCCAATTGTGCCATTTTTCCTTTTGTCAAATCACCCTGGTTAGAAAGTTAGAAAATCTTCTGGGTGTCACATAACAGATTATTTATGGCAGTGTGTATTTGCAACACCAAAGTTCTGATTGGTCCCCTTGGATGATGAGACCAGATTTCAGATTTATCCCATTGGAGGATGTGACACACCCAGCAGTTTGTCTGGACTGTATAATTAGATCTTGCCTGCCTAATTAATCAAGTACTTTGCATTGTGTAATATTTCCATTCATTTTGACTGCCAGATTCTTGACTGAGTTTCCAGTACAGCTTTCAGAGAACAGACAGGGCTCACCCTTCTGTTAGGCCCTTCTTTTTCTCTTTTCCCCCCCCCCCCCCGCAAACCCCACACAAGTTCCTGACCCCGCTCCCCAAACAAGTTCCTGACCTCCTTCCCTCCCTTTCCTCCCCACCAGTTCTTGAACATCTGACCCCACCCACCCCCATAGAGGGGGCATTCTGTGTGCGTCAGATTGTTACCAGGTGAGCTTCGGCTCACCCTAGCCTGGAACCAGTTCACTAGTCTTCAGCGAGTATGTCCCAACACTGGTAGCTACAGACAAGACCAATGAGGAATTCTACTCCAGCCTGGAACAATCCATGTCCCGAGTCCTAACAGGCGACAAGCTGATCCTCCTTGGCAACTTCAACACCAGAGTTGGAAAGGACACAGACCTTTGGGGAGTTGTGATCGGAAGAGAGGGGGTAGGGAAATTCAACGACACCCTGCTCCTGACACAATGCTTAGAACATCGCCTTGTCATAGCCAACACCTTGTTCCTTCAGTGACAAATACAAGGCTTCATGGCAACACCCTCACTCCAAACACTGGCATCTGCTTGACTATCATCGAGCGAGGGACCGCAAGGACGTGCGCATCACCCGCGCCATGACAGAAGCTGATGACTGCTGGACGGACCATCGCCTAATCCACTCCGTCAACAATGTAGCCTCAAAGCAGCGACGGCAACAGAAACTATGCCGCAGAAAAATCAACGCTTGGGCATTCCAAGATCCTGCTAAGAAAGCCCTATTCAGCCAGCGCCTCACTGTCAACCTGGCAACTCCCGGTGACGCAGTGTGTCCACACCTGGTCTGCCCTCAAGGCCTCCATAATTAGCACCTGTAAAGAGGCGTTCAGTTACTCGACCAAGAAACACGAAGACTGGTTCAATGAGAACGACCAGGAGATCCAGGAGCTAATGAGCCACAAGCACAAGGAATTTCTGGACTTGAAATCAACACAACTCTAGAGTAAGAAAGCAGCTCTGCAGACGGCTAAAGACTGACGTCCAACAAAAAACCCGCAACATTTGGTGGATGGAGAAAGCGCAGGAGATCCAGCAGTTAGCTGATCACCACGACGTACGAGGATTCTTTAGTGCAGTCAAGACCACCTACTGCCCAAGCACCCAAGGCCCGACCACGCTGCTGGCGCAGAATGGAGAGGTACTCATCAAGGACGGAGCGGCTGTCGGTCCTGCTGGAAGGAGCATTTCAAAGATCTCCTTAACTGAGACTCTTTGTCTTTGACGTGACTTGATTCCATCCCGCAGCATGCTACCCGCCACCATCTCAGCACAACCCCACCCCGGCACGAGGTAGAAAAGGCCATCTGACAGCTGAAGAACAACAAGGCATCAGGAGCAGATGGAACCCCCACCGAAGCAATAAAACATGGTGTGGAAGCATTATTGGCATGAATACATGCTCTCATTTCTCTTATCTGGAAGGAGAAGAGCATGCCAGGAGATCTCGGATGCCATAATCGTGACCATCTTCAAGAAAGGTGACATGTACGACTCCAGTAACTAGAGGAGTTTCCCTGCTGTCGGCCACGTAGAAAGTTATCGCAAGAATCCTCCTCCGGTTGTCTTCTCCCTGTGGCTGAAGAGCTCTGAGTCGCAATGCGGATTCTGCCCACTAAGGGGCATAATGGACACTATCTTCACCGTGTGGCAATTACAAGATGAATGCAGGGAACCTTGCTAAGGTCTTCGACACTGTCAACCGTGAGGGATTATGGAACGTCCTACTCTGTTTCGGCTGCCCTCAAGATGGTCACCATCTTCCGCCTGCTTCACAATGACATGCAAGCTGTGATCCTGACCAACGGATCCACCACCGACCCAATTCACGTTCGGACCGGGGTCAAGCAAAGCTGTGTCAGCGCACCAATGCTCTGCTCTTTATCTTCGTTGCTGCAATGCTCCTCACCCTCAGCAAGCTCCCCGCTGGAGTGAAGCAAAATTACAGAACAAATGGGAATCTGTTCAACCTCCGCTGCCTCCAGGCCAGATCCAAGGTCGTCCCATCCTCTGTCGTTGAATTACAGTACGCAGTCGACGCTTGCATCTGCGTACACTCGGAGGCCGAACGCCAAGCTATCAACACCACCCCTGAGGCGTATGAGAGCATAGGCCTTGCACTAAACATCCGTAAGACACAGGTCCTCTACCAACCTGCCCTCGCCACACAACACTGCTGCCCCTCCCCCCGCTTATCAAAATCCACGACGAGGCCTTGGACAACATGGACCATTTTCCAAACCTCAGGAGCCTACGGTCAACAAGGGCAGACATTGACGACGAAGTCCCAACACCACCTTGTGTACCAGTGCTGCCTTCGGTCATCTGAGGAAGATTGTTTGAAGACCAGGACATCAAACCCAGCACTTACCTCATGGTCTACACAGCAATAATAATACCCGCCCTCCTATATGCTTCAGAGACATTGACTGACTATGCACAGCAGGCACCTCAAAACACTGGAGCAGTACTACCAACGCTGCCTCCGCAAGATCCTGCAAATCCATTGGCAGGATAGGCACACCAATTTCTGTGTTCTCGCACAGGCCAACATAAGAATTAGGAACAGGAGTAGGCCATCTAGCCCCTCGAGCCTGCTCCGCCATTCAATAAGATCATGGCTGATCTGGTCGTGGACTCAGCTCCACTTACCCGCCCTCTCCCCGTAACCCTTAATTCCCTTATTGCTTAAAAATCTATCTATCTTTGACTTGAAAACATTCAATGAGCCAGCCTCAACTGCTTCCTTGGGCAGAGAATTCCACAGATTCACAACCCTCTGGGAGAAGAAATTCTTTCTCAACTCGGTTTTAAATTGGCTCCTCCGTATTTTGAGGCTGTGCCCCCTAGTTCTAGTCTTCCCCCACCAATGGAAACAACCTCTCTGCCTCTATCTTGTCTATCCCTTTCATGATTTTAAATGTTTCTATAAGATCACCCCTCATCCTTCTGAACTCCAAGGAGTAAAGACCCAGTCTACTCAATCTATCATCATAAGGTAACCCCCTCTTTTCTCGAATCAGCCTAGTGAATCGTCTCTGTACCCCTTCCAAAGCTAGTATATCATTCCTTAAGTAAGGTGACCAAAACTGCACGCAGTACTCCAGGTGCGGCCTTACCAATACCTTATACAGTTGCAGCAACACCTCCCTGCTTTTGTACTCCATCCCTTTCGCAATGAAGGCCAACATTCCATTTGCCTTCCTGATTACCTGCTGCACCTGCAAACTAACCTTTTGGAATTCATGCACAAGGACCCCCAGGTCCCTCTGCACCTCAGCATGTTGTAATTTCTCCCCATTCAAATAATATTCCCTTTTACTGTTTTTTTTTTTTTTTCCCCCAAGGTGGATGACCTCACACTTTCCGACATTGTATTCCATCTGCCAAACCTTAGCCCATTCGCTTAACCTATCCAAATCTCCTTGTAGCCTCTCTCAGTCCTCTACACAACCCGCTTTCCCACTAATCTTAGTTGCAAATTTTGTTGCACTACACTCTGTCCCCTCTTCTAGGTCATCTATGTATATTGTAAACAGTTGTGGTCCCAGTACTGATCCCTGTGGCACACCACTAACCACTGATTTCCAACCGGAAAAGGACCCATTTATCTCGACTCTCTGCTTTCTGTTCGCCAGCCAATTCTCTATCCATGCTAATACATTTCCTCTGACTCCGTGTACCTTTATCTTCTGCAGTAACCTTTTGTGTGGCACCTTATCGAATGCCTTTTGGAAATCTAAATACACCACATCCATCGGTACACCTAATCCTCAAAGAATTCCAATAAGTTAGTTAAACATGATTTCCCTTTCATGAATCCATGCTGCGTCTGCTTGATTGCACTATTCCTATCCAGATGTCCCACTATTTCTTCCTTAATAGTTTCAAGCATTTTCCCCACTACAGATGTTAAACTAACCGGCCTATACTTACCTGCCTTTTGCCTGCCCTCTTTTTTTTTTTTAAACAGAGGCGTTACATTAGCTGCTCTCCAATCTGCTGGTACCTCCCCAGAGTCCAGAGAATTTTGGTAGATTATAACAAATGCATCTGCTATAACTTCTGCCATCTCTTTTAATACCCTAACATCCCCAGCTCGATTAGCTCTGTTGGGCGGGCCACATCATCTGCATGACTGACACTAGACTCCCAAAACAAGTGCTCTACTCAGAGCTTCGACACAGCAAGTGAGCCCCAGGTGGGCAGAGGAAACGCTTCAAGGAAACCCTCAAAGCCTCCTTGGAAAAAGTGCAACATCCCCACTGACTCCTGGGAATCCCTGGCCCAAGCCCGCTCAAAGTGGAGGAAAAGGCACTGAACACACAGTCTCCTCGCTGAGAGCAAGCTGAAGCGTAGACAGCGGAAGGAGCAAGCGGCAACCCAGGCACCACACCCACCCCGTTCCTTCAACCAACATCTGTCCCACCTGTGACGGAGATCGTTGGTCCCGCAATGGACTCTTCAGTCACCTGAGAACTCATTTCTAGTGTGGAAGTAAGTCATCCTCGACTCCGAGGGACTGCCTAAGATGATTGGGTGTGAAGTGAAGAGTGACAGTCATGACTTATGAATTTCGTCCAGTCCAATGATGTCAGTTGCCGCACACGGGCCGGGCTTTTCGAGAAATCAACCAGGTCTCGAGGGAAGAAGGACAATGTGAGGCTGAGGTGGGGTTGGAAGAATGTGATCCACATCCAGCTGGATCACGTTCTCGCTCTCATTTCCCCTACCCCCTCTCTTTTGCCCTGGATCACTTTTTTCCCCCATCCTCGCTGTTGTTGTCTCCTGACATCATCTCCTTCCCTGGAGATTCGATCCTCGCCTCCTCTCTTTACCCCTATCCCCCCCCCCCCCCCCATTTTCCCGGCCACCAACCCAATCCCCTGAGCTTCTCTGCATGGAGTCGAGGAAAGCGTGGCGGTGCAGGCCACACCATTGGGTACAGCGCATGTGTGACCTCTTCAAGAGGCAAAAATGCATTACGAATAATCACTCGAATTATGTATTGCATTCTTTTCCCTTTAAGTGTTTGAGCAAAATAGTTTCTCCTCCTCTTGTGAAATATTTATTCAAGAGCCCTGATTTTTCTCATTTCATTTTGGCACGGCAGTGTTACATTGTTTCCCTCAAAATAAAAGCTTCTTGCAATTTTCATTGTGCAGTGTATGGATTTACTTTTTGTGAGTTAGTTTGCCCTCATTTTAATACACAGTGGGGAGCTTTGCTTTTGGTTGGTGCTCATATTGGGTTGTAGTTTTGGTCATTTTTTGCACTTACAACTACACCTGTAGCATGCAGATTTCACAGCATGTATAGTTGTATTAAAAGCTCATTGGGAATGTTTTCTTGAAATATTTGAAATTAATCTGATGTCAATGAATTAGTTCTCAACATACCCTCTCTTTAGTCAGACTTTGACATTGGAAATGGAGTGCAAAATAGAGGAGCACAAATATTCCAAGTTGGAGTGGAAATGTGTTGGGGGCAGGTGTAAAGACTGGGCTACACCAGGAGAACTGCAAAGCCAGGTTACAAACTACTTTAATAATTACCGGAGAGAAGTCATTAGGCTGTTCTGTGTCCAAAGATTGTACTCTGGCTCAAGCTTCACTTGGCACTCTTGCTTCCACCACATGCAGTGCTGCAGCTAAATCTTTAGTTAATTGCAGTAAATATACCAAATATTTTGGGTATGATCAAATTGGGCATGCTTCAATTAGTCACTTGGTATTTCTCAAATACATAACTGCCACCCTTGGCAGTGAAAATTTTAAAGCGCTTACAGTTGGACAATTCGTTCTCTTTTGGCAGTGTGCCTAAAACATGGATGTGTCCCCACCTGCCGTACCCTCTTTCTCTTTCTCTTTCCCCCCCCCCCCCCCCCACACCCCCCAAACCCCAGCCCCAATTAAGAATTCATGAGGCTACAGTGAAATAGAACTCCAGGGCCAGTATTCTATGACTTTCATTGTTGGATGACAGCTGTCATAAATTGTACAGGGTTAAATAAAGGAAAACTATATCTAAAATGAAGGTTTACTTTGCTGTAAATTTTGCCACATTTATTGTGTGAAAGCTGCTACTTGTATTTAGAAAGTGCTTTTTAGAAAAGCAAAATGGCACATCATAGTGGAAGAGATGGTAAACTGAGCAGGTAGTAGGAAAGAAGTTTGAGAAGGTGACAACATCTATGATTGAAAAGCTAAGTTTTGAGGAATCTCTTGATACTGGGGAGAAAGTGGTGAAGCAAAAGGGTTTGGGAAGAGCATCCCAGAATGCAGAGGCATGGTAAAAGCTCAGTTGCTGATGGATCAAAGGGATGTGCATTGCATAGTTGGCCATGCTCTGGTGAGCGGAGACTGTGAACTGGTACATGGGGCTAGAGAAGATTGCAGGTGAAACTGTGGGGAGTTTTGAAGATGAGGGTTTTTATGTAAATGTGCTGGGCAGCAGAGTTCCAATGTGTGTTTCATTGGGAGAATGTTAACTGTTATTGACTTGAATATGCATTTAGGTTCTAAAGCTAACCGAAGAACTGAACGGTGTTACCTCCGAACGTGATCGTTTGTTGGTAGACCGAGAAGAACAACTTGAGAACTTGCGTGGAGAAATGTCGGCTATTGTCCAGGATAGGAACAAACTCCAGGAAGTACTAGTCAGCCTCCAATCTGAGAGGGATCTTCAGGAAAATTTGAAAACTGAGCAAGAGGTAAAAAAAAATAGTATCATTATAGATAAATCCCTCTGGTTTTTTTTTAAGCTCATTTTAAAAAGAATGTGATATTTGCTCATCGGTAGGAATCCTCTTGCATTCTTTCTGGAGTTATAAAATGTGTTTTCTTTCAACACAAAAGATCTATTCTGTTGCAGAAGAAAGACATCAAACTATGAATGTTGTAATTTCAATTAAAAATTAAAATGCTAACGGCTTTCCCACTTTCTTCCCTCATTTCTGGTGAACTCCGTTGTCAAATGGTATAGCTCCTCTTTTTGGCTAAATAGCTGCTGAGATTTCTTCCCTCTGCTTGCCATGTAAGCTTAGATATGAAACTGGATTTTGGTTAGCAGCATTTTTGCCCAGAATCTGGGAATGGCGCAGATTCTTTCGATGTATCCTAAATATTGCACGAATTAGCTTAAAAGGGCCAATTATGGTTCCAGAATTCACAAATGAAAGATTGGCCAACATTTATTTTAACATAATCATGTAAATGCTACTCATGTCACATTATGAGCAGGCTGTGCAAGTTGATGCAGCGAAAGGCAGTTATTTGTTTCGCAGCAATTTCTTTAGAGTTGCCTGAAATGAATTGCCTGTGTGCTTCCATGTGCTTTCTACAGAAAGAAATGCAGTGTAGAGTGGAGAATCACAAAAAGGAATTCGATCTGCATTGCACACAGTTGGAAAAAGAGAAGGCTAAATGTGTACAACTTCAGCATGATATTGAAGACAAAGAAAGGCGAGTTCAAGAGTTGGAGCAGCAATTGATGCAGGAGCAGGAGAAACAGAAGGGAATGGGTGAGATTCATGAGCCATTTTTCATCAGTTCTAAGATTATAAATCCTGTGTTTATCATTCATCTTTGTCTGCAGTGATCAAGTTTGCACTTCTCTTTGGTCAGCACCGTCGACAACACCTTCCATCACTTTGCTGATTGAGAGTAGACTGGGGCGCTAATTGGCCAGGTTGGACTTGTCCTGCTTTTTGTGGACAGGACATAGCTGTGCAATTTTCCACATTGTTGGGTAGATGCCAGTATTGTAGCTGTACTGGAACAGCTTGGCTAGAGGCGCAGCTAGTTTTGGAACAATTCCCAGCATTGAAGCACTGACCGCTCTCTATCAGCTTCACTGGGCAGGCCAAGTGGTTCGCATGCCAGACACGAGACTCCCCAAGCAAATGCTTTATGCGGAGCTCCGTCATGGCAAACGAGCCAAAGGTGGGCAGTGGAAATGTTACACGGACACCCTCCAAGCCTCCCTGGTAAAGTGCGACATCACCTCTGACATCTGGGAGTCCCTGGCCAAAGTCCGCCCTAGGTGGGGAAAGTGCATCTGGAAGAGTGTTTGAGCTCTTCGAATCTCAACGCCGAGAGCGTGAAGTGGTCAAGCGCAGGCAGCAGAAGGAGCGTGTGGCAAACCAGTCCCACCCACCCCTTCCCTCGGCGACTGTCTGTCCCCACCTGTGACAGAGTCTATGGCTCTCGTATTGGACTGTTCAGCCACCAAAGAAGTCACTTCAGGAGTTGAAGCAAGTCTTCCTCGATTCTGAGGGATGCCTATGATGATGATGATCTGGAGCACAATCTTCAGCATGACAACTGGGATGTTGTCGGGACCCAGCTGTAGTGCTGACCCATATCCTTTGCTGTATCTTTATATTGTAACTTGAGAGCAGAAACTTGTCATGACCACTAGACCACAATAAGTCGGGGAGCTGGCTGAAGGCAGGCAGGTTGCCAGCATGAGTGGCCAATGGAAGGCGTTTGGGTAGTTGCCTAGTTTTGAGCTGGTTCCAGCTTGCACAGATCATTGTGCCTCTTCTGAGACAAGTCCACACCTAACGAGAGCAATACTTAACTGTTTATGTACCTGTACTCTAGTGTTAACTTATAAAAATGCATGTTGTGTGCCTGCAGCAATAATTATTGGCTGGCACTTAATATGTTGTCTCATTAGATAAATTCAATTGCTGGTGGGAGTGCTATGTATCGAAGATGGCACAGATGTTTGAGCTCATAATCTGACAGTCTAGTGCAGGAATGAGCGTGTGCTACATTCAGTGGAACTTTTCTTGTGGATCATAGAATCATTAGAAATTAACAGTACGGAAGGAGGCCATTTCTGTCATCTCCGTGCAGGCTGACCAAGAGCGATCCAGCCTAATCTCACTTTCCAACTCTGGGTCCGTAGCCTTGTAGGTTACAGCACGTCAAATGCACATCCAAGTATTTTTTAAATGTGGTGAGGGTTTCTGCCTGTGAGTTCCAGACCCCCACTACCCTCTGGGTGAAGAAATTTCCCCTCATATCCCCTCCAAACCACCCCCAAATTACTTTAAATCTATGTCCCCTGATTGTTGACCCCTTTGCCAAAAGAAATAGGTCCTTCCTATCTACTCTATCCAGGCCCCTCATAATTTTATACACCTCAATCAGATCTCCTCTCCGCCGCCTCCTGTTCCAAAGAAAACAGACCCAGCATCTCCAATCTTTCCTCATAGCCAAAATTCTCCAGTCCAGGCAACATTCTTGTAAATCTCCTCTGCACCCTTTCCAGTGCAATCACATCTTTCCTGTAATGTGGTCACCAGAACTGCATGCAGTACGCTAACTGTGGCCTAAAATGTCTGTCCCACCTGTAACCGGGTCTGTGGATCTCGTATTGGACTGTTCAGCCACCAAAGAACTCACTTTGGGAGTGGAAGCAAATCTTCCTCGATTCCGAGGGACTGCCTATGATGATGACCTAGTGTTTTATACAGTTCAAGTATAACCTCCCTGTTCTTGCACAGGTCTTCTTAACCACCTTATCTACCTGGCCTTTAGGGGTCTGTGGAACTGCACTCCAAGGTCCCTTTGTCCCTCTACACTTTTCAGTGTTGTACCATTTTGATGTGTATTCCCATGCCTTGGACCTCCCCAAATGCGCACTCACACTTATCTGGATTGAATTCAATTTGCCACTGTACTGTCCATCTAACCAGTACATTGATATCTTTCTGTAATCAGCAGCTTTCTTCTTCATTATCAACTACACAGCCTATTTTAGTGTCATCTGCAAACTTCTTAATCATACCCCCCAACATGCAAGTCCAAGTCATTGATATATACCTCAAAAGCAAGGGACCCAGCACTGAGCCTTGCGGAACCCCATTGGATACAGCCTTCCAGTCGCAAAAACACCCATCAACCATTACCCTTTGTTTCCTGCCTCGGAGCTAATTTTGGATCCAACTTGCCACTTTGCCCTGGATCCCATGGGCTATTACTTTCGCGACCAGTCTGCCATGTGGGACCTTATCAAGAACTTTACTAAAATCCATATACACTACATCGTACGCACTGCCCTCATCGACCCTGCTGGTTAACTCCCTTGAAAAATTTAATCAAATTAGTCAGACACGACCTTCCTTTAATAAATCCATGCTGACTGTCCTTAATTAATCCATGTCTTTTCAAATGAAGATTTATCCTGCCCCTCAGGATTTTATCCAATAATTTTCCTACCACTGAGGTTAGGCTGACTGGCCTGTAATTACTCTGTCTATTCCTTTCTCTTTTTGTAAACAAAGATACAACATTAGCAGTTCTCTGGCACCACACCTGAAGCCAGAGAAGACTGGAAAATAATGGTCCCAGCCTGTGCTTACGCAAACCAGAGGTGTATTATTAATCTTTTTTTAACCTGGAAAGAGGTTTGGACGTCCCTGATGCTGATCTCATCAACCATGTCTACAATCTAGTGCAATACAAAGCTCCCATGAAAACCTGTTTGGGTGGATTGACACATTTTGTTTTTCCAAATATCTTTATCCTACACGAGGCATTATCTCCAGAATTAACAATACTATGCAGACTCGAGATGGCTTAAACCATTCACCCCATCCCTGGAACACTCTACCCTGCTTCCCAATAGTCTCCCACAGATACACGTCAACGATGTGCATCATGCTCACCACCATGACACAAAATATAAAAACAGATAGCAAGAGTTTCTATAGGTATATAAAAAGGAAAAGAATGGTTAAAGTAAATGTTGGTCCCTTAGAGGATGAGACTGGGGAACTAGTAATGGGGAACATGGAGATGGCAGAAACGCTGAAATATTTTGTATCAGTCTTTATGGTAGAGGACACTAACAATATTCCAACAGTGGATAGTCAAGGGGCTATAGGAGGGGAAGGAACTTAACCCAATCACAATCACTAAGGAGGTGATGCTCAGTAAGATAATGGGACTAAAGGCAGATAAATCCCCTGGACCTGATGGCTTGCATCCTAGGGTCTTAAGAGAAGTAGCGGCAGGGATTGTGGATGCATTGGTTGTAATTTACCAAAATTCCCTGGATTCTGGGGTGGTCCCAGCAGATTGGAAAACTGCAAATGTAACGCCCCTATTTTTTTTTAAAAAAGGAGCCAGACAAAAAGCAGGTAAGTATAGACCAGTTAGCCTAACATCTGCGGTTGGGAAAATGTTGGAGTCCATTATTAAAGAAGCAGTAGCAGGACACTTGGATAAGCAAAATCCGGTTAGGCAGAGTCGGCATGGATTTATGAAGGGGAAGTCATGTTTGACAAATTTGCTGGAGTTCTTTGAGGATGTAACGAACAGAGTGGATAAAGGGGAACCAGTGGATGTGGTATATTTGGGCTTCCAGAAGGCATTTGACAAGGTGCCACATAAAAGGTTACTGCACAAGATAAAAATTCACGGGGTTGGGGGGTAATATATTAGCATGGATAGAGGATTGGCTAACTAACAGAACAGAGAGTCGGGATAAATGCCAACCAGAGAATAAACCAATCAGTAACTAGTGGGGTGCCGCAGGGATCAGTGCTGGGACCCCAACTATTTACAATCTATTAATGACTTGGAAGAAGGGACTGAGTGTAACGTAGTCAAGTTTGCTGACGATACAAAGATGGGAGGAAAAACAATTTATGAGGAGGAGACACAAAATCTGAAAAAGGACATAGGCGAAGTGAGTGGGCAAAAATTTGTCAGATGGAGTATAATGTTGGAAAGTGTGAGGTCATGCACTTTGGCAGAAAAAATCAAAGAGCAAGTTATTTAAATGGAGAAAGATTGCAAAATGCCGCAGTTCAGCGGGACCTGGGGGTACTTGTGCATGGAAACACAAAAGGATAGTATGCAAGTGATCAGGAAGGCCAATGGTATCTTAACCTTTATTGCAAAGGTAATGGAGTATAAAAGCAAGGCAGTCTTGCTGCAGATATACAGGGTATTGGTGAGGCCACACCTGGAATACTGCATGCAGTTTTGGTTTCCATATTTATGAAAGGATATACTTGCTTTGGAGACAGTTCAGAGAAGGTTCACTAGGTTGATTCTGGGGATGAGGGGGTTGACTTATGAGGAAAGGTTGAGTAGTTGGGCCTCTACTCATCGGAATGCAGAAGAATGAGAGGTGATCTTATCGAAACGTCTAAGATTGAGGGGGCTTGAAGAGGTGGATGCAGAGAGGATGTTTCCGCTGATGGGGGAGACTAGAACTAGGGGGCATAATTTTAGAATAAGGGGCCGCCCATTTAAAATGGAGATGGGGAGAAATTTCTTCTGAGGGTTGTAAATCTGGAATTTGCTGCCTTGGAGGGCTGTGGATGCTGGGACATTGAATAAATTTAAGGCAGAAATAGACAGTTTCTTAACCGATAAGAGAATAAGGGGTTATGGGGAGCGGGCGGGAAAGTGGATCTGAGTCCATGATCAGATCAGCCATGATATTGAATGGCGGAGCAGGCTCGAGGGGCCGTATGGCCGACTCCAGTTCCTATTTTTTATGTTCTTATGACATGATATCTGAGGGTAGCCTAGGAACAAAACCCAAGGACGAGGAATGGTAGGTGGTGTGGAGGTAGACCCTCTCCATCATCTCTAGGAAAATGCAGAGATGCCAACTTGAGACCGTACAATGCACATACTACAGAGCACAGAAGCTCCACAAATTTCACCCCTCAATGCCAGACAATTCTGGCGGCACTGTGGCCTGAAACACTCAATTCTACACACATTCTGGTCATGCCTCACCCGTCCATTGTTGTGGACAATAGCTCTGAAGACCACAAGAATCATAGTCTGTTCTGCACTTCCAGTGGACCCTTCTTGAGTGCTTGCTGGCCCACTGGCAAGTGAGGGTCAGCAGTCGTCGAGGAGGCCCAGCAGGGAGTCGGGAGGCGGAGCGGCAGCGTCGTCGGGAGGCCTACAAGAGGCCAGCAGACGTCTAGGAGGCCCAGGAGGGAGTCGGGAGGCGGAGCGGCAGCGTCGTCGGGAGGCCTACAAGAGGCCAGCAGGCGTCGAGGAGGCCCAGCAGGGAGTCGGGAGGCCTACAAGAGGCCAGCCGATGCAGCTGCAGCAGGGAGAGAAGGCAAAAAAGTTTTTTAAAATAGAAAGGTGATGTTACAGCCAAGGGGGTAAGTGATTGGCTGGGAATTGGTGAGTAGTTTTTCTTTTTTTTATCAGTAAGGAACCTTTAGCGTTGTTCCAAATTCAAGTTTATCTAAGGGTTAAGTCATGGCAGGAGAGCTCGGACACATGTTATACTCTTCCTGTACTGTATGGGAAGTCAGGGATGTTTCCGGTGTGACGACTACATGTGCGGAAGTGTGTCCGGCTGCAGCTCCTGACGGACCGCATTGCGGCACTGGAGCTGCGGGTTGATTCATTCTGGAGCATGCACAATGCTGAGAATGACGTGAATAGCGCATTCAGTGAGTTAGTCTTACCGCAGGTAAAGGGTACACAGCCAGATAGGGAATGGGTGACCAACAGGAAGAGCAGTGCAGGGGTCCACTGCGGTCATCCCCCTGCAAAACAGATACACTGCTTTGGGTACTGTTGAGGGAGATGACTCATCAGGGGAGGGCAGCAGCAGCCAAGTTCATGGCACCGTGGGTGGCTCTGCTGCACAGGAGGGCAGGAAAAAGAGTGGGAGAGCTATAGTGATAGGGGATTCAATTGTAAGGGAAATAGATATATGTTTCTGCAGCCGCAACGGAGATTGCAGGATGGTATGTTGCCTCTCTGGTGCAAGGGTCAAGGATGTCTCTGAGCGGGTGCAGGGCATTCTGAAAAGGGAGGGTGAACAGCCAGTTGTCGTGGTGCATATAGGTACCAAAGATATAGGTTTAAAAAAAAGTGATGAGATCCTACAAGATGAATTTAGGGAGCTAGGAGCTAAATTTAAAAAGTAGGACCTCCAGTAGTAATCTTAGGGTTGTTACTAGTGCCACGTGTTAGTCAGAGTAGGAATCGCAGGATAGCTCAGCTCAGATGAATACGTGGCTTGAGGAGTGGTGCAAAAGGGAGGGATTCAAATTCCTGAGTCATTGGAACCGGTACTGGGGGAGGTGGGACCAGTACAAAACGGACGCTCTGCACCTGGGCAGGACTGGAACCAATGTCCTTGGGGGAGTGTTTGCAAGTGCTGTTGGGGAGGAGTTAAACTAATATGGCAGGGTGATGGGAACCTATACAGGGAGATAGAGGGAAGTAGAATGGGGGCAGAAGCAAAAGATAGAAGAAAAGTAAAAGTGGAGGGCAGACAAACCTAAAGCAAAAAGGGCCTCATTACAGCAAAATTCTAAAGGGGCAAAGTGTGTTAGAAAGACGTGCCCTGAAGGCTCTGTGCCTCAATGTGAGCAGTATTCGGAATAAGGTGGACGAATTAACTGCGCAGATAGCAGTTGGCGGGTATGATGTAATTGGTATCACGGAGACATGGCTCCAGGGTGACCAAGGCTCTGAACTCAACATCCAGGGGTATTCAACATTTAGGAAGGATAGACAGAAAGGAAAAGGAGGTTGGGTGGCATTGCTGGTTACAGAGGAAATTAATGCAATAGTAAGAAAGGACATTAGCTTGGATGACGTGGAATCAGTATGGATGGAGCTACGGAATACCAAGGGGCAGAAAACGCTAGTGGGAGTTGTGTACAGACCACCAAACAGTAGTAGTAAACATCGAAACATAGAAAATAGGTGCAGGAGTAGGCCATTCAGCCCTTCTAGCCTGCACCGCCATTCAATGAGTTCATGGCTGAACATGCAACTTCAGTCCCCATTCCTGCTTTCTCGCCATACCCCTTGATTCCCCCTAGTAGAAAGGACTACATCTAACTTCTTTTTGAATATATTTAGTGAATTGGCCTCAACAACTTTCTGTGGTAGAGAATTCCACAGGTTCACCACTCTCTGGGTGAAGAAGTTTCTCCTCATCTCGGTCCTAAATGGCTTACCCCTTATCCTTAGACTGTGACCCTTGGTTCTGGACTTCCCCAACATTGGGAACATTCTTCCTGCATCCAACCTGTCTAAACCCATCAGAATTTTAAACGTTTCTATGAGGCCCCCTCTCATTCTTCTGAACTCCAGTGAATACAAGCCCAGTTGATCCAGTCTTTCTTGATAGGTCAGTCCCGCCATCCCGGGAATCAGTCTGGTGAACCTTCGCTGCACTCCCTCAATAGCAAGAATGTCCTTCCTCAGGTTAGGAGACCAAAACTGTACACAATACTCCAGGTGTGGCCTCACCAAGGCCCTATACAACTGTAGCAACACCTCCCTGCCCCTGTACTCAAATCCCCTCGCTATGAAGGCCAACATGCCATTTGCTTTCTTAACCGCCTGCTGTATCTGCATGCCAACCTTCAATGACTGATGTACCATAACACCCAGGTCTCGTTGTACCTCCCCTTTTCCTAATCTGTCACCATTCAGATAATAGTCTGTCTCTCTGTTTTTACCACCAAAGTGAATAACCTCACATTTATCCACATTATACTTCATCTGCCATGCATTTGCCCACTCACCTAACCAAGTCGTTCTGCAGCCTCATAGCATCCTGCTCACAGCTCACACTGCCACCCAACTTAGTATCATCCGCAAATTTGGAGATACTACATTTAATCACCTCGTCCAAATCATTAATATACAATGAAAACAGCTGGGGCCCCAGCACAGAACCTTGCGGTACCCCACTAGTCATTGCCTGCCATTCTGAAAAGTACCCATTTACTCCTACTCTTTGCTTCCTGTCTGACAACCAGTTCTCAATCCATGTCAGCACACTACCCCCAATCCCATGTGCTTTAACTTTGCACATTAATCTCGTGTGTGGGACCTTTTTGAAAGCCTTCTGAAAGTCCAAATATACCACATCAACTGGTTCTCCCTTGTCCACTCTACTGGAAGCATCCTCAAAAAATTCCAGAAGATTTGTCAAGCATGATTTCCCTTTCACAAATCCATGCTGACTTGGACCTATCATGTCACCTCTTTCCAAATGCGCTGCTATGACATCCTTAATAATTGATTCCATCATTTTACCCACTACCGATGTCAGGCTGACTGGTCTATAATTCCCTGTTTTCTCTCTCCCTCCTTTTTTAAAAAGTGGGGTTACATTGGCTACCCTCCACTCGATAGGAACTGATTCAGAATCAATGGAATGTTGGAAAATGATTGTCAATGCATCCGCTATTTCCAAGGCCACCTCCTTAAGTACTCTGGGATGCAGTCCATCAGGCCCTGGGGATTTATCGGCCTTCAATCCCATCAATTTTTCCAACACAATTTCCCGACTAATAAGGATTTCCCTCAGTTCCTCCCGCTTACTAGACCCTCTGACCCCTTTTATATCCGGAAGGTTGTTTGTGTCCTCCTTAGTGAATACCGAACCAAAGTACTTGTTGAATTGGTCCGCCATTTCTTTGTTCCCCGTTATGACTTCCCCTGATTCTGACTGCAGGGGACCTACGTTTGTCTTTGCTAACCTTTTTCTCTTTACATATCTATAGAAATTTTTGCAATCCTTCATGTTCCCTGCAAGCTTCTTCTCGTACTCCATTTTCCCTGCCCTAATCAAACCATTTGTCCTCCTCTGCTGAGTTCTAAATTTCTCCCAGTCTCCGCGTTCGCTGCTATTTCTGGCCAATTTGTATGCCACTTCCTTGGCTTTAATACTATCCCTGATTTCCCTTGATAGCCACGGTTGAGCCACTTTCCCTTTTTTATTTTTACGCTAGACAGGAATGTACAATTGTTGTAGTTCATCCATGCGGTCTCTAAATGTCTGCCATTGCCCATCCACAGTCAACCCGTTAAGTATCATTCGCCAATCTATCCTAGCCAATTCGCGCCTCATACCTTCAAAGTTACCCTTCTTTAAGTTCTGGACCATGGTCTCTGAATTAACTGTTTCATTCTCCATCCTCATGCAGAATTCCACCATAAGGTTGGGGATAGTGTCAAACAAGAAATTAGGGATGCATGCAATAAAGGTACAGCAGTTATCATGGGTGGCTTTAATCTACATATTGATTGGGCTAACCAAACTGGTAGCAATGTGGTGGAGGTGGATTTCCTGGAGTGCATTAGGGATGGTTTTCTTGACCAATATGTCGAGGAACCAACCAGGGAGCTGGCCATCCTGGACTGAGTGATGTGTAATGAGAAAGGACTAATGAGCAATCTTGTTGTGCGAGACCCCTTGGGGAAGAGTGACCATAATATGGTAGAATTCTTTATTAGGATGGAGAGTGACAGTTAATTCAGAAATTAGGGTCCTGAATTTAAGGAAAGGTAACTTCGATGGTTTGAGACGTGAATTGGCTAAAATAGACTGGAAAATGATTCTTAAAGGGTTGACGGTGGATAGGCAATGGCAAACATTTAAAGATCACATGGATGAACTTCAATAATTGTACATCCCGGTCTGGAGTAAAAATAAAACGGGGAAGGTGGCTCAACTGTGGCCAACAAGGGAAATTAAGGATAGTGTTAAATCCAAGGAAGAGGCATATAAATTGGCCAGAAAAAGCAGCAAACCTGAGGACTGGGAGAAATTTAGAATTCAGCAGAGTAGGACAAAGGGTTTAATTAGGAGGGGGAAAATAGAGCATGAGAGGAAGCATAAAAACTGACTGCAAAAGCTTCTATAGATATGTGAAGAGAAAAAGATTAGTGAAGGCAAACGTAGGTCCCTTGCAGTCAGATTCAGGTGAATTTATAATAGGGAACCAAGAAATGGCATACCAGTTGAACAAATACTTTGGTTCTGTCTTCACACAAATAACCTTCCGGAAATGCTAGGGGACTGATGGTCTAGTGTGAAGGAGGAACTGAAGGAAATCCTTATTAGACGAGAAATTGTGTTAGGGAAATTGATGGGATTGAAGGCGGATAAGTCCCTGGGCCTGATAGTCTGCATCCCAGAGTTCTTAAGGAAGTGGCCCTAGAAATAGTGGATGCTTTGGTGATCATTTTCCAACAGTCTATCGACTCTGGATCAGTTCCTAGGGACTGGAGGGTAGCTAATGTAACACCACTTTTCAAAAAAGGAGGGAGAGAGAAAACGGGTAATTATAGACCGGTTAGCCTGACATCAGTCGTGGGGAAAATGTTGGAATCAATAATTAAAGATGAAATTGCGCATTTGGAAAGCAGTGACATGATCGATCCAAGTCAGCATGGATTTATGAAGGGGAAATCATGCTTGACAAATCTTCTGGAATTTTTTGAGGATGTAACTAGTAGAGTGGACAAGGGAGAACCAATGGATGTGGTGTCTTTGGACTTTCAAAAAGCTTTTGACAAGGTCTCACACGAGATTGGTGTGCAAAACTAAAGCGCATGGTATTGGGGATAATGTACTGACGTGGATAGAGAACTGGTTGGCAAACAGGAAACAGAGTCAGGATAAACGGATCCTTTTCAGAATGGCAGGCAGTGACTAGTGGGGCGCCGCAGGGCTCACTGCTGGGACCCCAGCTATTTTACAATATACATGAATGATTTAGATGAAGGAATTGAGTGTAATATCTCCAAGTTTGCAGATGACACTAAGCTGGGTGGCGGTGTGAGGAGGAGCTAAGAGGCTGCAGGGTGACTTGGACAGGTTAGTTGAGTGGGCAAAAATGCATGGCAGATGCAGTATAATGTGGATAAATGTGAGGTTATCCACTTTGGTGGCAAAAACATGAAGGCAGAACATTATCTGAATGGCGGCAGATTAGGAAAAGGGGAGGTGCAATGAGACCTGGGTGTCATGGTACATCAGTCATTGAAACTTGGCATGCAGGTACAGCAGGCGGTGAAGGCAAATGGTATGTTGGACTTCACGGCTAGGGGATTTGAGTATAGGAGCAGGAAGGTCTTGCTGCAGTTGTATAGGGCCTTGGTGAGGTCTCGCCTGGAATATTGTGTCCAGTTTTGGCCTCATAATCTGAGGAAGGACGTTCTTGCTATTGAAGGAGTGCAGCGAAGGTTCACCAGACTGATTCCCGGGATGACAGGACTGAAATATGAGGAGAGACTGGGTCTGTATTCACTGGAGTTTAGAAGGATGAGCGGGGATCTCATTGAAACATATAAAATTCTGACTGGACTGGACAGGTTAGATGCAGGAAGCATGTCCCCGATGTTGGGGAAGTCCAGAACCAGGGGACACAGTCTAAGGATAAGGGGTAAGCCATTTTGTACTGAGATGAGGAGAAACTTCTTCACTGAGTTGTTCACCTGTGGAATTCTCTACCGCAGCGAGTTGTTGATGCCAGTTCATTGGATATATTAAAGAGGGAGTTAGATATGGACCTTACAGCTAAAGGGATTAAGGTACATGAAGAGAAAGCAGGAAAGGGGTACTGAGGGAATGATCAGCCATGCTAATGAATGGTGGTGCAGGCTCGAAGGGCCGAATGGCCTACTCCTACACCTATTTTCTATGTTTCTATGACTTCATAAAACTTGTGAATATAAACTGTTGAATTAAAAAAAGGAGCAGGGAACTTTCCCAATGTCTCTTCGCCAACCAACACCACCAAAAACAGATTAACTGGATGTTTAGTTCGTTGCTTGTAAGATTCTGCTGTGAGCACAATGGCTGCCACACACTTGCACTGCAAAGTAGTTCATTGTATGTGAACGACTTTGACCTATATAAGTTGAGGTGTGATATAAATACAAGCCTTAATTTTCTACTTTTTAATGAAATGTTCTTAATTTGAACTTGAAATAAAAGTAGCCTTCCTATGGATGGAATGAAGCTTGTAATTACAGTTGTGTTGTTAGCTTTGTGTATTGGCATAGCTTGGTTTCCAGGCACTGACTATTGGTTGATTTTCGGTTTTTGTCTTCAGGATAATATTGGTGTCAGGCATGTATGTATTTTTTAGCATGTTTTTCCCCTATACAAAACCAAATTTATTGTAATTTATTAATCATAATGTATCACAGAAGTTGAACAATGTAGTGCAAGGTAAATAGGGATAAATCTTTACATTTTGTTTGGAAATGTAATTTGTTACAACTTACTTTTCTCTTGCTAGATGATAAATATTCTGAAGCTTCAGAAAATCTTAAGCTACTTAATGAAGTGAAAGATGAGCTATTGATTAAATTGCAAGTTTTAACAAAAACCAATGAAGAACTGACAATGTCACAACCCAAGTCTCATCAAAAGGTTAGTTTAATTGAGAAACTTTACTTTGCTACATGTTTTCCCATATATTTCAGGATATAATTACCTTCCAATTGTGATTCTATTTAGTGACCATGTTGGTCTTGGCTAATGTGAAATTTCTGGTAAATTGGTATTTCATCATCTGTTTAATGGCCTTTTTTATTAAAAAAAAAATAAGAGAATTCATAGACTATTTTGCCTCAATCAAGAACGATAGGATCCCCAAGTTTTTCAAATTATAAAATCTCAGTTGTATGGGTGCGGTAAAATTGTCTATGCCCTCTCCTTTACAAAATGGATGCACCACTGTGTTTATTATCTAAAATGTACATTAGTGAATGGAAATTGCTTTTATTCTGGTTCAATTTAATTCTCTGCACAATGAGGTGAAGGTATACTGGAGATCAGCTCACCATCTACTTCTCTCACTTCAGTGGCTGCAACAAGTACTGTTAGGTTTAATATAAGTGAAAATTCACAATATTCTGCTCGCAAAATGCATTATAATAATGAGGCTCATATATAAATGAGACAAGATGACATTTCCATTTACTGCAGTAGCCATCCTCATGGCCTCAGAATTAGTTTACAAATTTAGCACCAAATGGTGTTAAAATGTTAATCTAAGCCCACTTAACACTGCTGAGACTATCCAAACTCCTTTCGTATACTACCCTTCGACTGCAGAAAGAGGGTACATCTATTCCTTCTATCTCAACTGGATTCCACCTCCACTCAAGGAACAGTGTGCCAAACTCTTGCCCCACTCCCAGTAGTTAGTATATTTGTTGTAGTCCAGTTTAAAATTTACCCTGCAATGTTTAAAAAAAATAATGTAACTAGATGTTTCCTGTATATAATTATACAATTTGCATTTATGTAGCACCTTTAATATAGCAAAAGATCCCACAGCACTCAGGACCATAATCAGACAAACTTTGACATTGAGCCAAAGAAGGTAACATTAGGACAGGAGCTTGGTCAAAGGGATAAGTTTTAAGGAATGTCTTGAAGGAAGAGAGCAAGATGGAAGGCGAAGTGGTTTGGAGAAGGAAATTCAGAACTTATGGCCTCGATAGTTGAAGGCATGGTTGTCAAAGTTGGGGATGCACTAGATGTCAGAATTGGAGGAACATAAAAACATAGAAAATAGGTGCAGGAACAGACCATTTGGCCCTTCGAGCCTGCACCACCATTCAATATGATCATGGCTGATGCAACTTCAGTACCCCACTCCTGCCTTCTCTCCATACCCACTGATCCTTTTAGCTGAAAGAGCCACATCTAACTCCCTTTTGAATATATCCAACGAAATGAACTCAACAACTTTCTGTGATAGAGAATTCCACAGGTTCACAATTCTCGGTGAAAAAATCTCTCCTCATCTCAGTCCTATATGGCTTGCCCCTTATCCTTAGACTGTGATCCCTGGTTCTGGACTTCCCCAACATCGGGAACATTCTTCCTGCATCTAACCTGTCAATCCCGTCAGAATTTTATGTTTCTATGAGATCCCTCCTCACTCATCTAAATTTCAGTGAATATAAACCTAGTCGATCCAGTCTGTCTTTATATGTCAGTCCTGCCAGCCTGTGAATCAGTCTGGTGAACCTTCTCTGCACTCCCTCAATAGCAAGAATGTCCTTCCTCAGATTAGGAGACCAAAACTGCGCATAATACTCAAGGTGTGGTCTCACCAAGGCCCTATACAACTGCAGCAAAACCTCCCTGTTCCTCTACTCATCCTCTCGCTATGAAGGCCAACATGCCATTTGCTTTCTTAACTGCCTGCTGCACCTGCATGCCTACTTTCAATGACTGATGTACCATGACACCCAGGTCTCATTGCACCTCCCCTTTTACTAATCTGTCACCATTCAGATAACCTACCTTCCTGTTTTTGCCACCAAAGTGGATAATCTCACACTTATCCACATTATACTGCATCTGCCATGCATTTGCCCACTCGTCTAACCTGACCCAGTCACCCTGCAGCCTCTTAGCATCCTCCTCACAGCTCACACTGCCACCCAGCTTAGTGTCATCTGCAAACTTGGAGATATTACATTCAATTTCTTTATCTGAATCATTAATATATATTGTAAATAGCTGGGGTCCCAGCACTGAACCTTGCGGTACACACTAGTCACTGCCTGCCATTCTGAAAAGGACCCGTTTATTCCCACTCTTTGCTTCCTGTCTGCCAACCAGTTCTCTATCCACGTCACTACATTACCCCCAAACGGAGAGTTCTGAGGGTTGTCGACCTGGAGGACATTTGAAATAGAGAGGGATGAGGCCAAGGAGGGATTTAAACACAAGACTGAAAATTTTAAATTAGAGGCATTGGGCACAGGTGATGGGTGAATGGGACTTGATGCGAGTTAGGATACAGACAAGAGTTTTAGGTGAGTTCAAGATTATGGAGTGTGGAAGATGAAAGACTTGCCAGGAGAGTATTGGAATAGTCAAGACTGGATATAACAAAAGTATGGCATGGGGGTTTGAGTAACAGAAGGGTTGAGACAGGGGCAGAGATGGGTGATATTACCAAAGTAGAAGTAAGTGGTCTTGGTGATGATGAGGATTTGGGATTGGAAATTCAGCTCGGGGTCAAATAAGACAGCATGGTTGCGAACAGTCTGGTTCAGCCTGAGATAGTGGTCATGGAGAGGGTGATGGAATCTGTGGCAAAGGCTCTGAGTTTGTGGCAGGGGTGGAAGGCAATGGCTTTACTCTTAATGTTTGTCTGGCGGAAATTTCTGCTTATCCAGTACTGGATGTTGGACAAGCAATCTGACAACACACGGGCAGTGGAGGGGACAAGAGGTGGTGATGAGGTAGAGCTGTCGTTATGTTGTCCTAATTTGGAACAGCATGTGATTCGGGATGATTTTGCTGAGAGGCAGCATGTAGATGAGAAATGGTATGGGGTAAGGACAGATGCTTGAAGTCCAGAGGCAAAGGGGTATGGATGGAAAGAGAAGCCATTGCAGGAAAATCTCTGGCTGCAACTGGATAGCATAGAACCAGGTCAAGGGCAGTCATACTCTGCTGCATAACAGAGGGAAGGCCTGTAAATACCTCATTTCTCGTGTAGAAGTGCTTAAGTTTATAATTAGAACTTTAATTGAGACATTCTTAGAAATTGCAGTTGCCATAATATCTCAAAGAAAAACTGCTGTGAAACAGCAACACTTCCTGTTTTGGATCATGTGCATCATGTCAAAGATCTATGTACATCTTCATAATCTCTGCTTTTGACTGACTTCCAGCCATGAGAGCTCCGTGAAAAGGAAAAACCTGCTCCCATTTCCAAAATACAGTGGGAATGGAAAGGGAAAAGAATAAAAACGAGATTGAAGTGAACATAAGAATAAGGAGCAGGAGTAGGCCGTACGGTCCCTCGTACAGTTCTGCCATTCAATAAGATCATGGTTTATCTTCAGCCTCGACTCCACTTTCCTGCCGATCCCCATATCCCTTGATTCTCCTCGACTCCAAAAATATAGCCATCTTGGCCTTGAATATACTCTGATTCAGCATCTGCAGCCCTTTGGGAAAACTATCGGTGAATAACGCTAGAATAGAATATATTTGTTGGTGAAATCCAAGTTAAATTTGAAGAAAGAGATAGAATTGGGAGGCAAAAAGATCGGTGAGCAGAGTTGAAAATTATTTATGTATAAAATTATTTTTCAAATTTTTAATTTTAGAATTAGTTGCTTAAAATTGCCGTATCAAATATTTCTAGTGTTTGCGTAGCATTATTATTGTAGGGCTTTTTTTGTCCAGGCCAGCACTTAAACTGAAAATAAGCCAAACGTGGACAAAATTCCCTGAACTTATTGGTAATCTGTTTATTTTTGAATACTGTATTGAGGAAATAGCTGGTGATGGAAGCAGTTACCTCCTACAGTTCTTGTTAGCGGATTAAGGAATTATAAAAAATATATACTTGTCAATCTCCCGTGTTGCACATGGGGAGTCAAAGACAAAGTTTGGTCTTCAGGTGAAGCAGGCTTCGAGGGCATGGATAATTGGACCAGAGTGCGCAGATGTGATTCAGACCCCATTTTTAAGTCTGACATTTTGGCCTTGTGTTTATATAATACTTCGATTTTATATATTTAAATCATGCAACTTGCACAAGTTGAGAAATAGAAGTAGGTAGTTGCAGCATTAGGCATTTCCCTGCAGTTTGGGGGCTGGGGCATGCAAAGCTGAGATCAGCACCACTGTTGGATGGATGTAAGGGACTAAAAACAAGTATCCATTCTCACTATGCCAACACATACTGTAATAAACTTTGAGGTACAGTTTATTTTCTGATTACCAACTTCAAAGGATTTCCATATGGCGGTATCAACGCTAATGTGCGCAAGTGGGTTTCTAAATGAATAACTGCAGTAATAAACTATTTCTGTTGCCTAATATTTAGGCAGTGGTGTGTGAAGTTGGATATACATTTTGTGACCAGAAAGAAGAACCGTTGAATGTGAGCATTACGGCTGAAACAACAAACCAAGAGCTTGAGACAAAGGATTTAACTGAACAGCTTCTCTTACTTCAGAAAAACTGTGAGTCACTGAGCAATGAGAAGGAGGAGCTACATCAAGAATTGATTAGCCATAGATCTGAGATGGAGCAGTTGAAATGTGATCTTCAAGATAATATTGAAATGGTAAGTTAAATGTGTTTCAAGTTTTACCATTCAATTAATTGTCATGAACTTTTGGTTAAGCAGAAAGATATAATTTAATAGTACCTACGTGTCACAATTTACTGCTTAACTCCATTTGAAATCTTTCAGATTTTCATAGGTATCTTGAAGTAAGCCCAATAATCCATCAAGGGTTATTAATGGAACAGTGCTGCTCAAGAAATGTATACTTTCCAAACTGTTTTACCTCAATTGCATACTTTATAATATCCCAACCTGCTAACAGTCCTCAGTTCTTGACAGCAGTATATGATTTTGTAATAAAAACAGAAAATGCTGGAAATCTCAGCGGGTCAGGCAGCATCTGTGGAGAGAAACAGTTAACATTTCAGGTCAATGACTCTTCGTAAGAACTGGCAAAAGTTCAAATGTATAGATTCTTGAAGTGCAAGGGGCACTGAAAGGGGGAGGGGAGGAAAGAACTGTGATAGGGTGGAAGACAGGAGAGAATTTGAGAGACAACAGGGATGATGGGCCAAATTGAGATGGTAATAGCACAAATTAAGAAACAAAAGATGAGTCGAGATAGGGTATGAATGGTAGAATAATTACCAGCTGCCATGGTAAACAGGGAAAAAAAGATAAAAAATAAAAAGGGGGGATGGGTTTGTGTTTGTTTTTTTTTTAAAAAAGGGTGGAATGGGAACAAAATATGGGGAGAGGTTATGGTCTGAAATTGTTGAACTCTATGTTGAGTCCAGAAGGCAAAGTGCCTGAACAAGAGATGAGGTGCTGCTGTTCAAGCTTGCGTTGAGTTTCATTGGAATAATGTAGGACGATGGAAGCTTGGGGTCATGCTTATGGACTGAAAGGAGGTGTTCTGCAAAGCGGTCACCCAATCTGCCTTTGGTCTCTCCAATGTAGAGGAGACCATATCGTGAGTTTACTAAATTGAAAGAAGTACAAGTAAATCACTGTTTCACCTGGAAGGAGTGTTTGGGCCCTGGACAGTGGGAAGGGTGGAGGTAAAAGGGCAGGTGTTGTATCTCCTGCGCTTGCACGGGAAGGCGAGAGGGTGCTGGGGGTGACTGCGGAATGGACCAGGGTGTCACGGAGGAAGTGGTCCCTTCGTAAAGCTGAGGGGGGAGGGGAAGATGTGATTGGTGGTGGGACCAAACTAGAGGTGGCTGCAATGGCAGAGGTTGATCTGTTGAACGTGGAGGCTGGTGGGGTGAAAGGCAAGGACAAGGGGCACCCTGTCGTGGTTCTGAGGGAGGGGAAAGGGAGAGAGCAGAAGTGCAGGAAATAGAACAGACACGATCAAGGACCATGTTAACCACAGCGGAGGGGAATCCTCAGTTGAGGAAAAAGGAAGACATATCAGCGTCACTAGTGTGGAAGGTGGCATTGTCAGAACAGATGCGACGGAGAAACTGGGAGAATGGTATGGAGTCCTTGCAGGATGTGGTGTGGGAAGAAGTGTAGTCCAGGTAGCTGTGGGAGTCAGTGGGCTGATCGTGAATGGAATATATGATTTTGAAGCTAAGTCTGAATTGCTGGGTGGTTTTCTGGAGTTTAACTTGCAGCTTTGTTACTTCATTGTGAATGAGCTGGTTTGTTCCATTGTATACATTTTTGAGAGATCGATGTTGACATAGAAAAAGTTCATATTTCCTGGTATATGTGGCAGTGTATTTCTGACCACTGTCTTGTGTTAATCAGACATGTGTGAACTATTTAGTCTTGAGAAACTCCACACAAGAGTCAATACCAGTAAAGGAGTTTAAAACAGGAAAACAATTTTTTTAATTGGCGTTTGCCAAAGCGACACTCAATACGATTTTGTGCATGAGGGATAAATTGATTTGAAAGATCTACAGGATATCCAAACCAGCTGAATTTATCTTAAAGAACTTTTAGGTCTCGTCAGTCTTGTACTCCTTCTATAACTGTTCTTGCAAAAGGTAATTGACCCATTGGACTTACCCTACATATGTTCTTTGAAGCAAACTGCATCGTCTTGCAATTAATTGCAATTTCATTAGTCTACCAGTATTTCATATTCCATCTGACTTTTGTTAGACAGGTTGTGCAAGTGGTCAGTCTATGGTTATTTCCCGAGGTTTTCAAGGCCTCACCGTAGGGTCCAAATACGTAAGGGTTTTTACTTGGCAGTGACCGGTGCCAAATTGACGCATAGCCTTGATGTCCTACGGGTTGGTTTTTCGCAGAGACTGGTGCCAATAGGTCTCTCTGTTATCCAATCTGCTGTTTGATTTTAACACCCGCTTATAGCAAGCGCACTAACCCCTGTCCCTATGTTCGGGCGAAAAGAGTTACAACGGATTGTCTGAGTGAGACACGGACCAACGTTTCAAGTTTAAAATCATACAAGGTTTATTACAACAGATCAACACCACTCGACTCACCAGATGCTTGTGAAGTAGAACCACACAGTGCAGTAATACCCAGTAAAACAGTGCACTTCCCTTGTTAGCCTTACAGCAGACTGACCCTTCCAGTGGGCTAAACCCTCCTGGGACCCACCTAACTCTAAAACCCCCTCCTCTGGTTTGGTTAGGGCACACGGACCCCTCCTCACGCACTTTCGTGGATCAGTTGGTGAGCATGCAACTATTGAGTTCTCACCCAATCTGCCCTTCCTTGCTCGTTAGTCCTTCCTCAGCGGTTCGATTCCACAGCCCCATGCTTGACTGAAGCATGAGAGATCCAGGTTGAAGTTGAAGTCAGTCGGGTTGGAGAAGCGAGGCTTCGCTCTCGGTCCTTATCCTTGAGGGGTGGGCAAACGTGCCTTCGCGTAGGATGCGATAGAACAAAGATCGAGCTTCCAAAACGCTCGACAGTTATATCCTGTAATCCATAATTCTGGCTGGGTTTGGACGGTTCTGTTGCCTCCGGGGAACCTTTCTGGCTTCTTCAAGGTCTTATTTAACGCTATCTGAGATGTGCTGGGGTCTGAATAAAGCCAGCCAATCGATGTCTGAAGGCTTCCCAAGTGAGTGTTAAATGGCCCATCAGTCCTGATTGCTGGACCGTTGTGGAGACATGCAGGTGTCGGTCTTGTCCATGCGCCTTGCTCTCTTCCCTTGACAGCCTGGCTACATACACAAGTCTCTTGGCCTTCCTAAGAGCACACAGCTCTGATGTCACTGACCGCTAGCAGTCCAGTGTTCAAATTAACATTTGAACAGACCTAGCTTCTCTCACCAGTTTCTGTGAGAGAGATCTGCCCCCACTTGTTTCTCCCAGCAACATGTTTCTTGCTAATCCAGACCAGCCATCTTGTGTCACAGTATTTCAAAAGTCTCTTTCAGGGTGTACAGCCAACAGGGATATAAACACAACAGTTCAGAGTTGACTTTGTTGACTTACAGTTGATACTTGTTGGTTTCCACTTTGAGATACCTCTTATTGAATGGCTTTGTCTATAATATCAACAGATGCACAAATCACTTAAGTTTTACAAGTAACTTCTATTTCCAATTTTCCAGTCTACTAGCATTTAAGTCAGCTGTGAGACTGCTATCCTAGTTAACCAGATTGAACCATCTCACTAACTTGGATCAGACCATATGAAATCATTGTGGGTCATGCTTGTTTAAATTTGTAATCTCACTTGACTCTTTAACTTCATGTCCAAAGCAAAGGAGTAGTTTCCATAAGCATTTCTTTGTCTCTTATGGATGGAAACCTGCAACATTATGTTTGACATGAATTGGTGCTACTATTGTCTTTTTTCTGATTCCACACCATGAAACTGTCCATTCAAAAAGATGGCAGCTATCACATTCTGTGTTGCATAGGCTAAAATTAAGAATAACATTATAAATGTGAAAGATAAAGATTTAGAACGTGCACAGCAGTTATGTTTGCTACATAAATAGTTGCTGAATTATCAAGTGATAATTTTTTAACTGAGTTAGTGAAACATTGGGCCCAAGTTTCCACATGATTTGCGCCTGATTTTTAGGAGCATATGGTGGAGAATGGACTATCTTAGAAATCGCAATTCTCCACTTTTTTTTCTGCAGTTCTAGTCAGGTAGAACAGTTCTACTTTAGAACAGAATTTTTTTCTTCAAAAGGGGGCGTGTCCGGCCACTGAGGCCTGATTTCAAAGTTTCCACAGTGAAAACGTACTCCAAACTAAAGTAGAATGGAGCAAATGAAGATTCTTGTAGAACTGAAAAAACCTGTTCTACACATTAAAAAATCAGGCGCAGGTTACAAATTAGGCGTCCAGAACGAGGTGGGGGGGGAAGGGAAGTCATTAAATTCTACAATCAATCCTTATTTATACTTCTACAAATATTATACAAATAAATCCAACCTGAATAAACATTTATAAGCAAAGAAAAGATTAAATAAACCATCTTCCTACCTGTGTGAAAGTGCTTCAGCCATCGTTCGAAGGAAACCGCCGTTTGTTGCCGGGGAAGGAGACAGCGGCTTGTTGCCGCGCAGGGGAGGGAGGGGAAGGAGACAGCGGCTTGTTGCCGTGGAGGGAGGAGAAGGAGACAGCGGCTTGTTGCCGCGGAGGGGAGGGAGGGGAAGGAGACAGTGAGAAGGGAAGCCTCAGTGCTGATGTGCTGATGGCAATGTGCTTTTATTAAAAAATTTTCAAAAATTAAACAGCTACAAAGAACTACAAAAATGGCCGAGTGCCAATGTTTTCTTCACACTGAGCATGCGCGAACGCTCCAACGCGCACGCGCAGCGTTGCCGGCAGGAAAAAAACTAATTTAAATAGTACCCGCCCCCTCCCACTTACAAAATCGGCGCGAGTGTAGGCTCCGCCCCCCTGGGCGCCGCGCCAAACAGACAAGGAGCTGCAAAGCGCTCAAGAATAGCGCGTTTTTTTTCTGGCGCCGTTTTAGGCGCGAAAAACGGGCGCCCAGCTCGGAGGGGCGCCCGTTTTTTATCCTGTGGAAACTTGGGCCCATTAAGTGGACAAAAGGTACCATGGAGCCCCTCTCTCTGCCTCTCCTGAAATTAAGCCAACTCAACTCTTCAAAGCCAAATACTCTAGATTATAGAGGATAAACAAATGTTAACCTACTTTGTGTTTATTTTTGGGTGTGTGTATTGAAAGAATTAACACTAGAACATAAGCACGCTGTAGATTTATCTTCCTTCTGCCCTCGTCCCTCATTGTCTATTACCCCAAATTAGAGTGCCTGGATGATATTTAACTTGACTGTCTGTTTTGCTAAATATTGCAACACAGCCTACATGCAAAGAACTAAGGACTGTTTAGTGTATAGTCAACTCTTTTTTGTCTCATAATATTCCTGTGAAGCACCAACGTTGCGCTACATTAAAGGTGCTATATAAATACTAGTTGTTTTATGGGGCTGGGAGAAGGGGGTGACATGTAAATCATGACCACAGCATGTAAAGCTCCCAAGAAACACCATTCCAGCAAATTTCCCATTACAGGATAGTAAATATAAATGTGGAGAATAAACTAATTTTGGAGATTACCAACCTTCTGGAGTTTCTGTACCCTTCAGTAAATGTCTTTGCTGTTGTATATGTGATGTTATCAAATAGGGTATTCTGTTACTGATTTCTTGTGTTCTTGAACCTAAGTTTGATACATTATGCAATTAATGTTCTTTTTTTGGTGTATATAGTGTATAGAGAACCAGGCAGAATTGAGACAGCTGCATGACAAACTAAAACAGAATCAAAATGCGGAGATGGAACTAAAGAAAAGTCTGGCTGAAAAGGAGCACTTAGTAAATGAAGAGAAGGAAAAGGTTGGGGACACTACTTCTTCTCTTGCTACAGTTATATAGAAATTACAACACAAACTGGCCATTTACCCAAGCAGTCCGTGATTGTATTTATCCTCCAAACAACCAATAGTATTAATCCTATGTGCCGACTGTTTCCATATTCCTTTATTCCTACAACCACTTATCTAACCTCTTAATTTTGACATGGCTTCAGCTTCAATCATTAATTCTGGTAGTACATTGCACAGTCTCTGTTTTAAAAAAAATGTTTTTCCTGCTAGTTGTCCAAAATCTTTTGCATTTAGTCTTGTAT
The DNA here is from genome assembly GCF_044704955.1 of Pristiophorus japonicus. Lineage (NCBI taxonomy): Eukaryota > Metazoa > Chordata > Chondrichthyes > Pristiophoridae > Pristiophorus > Pristiophorus japonicus. The sequence goes on from NC_091977.1 coordinate 61,594,030, forward strand.
CCATGTTGCCTTTTTCTAGGTCCCTCAGTCACTGAAAGCAGTCCATTTCTCTTTACCCTGTCCCATCCCTGCATAATTTAAAATCTCTCCATCAAATCATCCTTTAATCGCCAATGTTTTAGCAAAAAAAAAACAATTTAAAATGTTCTCCATATTTATAGTTCCACATATCAGGCAGTATCCTAGAGAATCTGCGCTATACCTTCTCTGTTGTCTTAACAGAGGGTACAGTGGCATAGTGATGATGTTTCTGGACTAGTAATCCAGAGACCTGGACTAATGATCCCGACACATGAGTTCAAATCCCACCACGGCAGCTGGGGAATAAAAAGCTACAATCAGTAATGGTGACCATGAAACTATTGGATTGTTGTAAAAACCCATCTGGTTCACTAAAGTCCTTTTTTTAAGGGAAGGAAATCTGACATCCTTAACTGGTCTGGCCTATATGTGACTCCAAGCCCACAGCAATGTGGTTGACTCTTAACTGCCCCCTGAAATGGCAGCTCACCACCTTCTCGAGGGCAATTAGGAATGGGCAATAAACGCCGGCCTTACCAGCGACACCCACATCCTGTGAATAATATACAGTAGTCCAACTGTAATCTTACAGACACTAGATTCACCATTGCACCGTGACTTTTATATTCTAGAACTTTTCCTGTAAAACCTAGCAGTCCTTTAGCTTTCTTTGTGGGCATTATATACTTGAGCTACTGCTTCTCAGAATTAAAGGGATGGGACCACTTAAAGGGTAAACTTCCTCCAACCGTCTAGATTTTGTACGATCTCAAGATTATCTTGTGCCTAATAATGTCTTGTTAATTGTAAGTTTTTAATAACCTCATTACTTCTGTTACTGGACAAAATTTACATAAGATTTACAGCACAGAAACAGGCCATTTGGCCCAACTTGACTATACCAGTGTTTATGCTCCATATGAGTCTTCTCCCACTTCTCTTCATCTAACTCTGCCAACATAACCTTCCATTCCTTTGTCCCTTGATCTAGCTTTCCCTTGAATGCTTCAACTACACCAGGGCCCCAAGTTTCCACATGATTTGCTCCTGATTTTTAGGAGCAACTGGTGGAGAACGGAGTATCTTAGAAATCGCAATTCTCCACATTTAAGTTTTCTGCAGTTCTAGTCATGTAGAACAGTTTCACTTTGGAACAGAATTTTTTTTCAAAAGGGGGCGTGTCCAGCCACTGACCTCTGATTTGAAAGTTTCCACAGTGAAAACGTACTCCAAACTAACTTAGAATGAAGCAAGTGAAGATTTTTGTAGGCCTGAAAAAACCTTGTCTACACATTAAAAAATCAGGCGCAGGTTACAAATTAGGCGTCCGGAACGAGGTGGGGGGGGGAGAAAGGGAAATCATTACATTCTACAATAAATCCTTGGGTATACTTCCACAAATATTATACAAATAATTCCAACCTGAATAAAAATTTATAAGCAAAGAAAAGATTAAATAAACCATGTTCCTACCTGTGTGAAAGTGCTTCAGGCAGGGAGAAGGCTGCAGGAAGCCTCACTAGTTGAGGCAGCCGTTCCCGACGGCAGCGGGGGGGGTGAGGCAGTGAGGAGGCAGCTGTTCCCGATGGCGGGGGGGGGGGAGGAGGCAGTGAGAAGGCTGCAGGAAGCCTCAGAAGTTGAGGCAGCCATTCCCGACGGCCCCGTCGGGAAACGGCTGCCTCAACTTCTGAGGCTTCCTGCAGCTTTCTCACTGCTGCAAGAAGCCTCAGTGCTGATCATGGAAGGGCAATGTGGTTTTATTAAAAAATGTTAAAAATTGAACAGCTACAAAGAACTACAAAAATGTCCGAGTGCCAATGTTTCCTTCACACTGCGCGTGCGCCAACGCGCACGCGCAGGGTTGCTGGCACGAAAAAAACTCATTTAAATGGTACCCGCCCCCTCCTACTTACAAAATCGGCGCAAGTGGTAGGCTCCGCCCCCTGGGCGCTGCGCCAAGCTGACATCGAGCTGCAAAGCGCTCGTGAATAGCGCGTTTTTTTTTTTCAGGCGCCGTTTTCGGCGCGAAAAACGGGCGCCCAGCTCGGAGGGGCGCCTGTTTTGCCGCGTGTGGAAACTTGGGGCCCATGTGTTAGCGAGTTCCACGTGCTAACCTCTCTCTCGCTAAAGAGGTTCCTCCTGAATTCCCTATTATCTTATGGCCCCTAACCTCGTAACATCACAGAAGTTATTAGCCAGATTTAAAAGAACATAAGAAATAGAAGCAGGAGTAGGCCATTTGACCCCTCGAGCCTGCTCCGCCATTCAATAAGATCATGGCTGATCTAATCATGGACTCAGCTCCACTTCCGTGCCCGCTCCTCATAACCCTTTATTCCCTTATTGCTCAAAAATCTGTCTATCTCCGCCTTAAATATATTCAATGACCCAGCCTCCACAGCTCTCTGGGGGCAGAGAATGCCATAGATTTGCAACCCTCAAGAAATTTCTTCCCATCTCAGTTTTAAATGGGTGGCCCCTTATTCTAAGACCCTTAGTTTTAGTTTCCCCTATGAGTGGAAATATCCTCTCTGCATCCACCTTGTCGAGCCCCCTCGTTATCTTATGTTTCAAATAAGATCCCCTCATTCTTCTCAACAATATAGGCCTAACTTACTCAACCTATCCTCATAAGTCAACCCCCTCCTCTCTGGAATGAACCGTCTCTGAACAGCCTCCAATGCAAGTATATCCTTCCTTAAATACGGAGACCAAAACTGTACGCAATACTCCAGGTGTGGCCTCACCAATACCCTGTATAGTTGTAGCAGAACTTCTCTGCTTTTATACTCTATCCCCCTTGCAATAAAGGCAAACATTCCATTTACCTTCCTGATTATTTGCTGTACCTGCATACTAACTTTTTGTGTTTCATGCACAAGGACCCCCAGGTGTGTGTCTATTGCAGCACTTTTGCAATTTTTCTTCATTTAAATTATAACATGCATTTCTATTATTTCTGTCAAAGTGAATAACCTCACATTTTCCCACATTATACTCCATCTGCCAAATTTTTGCCCACTCACTTAGCCTGTCTATATCCCTTTGCAGATTTTTTTGTGTCCTCCTCACAATTTGCTTTTCCACCCATCTTTGTATCAACAACAAACTTGGTTACATTACACTCTGTCCCTTCATCCAAGTCACTAATAATTTGCTGCAGTATAGTTTCTGGTGTGTACAGGATAACCTCATGAAAATGTGGAGGAAGATCTTAGCAATGTTATGTGCTGACAATACAGTTTCATCTGTAATTTGTAATGTTTCGATAAGATGCAAGAGCAAACTGGTGTCAGTGTGACATGTTGCTCAGTGAGATTGAAGAGCTAAGAGCTCGTGTTTCCAAAGAACAAAAAGCAGAAATTCAGGAAGAGGAATTCAACCAGCGGTTCCACCAGCTAGAGTCTGGTGCCTGCAATTGTACACATACTCCAGCAGAGGCCTAACCAGTGATTTGTAAAGGTTTAACATGACTTGATTTTCTATTCAATGCTCCTATTTACATAGCCAAGTATCCTGTGTGCTTTCTTAACCGCCTTCTCAACTTGCCCTGCCACCTTCAAAGATTTGTGACTATGCACCCTCAGGTCCCTCCGTTCTTCACCCCCCCACCCCCTCCCCCACTCAAAATAGTACCATGTTCCCCTCGAAGCGCATCACTTTGCACTTATCCACATTAAATTGCATCTGCCAATTTCACCAGTCTGTTTATGCCCTCCTGAGGTCTGCTACTATCACCCTCACTTTATTATGTTACCAAGTTTTGTATCATCTGTAAACTTGGAAATTGTTCTCTCTATACTGAAGTCCAGGTCACATATATACCAAGAAAAGCAATGGTCCTAATACCAATCCATGGGGGACCTCTGCATACATATCCAAGTTGCCACCATCCCTTTATGCCATGTGCTTCTATTTTCCGAGTAAGTCTGTTATGTGGTACTTTATCAAATATCTTTTGAAAGTCCATATATACATCTTCAATTTTCATAGAGCTCCAAACTGTGAAAGGAGAGAGATGAGCAAATTTGGTAGCAAATTTTAAACATGTGTAACAAAAATATAGTAGTAATAGTCGGAGACTTTAAATACCTGAATATAAACTGAGTAAAACATAGTGCTATGGGTAGGGAAAAAGAGGAATATCTGATGTGTACAGGAGAAATGTATTGATAAATATGTCTCCAGTCCAACATGGAAGGAAACAGTGTTTGATCTGGTTCTGGGAAATGAAGTAGGGCAAGTGGAGTGTTTTACAGTAGAAGATAATCTAGCTTCCAGTGACCACAACATAATTCGGTTTGGAATAATTATGGAAAGAGACCAGAAATTATCAGATAAAAAAGCTCAACTGGGGAAGAGCTAATTTCAGTGATTTAAGAGACCTAGCACAAGTAGATTGGAAAAGACGATTGCAGGATAAAGCAGTAATGGAGCAATGGAAGGCATTCAGGGAAGAGAGAGATCAGTTACGAACTTGGCATATTCCTTTTGAAGAGAGAAGGTAGAGCATTCAAAGTGCTTATGCCTGGATGACAAAGGAAATAAAGTTAAAATAAGAACAGAAAAGGCTTGTGATAAATTAGGAGCAAGGTTCAGTTAATAACCAGGAAGATTATGGAAAATGTAGGAGAGAATTGTTAAAGCTAATAGAGACAGAGAGAGGTTACAAGAAAAGATTAGCAGGCAGCATTAAATTGAACCCTAAAACATTTTATAAACTTATAAAGCTAGCTTGTAGGTTAGTTAGGGAATAAAGTTGGGCCTATTAAGGACCCAAAGGGAAATTTTCATGTAGAGGCAGAGGACATTTAAAAAAAAAAAGACTTGCATTTATATAGCGCTTTTCACAACCACCGACCGTCTCAAAGTGCTTTACAGCCAATGGAGTATTTTTGGAGTGTTGTCACTGTTGTAATGTAGGAAAATATTGGCATGGCTAAAGTATTAAGTGAGAACGGTAACATAGTGGTAATGTTACTGGACTAGTAATCTAGAGGCCTGAGGCAGATCCAGATCCAGAGGTGCGAATTCAAACCCCACCATGGCAGCTGGGGAATTTAAATCCAGTTAATTAAATAAATCTGGAATAAAAAGCTAGCATCAGTAATGGTGACCATGAAGCTACCGATTTTGTCATTTAAAAACCCATCTGGTTCATGAATGTCCAGGGAAGGACATCTGTCTTTACTTGGTCTGGCCTATGTGACTCCAGACTCTCAACAATGTGGTTGGCTCAACTGCCCTCTGAAAAAGCTGAGCAAGCCACTCCGTTGTAAGAGAAATAATAAAAATAAAACCGGAAGGACCACACGGCATCGACCATAGCACTGGCTACAGACACGACAACAGCCCAGTCAACTGCAAAGTTCTCCTCACCAACATCTGGGGCCTTGTGCTAAAATTGGGCAGCAGTCTGACTGAATCACACTCACAGAATCATACCTTTCAGCCAATGTCCCAGACTCCTCCATCACAACTCTTCACAACTTAAATGGCATAAATTGCATTAAATAAGCAGATTATCTGAAGAGATCAAGGTAACTTGCCACTTAGTGTAATTTTTAGGTACCTACTTTTGAAATTGCACTGTTGCAACTTATGAAGTTAATTCTTTTCAGATTGTGCAGGCCAAAGAAAAACTACAGCAAACACATGAAAAGTTAATGCAGCAGGAGAAAATGGTGTATCAACTGAAAATTGAGATTCAGGACAAGAACGACCTCATTTCTAGTTTGCAGGGCAGGTGTTCTCAGATTCAGGATGGAAAGGTATGATTTACTAAAAATATTGGAAGGTACCCATTTTCAAAAAAATCATTATAAAATCAATGGCCAAGGGAAACCATCAACACTGTACGTGTCTGCGTGATTTTTGTCCTGATTTAATTGTATTATAATGGCATCCTATTCTGGTTTTGTAAAATACACAATATTAAGCTAAGTTATAACTAGACACAAACCTTGGGTGTAAACAAAAATGAAGCATAAAATAAGTTGTGCTAAAGTTGTATTTGTTTGGACTTGTACCCATGAGTGTGTCAATATTGCTGCAGTGACTGCAGAGATAGTGGATGCATTGGTTGTGATCTTCCAAAGTTCCCTCAACTCTTAAACAGTCCCAGTGGATTGCGTGATTCCAAAAGTAACACTGCCATTCAAGGAAGGAGGGGGGAGAGAAAACAGAACAACAAGTTAGCCTGAAGTCTGTCGTCTGAGAAAATGCTGGAATCCATTATTAAGGAAGTGCTAATGGGGCACTTAGAAAATCGTATGATTAGGTAGAGTCAACATGGTTTTATGAAAGGGAATTCAGGGAGTTTTTTGAGGATGCAACTAGCAGAGTAGATAAAGGAGAACCAGTGGATGTAGCATATTTGGACTTCCAAATTTGATAAGGTGCCACATGAAAGGTTGTTACACAAGATAAGGGCTTATGGGGTTGGGGATAAAATATTAGCAGAGGATTGGCTAAAAGACAATAAACGAGTCATTTTCAGTTTGATAGGCTGTTACTAGTGGGGTCCCACAAGGATCAGCGCTGAGGCTTTGGCTATTTACAATCTATATTAATTACTTGGATGAAGTATAATGTATCCAATTTTGCTGATACAAAGCTAGGTGGGAAAGTAAGCTGTGAGGAGGACACAAAGTTTGCAAAGACAAGTTGAGTGAGTCGGCAAGAAGGTGGCAGATGGAATATAATGTGGGGAAATGTGAGGTTATTCACTTTGGTAGGAAGAATAGAAACAGAATATTTTTTAAATTGGGTGTTAACATGCAGTGTGCAGCAAGTAATTAGGAAGGCAAATGGTATGTTAGCCTTTATTGTAAGGGGGTTGGAGTGCAAGAGCAAGGAAGTCTTACGAGGGTTGTAAAGGGCTTGGTGAGATCACCTTGGTGAGATACTGTGTACCATGCCTAAGGAAGGATATACTTGCCTTAGAGGGAGTGCAACAAAGGTTCACTAGATTGATTCCTGGGATGCAGGGATTATCATGAGAGCAGAGATTGAGAAGAGTAGCACTATATTTCCTAGATTTTAGAAGAATGAGATGATCTCATTGAAACATCTTGGGTTGGGTTTTTGGGTTTGGGGGGTTTTCGGTGATGCGTGAAAATTACCGTTTTCACTGTTACCGATTTTTAGGCTGAACTTTCGGCTTTTGGGGTCTGCGTCAGGGGCGTATCAGTAAGGAAAGCATTGCACAAGTATTTGTGGCGCAAAATGCGATCCTTGCCAACTTTAGTGCGGGACCGTTTGCGCTGAGAGGCCTTGGGAGATGGGTGGGGGGAAAGTCAAACATTACCAAGGCCCTTTGCTACCAAATCGCTGCAAAAAAAATTAAAAAATAAAAACTTTAACTTTTTTTTACATGTTTTCTACTTGCTGCTGTTGGCAGGGCTGTACTGACAGGTTTTACCTGTAGCTATTCTTGGTGCGGTGTACAGGTTGGGAAAGTGCTGAAACTCTGATGATAACGCAATCTGCGTCGTCACACGTCCAGCGCACCTCTCCCTGGCAGTATGTCCCATCACCGCTGCAAACAAGCAGCCGAGGATCCCGCCTGGACTTTGCGACAGGGTTTTCGCCGTAGAGGGGCAAAACGTGGCGCAAACCCCTGTCATAAGAACATAAGAATTAGGAACAAGAGTAGGCCATCTAGCCCCTCGAGCCTGCTCCGCCATTCAACAAGATGGCCGTGGACTCAGCTCCACTTACCCGCCCGCTCCCCATTACCCTTAATTCCCTTATTGGTTAAAAATCTATCTATGATTTGAATACATTCAATGAGCTAGCCTCAACTGCTTCCTTGGGCAGAGAATTCCACAGATTCACAACCCTCTGGGAGAAGAAATTCCTTCTCAACTCGGTTTTAAATTGGCTCCCCCTAGTTCTAGTCTCCCCGACCAGTGGAAACAACCTCTCTGCCTCTATCTTGTCTATCCCTTTCATTATTTTAAATGTTTCTATACGATCACCCCTCATCCTCCTGAACTCCGAGTAAAGGCCCAGTCTACTCAATCTATCATCATAAGGTAACCCCTTCATCTCTGGAATCAGCCTAGTGAATCATCTCTCTACCCCCTCCAAAGCTAGTATATCCTTCCTTAAGTAAGGTGATCAAAACTGCACGCAGTACTCCAGGTGCGGCCTCACCAATACCCTGTACAGTTGCAGCAGGACCTCCCTGCTTTTGTACTCCACCCCTCTCGCAATGAAGGCCAACATTCCATTCGCCTTCCTGATTACCTGCAAACTAACTTTTTGGGATTCATGCACAAGGACCCTCGGGTCCCTCTGCACCTCAGCATGTTGTAATTTCTCCTCATTCAAATAATATTCCCTTTTACTGTTTTTTTTTTTTCCCCAAGGTGGATGACCTCACATTTTCGGACATTATATTCCATCTGCCAAACCTTAGCCAATTCGCTTAACCTATCTAAATCTCTTTGCAGCCTCTCTGTGTCCTCTACACAACCCGCTTTCCCACTAATCTTTGTGTCATCTGCAAATTTTGTTACACTACACTCTGTCCCCTCTTCCAGGTCATCTATGTATATTGTAAACAGTTGTGGTTCCAGCACCGATCCCTGTGGCGCACCACTAACCACCGATTTCCAACCTGAAAAGGATCCATTTATCCCGATTCTCTACTTTCTGTTAGCCAGCCAATTCTTGATCCATGCTAATAGATTTTCTCTGACTCCGCGTACCTTTATCTTCTGCAGTAACCTTTTGTGTGGCACCTTATCGAATGTCTTTTGGAAATCTAAATACACCACATCCATCAGTACACCTCTATTCACCATGCTCGTTATATCCTCAAAGAATTCCAGTAAATTAGTTAAACATGATTTCCTCTTCATGACTCCATGTTGCGTCTGCTTGATTGCACTATTCTTATCTAGATGTTCCTATCATGCTTGACAAATCTTCTGGAATTTTTTGAGGATATTTCCAGTAGAGTTGACAAGGGAGAACCAGTTGATGTGGTATATTTGGACTTTCAGAAGGCTTTCGACAAGGTCCCACACAAGAGATTAATGTGCAAAGTTAAAGCACATGGGATTGGGGGTAGTGTGCTGACATGGATTGAGAACTGGTTGTCACACAGGAAGCAAAGAGTAGGAGTAAATGGGTACTTTCAGAATGGCAGGCAGTGACTAGTGGGGTACCACACGGTTCTGTGCTGGGGCCTCAGCTGTTTACATTGTACATTAATGATTTGGACGAGGGGATTAAATGTAGTATCTCCAAATTTGCAGATGACACTAATTTGGGTGGCAGTGTGAGCTACGAGGAGGATGCTATGAGGCTGCAGAGTGACTTGGATAGGTTAGGTGAGTGGGCAAATGCATGGCAGATGAAGTATAATGTGGATAAATGTGAGGTTATCCACTTTGGTGGTAAAAACAGAGAGACAGACTATTATCTGAATGGTGACAGATTAGGAAAAGGGGAGGTGTAACGAGACCTGGGTGTCATGGTACATCAGTCATTGAAGGTTGGCATGCAGGTACAGCAGGCAGTTAAGAAAGCAAATGGCATGTTGGTCCTCATAGCGAGGGGATTTGAGTACAGGGGCAGGGAGGTATTGCTACAGTTGTACATGGCCTTGGTGAGGCCACACCTGGAGTATTGTGTACAGTTTTGGTCTCCTAACTTGAGGGACATTCTTGCTATTGAGGGAGTGCAGCGAAGGTTCACCAGACTGATTCCCGGGATGGTGGGACTGACCTATCAAGAAAAACTGGATCAACTGGGCTTGTATTCACTGGAGTTCAGAAGAATGAGAGGGGACCTCATAGAAACGTTTAAAATTCTGACGGGTTTAGACAGGTTAGATGCAGGAAGAATGTTCCCAATGTTGGGGAAGTCCAGAACCAGGGGTCACAGTCTAAGGATAAGGGGTAAGCCATTTTGGACCGAGATGAGGAGAAACTTCTTCACCCAGAGAGTGGTGAACCTGTGGAATTCTTTAGCACAGAAAGTTGTTGAGGCCAATTCACGAAATATATTCAAAAAGGAGTTGGATATAGTCCTTACTACTAGGGGGATCAAGGGGTATGGCGAGAAAGCAGGAAGGGGGTACTGAAGTTGCATGTTCAGCCATGAACTCATTGAATGGCGGTGCAGGCTCGAAGGGCCGAATGGCCTACTCCTGCACCTATTTTCTATGTTTCTAAGTTTCTATGTCCCGCTATTTCTTAATGATAGCTTCAAGCATTTTCCCCACTACAGATGTTAAACTAACCGGCCTATAGTTACCTGTCTTTTGTCTGCCCTCTTTTTTAAACAGAGGTGTTACATTAGCTGCTTTCCAATCCGCTGGTACCTCCCCAGAGTCCAGAAAATTTTGGAAGATTATAACTAATACATCTGCTGTAACTTACGCCATCTCTTTTAATACCCTGGGATGCATTTCATCAGGACCAGGGGACTTGTCTACCTTGAGTCCCATTAACCTGTCCAGCACTATTCCCCTAGTAATAGTGATTATCTCAAGGTCCTCCCTTCCCACATTCCCGTGACCAGCAATTTTTGGCATGGTTTTTGTGTCTTCCACTGTGAAGACAGAAGCAAAATAATTGTTTACGGTCTCAGCCATTTCCACATTTCCCATTATTAAATCCCCCTTCTCATCTTCTAAGGGACCAACATTTACTTTAGTCACTCTTTTCCGTTTTATATATCGGTAAAAGCTTTTACTATCTGTTTATGTTTTGCACAAGCTTACTTTCGTAATCTATCTTTCATTTCTTTATTGCTTTCTTAGTCATTCTTTGCTGTCGTTTAAAATTTTCCCAATCTTCTATTTTTCCACTAACCTTGGCCACCTGATACGCATTGGTTTTTAATTTGATATTCTCCTTTATTTCCTTGGTTATCCACGGCTGGTTATCCCTTCTCTTACCGCCCTTCTTTTTCATTGGAATATATTTTTGTTGAGCACTATGAAAGAGCTTCTTAAAAGTCCTCCACGGTTCCTCAGTTGTGCCACCGTTTAGTCTGTGTTTCCAGTCTACTTTAGCCAATTCTGCCCTCATCCCACTGTAGTCCCCTTTGTTTAAGCATAGTACGCTCATTTGAGACACTACTTCCTCACCCTCAATCTGTATTACAAATTTAACCATACTGTGATCACTCATTCCGAGAGGATCTTTTAATAGGAGATCGTTTATTATTCCTGTCTCATTACACAGGACCAGATCTAAGATAGCTTGCTCCCTTGTAGGTTCTGTAACATACTGTTCTAAGAAACAATCCCGTATGCATTCTATGAATTCCTCCTCCAGGCTACCCCGTGCGATTTGATTTGACCAATCGATATGCAGGTTAAAATCCCCCATGATTACTGCCGTTCCTTTTTCACATGCCTCCATTGTTCCCTTGATTATTGTCCGCCCCACCGTGAAGTTATTATTTGGGGGCCTATAAACTACGCCCACCAGTGACTTTTTCTCCTTACTATCTCTAATTTCCACCCACAATGATTCAACATTTTGTTCATTAGAGCCAGCTCATAATTGTCAAATCCAGCTCATAAAATTCTTAAGGGGCTTGACAGGGTAGATGTTGGGAGGATGTTTTCCCCTGGCTGAAGAGTCTAGAACTTAGGGGTCAAAGTCTCGGAATAAGGGGTCGGCCATTTAGGACTGAGATTAGGAGAAATTAGATTGTGGATCTTTGGATTTCTCTACCCCAGAGATCTGTGGATGCTCAGTCGTTGAGTATATTCAAGAGATCAGTCGATTTTTGGATACTAAGGGTCTTGAGGGATATGGGGATAGTGGAGTTGAGGTAAAAGATCATCCATGATCTTGTTGTATGGCGGACTAGGCTCAAAGGGCTAAATGGCCTACTCCGGCTTCTATTTCTTATGTTAACATTTCAGCCTGAGGACATATACGGATGAACATGTTCTTATGAGGTAACGTTTTTAATGTAGCAAGTTATTGTCTTAAATAATCTGCCTTAAAGGACAGTGGAAGGAGATTCAATGGTAACTTTCAAAAGGGAATTGGATATATACTTGATTTGCAGGAGTATTGGGAAACAAAAGGGAACAGAACTCATTGGATATCTTTTTCAAAGAGTTAGCACGGGCATTATGAGACGAATGGCCGCCTTCTGTGCTATAAAATTCTGATTCTAATATACAAAGGTGCTACCCGGGTTTCGTACATAATTCTTTTTAAAAACAGTGCTGCTTCTGTGTGTGTTCTCTCAATCCAACAAACAGGACAGTTTTGGTGATAATCTCCAGTGTGTGCAGTGAAAGGATTGAGGAAGACTGACTCCACCAGAAGTATGCGTAATCTGACTAATATATTTCCACATGTGATTAGACTCTAGAGCAAGCTGAGGAATTTCACTGTATGGAGTCTGAACATCACTTGCTGCTGAGTGAAATGGAAAAGCTAAGGGCTCATGTTTCTAAAGAGCAGTGTACAGGAATTCGAGAAGAGGAATTCAAACAGCGGCTCCAACAATTTGAGAATGAAAAATTGTCCATAGTAAAGGAGAGGGATGATCTCCAGGTTACACTAGAAAGTGTCAAAGTACAAAGGGACGAAATGAAGAGCACTTTGCAAGGAAATACTGAGATGGTGAGTTATAAATTCTTAATAACTAGAGGGATAAATATAATCCAGATTTTGCTGAAAAGGTCATGACAACTGAACGATGCACACAGTTATTAATGTACAGGTTGGCCAGTAACCTGTCGTGAGGAAGAGGCACCCCATGAATAGTGAATTGTTACAGGTTCCTGGCCGATTTTCACCATTCCGTCGTCAGCCTCGTGAAAATGGCATCTTTAGCTTGCCTCCCCTGATTTTCATGATATTGCTCTATTTACACACAAATTAGCCATTTAACGCTCCACAAAGTAATAATTGTTAATGACTGCCAATCAACCTCCCTTGCCTAAAAAGTAGGATCTCATACCTTCAGTTTATGAATGGCACATGCCAGACTTGTCAGAAAAGTAAAAGCCCATGAGATACAAGGGAAAATGGCAAGTTGGATCCAAAATTGTCTGTGGCAGGAACCAAAGGGTAATGGTCGATGGATGCTTTTGTGACTGGAAGGCTGTTTCCAGTGGAGTGCCGCAGGGCTCAGTACTAGGTCCCTTGCTTTTTGTGGTATGTATCAATGATTTAGACCAAGATAAGGGGCATGATGAAGACATTTTCAGATGATACAAAAATTTGGCCTTGTCATGGATAGTGATCATAAATTGTAGATTGTAGGAAGGATTTACGAGGATGTTGCCAGGACTGGAGAATTTTAACTGAGGAAAGATTGAATAGTCTGCGGTTGTTATCTTTGGATGCTGAGGGGAGAATTGATTGAGGTGTATAAAATTATGAGGGGCCTAGATAAAGTGGGTAGGACCTATTTCCTTTAGTGGAGAGGTCAATAACCATGGGGCATAGATTTAAAGTAATTAATAGGATTGGTGGGGAGTTGAGAACTTTTTCACCCAGAGGGTGGTGGGTGTCTGAAACTTGCTGCTCTGAAAGTGTGGTAGAGGCAGAAACCCTTATCACATTTAAAATATACTTCGGATGCACTTGAAGTGGACCTATAAATCTACGGACCAAGAACTAGAAAGTGAGATTAGGCTGGATAGCTCTTTTTTGGCCAGCACAGATGAGCTGAATGGCCTCCTTCTTCTGGGCTGTAAATTTCTACGATTCTATGTATGTATCTAGCAATGCAGTTCAATCTGTAATTTCGACTGTTTCTATTAGATGCAAGAGCGAACTGAGGAACTCCACCGTGTGGTGTCTCAGCATGACATGCTGCTCATTGAGATTGAAGAGCTGAGAGGTCGTGTTTCCAAAGAGCAGAGCCCGGAAATTCTAGAAGAGAAACTGAATCAGCGACTCCGGCAGCTAGAGGATGAAAAATCATCTGTAGTAAAGGAGAAGGGGGAGCTCCAGGCGATACTGGAGACTGTCAATATACAATTGGATGAAATGAAGAGCACCCTGCAAGAAAATACTGAGATGGTGAGATAAATATCGTAGGCCAGATTTTGCTGAATCGGTAATTGCATCTGAACGACGCACTCCATTATTAATGCACACACTGGCCAGCAACCTGCAAAACGTTGCAAATTGCTGGCTAATTTGCACCACTCCATTAGCTTTGGGAAAATAGCATCTCGCGGCCATGCTTAACTTCTGTATTTGCAAATAAATTGCTCATTAAACTCACCACAAAGATAATTCTAGTAATTAACTGCATAAGAAGCTGTTTAATGACTGCCAACCCACCTCTCCAACCCAGAAAGTTGTGTGGATTCTCATTCCTTCAGTTTGTGAATTGTTTTAGGAAATGTTAAAAATGTGATTTTTAAGAACATGTTTTCTTTTCCTTTGTCTGTTTCTCTCTTAATTCAGTCTTTCTCTTTCTGTAACTGATTTGATATTAAATTACGCCCTTTAATTCACCCTCCTTCTCTGTCCTACCTCTGTTTATTTTTCAATCCTTAAATCTCATTGGTTAAGGAGGTAAGGACTGTTTGCCAAGGTGCCAGAAGTCATGTTGCCCTCGCTGCGCCCTTGTGTCGCATTTTCGGCATTTCTGTTGGCAAAACATTTTAAAACTAAATGTGCACGAACAAATCTAATGTACATGGCATGTCGTGCATTGCCTTGCTCCAGCGAAATCTGGCACAATCACTTGGCATGCTGGGGTCCTGGTATTGTCACTGAATTTGTTAACCAGATTTACTACAGTCTATCTTCAGCTGTGTACAGGACAGCCTCATGTACATGTTGGGGAAGACATCAGCAAGGTATGCATCTGGCAATATGGTTCCGTCTGTAATTTTCAATGTTTCTATTAGATGCAAGAGCAAACTGAGGAATGCCACCGTGTTGTGTCTCAGCGTGACTTGCTGCTCAGTGAGATTGAAGAGCTGAGAGCTCGTGTTTCTGAAGAGCAGAGCATGGAAATTCTAGAAGGGAAATTCAACCAGCGGCTCCAACAAGTTGAGGATGAAAAATTGGCCATGGTAAAGGAGAAGGAGGAGCTCCAGGAGATACTGGAGAGTGTCAATGTACAAATGGATGAAATGAAGAGCACCCTGCAAGAAAACACTGAGATGGTGAGTTACAGATTGTAAACTATTGTACCTCTTCAGTTAATGTCACAAAATAGTATTGGTATGGTGGCCATGTGGTTGTGGTGTTAGATGAGCAACCCAGAGTCATGAGTTCAAATTTTACCATTGCAAGTTGTAAAAATTGAATTTAAATTATTCCCCACATTGTGGGCTAAGACCAGAAAATAACCATGAATGCTGCTGGATTATTGTAAAAACCCAACTGGTGCTCTCTTGCTTTGGTAAAATACCACCTTACATGGTCTGGCCTACATGTGACTCCAGCCTTGCACTAACGTAGATGTAAGTAATTGTGTCCGTTTATTTTTTTTAAAAGCCAAGTGTAGTTTGTGTTATGTTCTTAATAAAGTAATGTGATTGAGTACTGTTAGATCTCTTAATTTCCAATGAAATACGAACTCCGATTGTAGTTTTAATGTCACTTTATTTTTGGCAGCAGTAAGAAGCTCTTGGCTTTAAGCCAGGTCTTTGTCCTTCTGAGACCACATGGTCAAAATAGCTGTACTTATACCTGGATCAATTTACAGAAAAGAACTCGCCGCCTTTGACCTTATTGGCTCAATTAATAGTCTTTTAACCTTTTAATTGGCTCGCTACCCAAAGGTCCTAAAATGTCAAGTTGATTGATGACTTAATGCAACATGCTCCCACTCATGTAGCATCTCTGACTTGGTGTCTGTGAATTTTCACAGCCTGTCTAAATGCAGCCTGTTTGAATTCTCTATCAAGTACTGGAGACGTGAGTAAGTGTGACCTTAATCTCTTTATTCTAACTGGTACAGCATGGGAGGCCTGCTTATATACAGTGCTCCCAAGGGATGCTGGGATCCCTTGGGACTCCAACAGATACGCCCTCTGGTGGTGGTAGAATGCTGGTTACATAGGGTTGCATACATAACAGTTTGGACTTAAGATAAAAACACAATGCTGGAAATCTCAGAAACTGAGTTAATCTGAAATAAAAACAGAAAATGCTGGTTTAGATCTATCGAGAGTGATCACAGCATCATATCAGGACAAGACTGATGGGCAGTGGTGAAATTGAGAGAACTGTTTTACAAACCATTCAAGCAATTGCCTGACATAATCATGCTCACGGAATCATATCTATAAGCTAACATCTCAGACTCGTCCATCACCATTCTATGGTGGAAATACAGTAGTGTACAGTCAGATGGCAGAGGCCCTGGAAGTCCTCGGCATTAACTCTAGACCCAAGACTTTTTAATGGCTTCAGTTCACAATGCCAAGGAAATCTCCTGCTGATCCCCACCAACTAACTAATTTGTATTTCATATTGAACATCAATTGGAAGCTTTAAGGAAAGCAAAGGCAGAGACATTTTTCTTGTAAGGGGACTTTAATGTCCCCCAGTAAAAGTGGCTCGGTAGCACCACTATTGGCTGAGTCTTGAACATAGCTGCTAGATTAATGAGGGAATGTACACAAGGGGGTAATCTACTTAACCTCATCTTCAACCTACCTGGTGCAGACACATCAATGCACAGCAGCATTGGTTGGAGTGTCTGCAGCACAGCCCTTGTGAAGACAACGTCTCGTCACAGTGAGGACATCCTCCATTGTGTATTGTAGCCGTGTGAACTAGAGCCTACTAGCAGCCCAAATCAGGGCATTCACGAGTCGTTCTGGACTATGAGCAGCAGCAATCTATAACATTGTGGGCCAGTACATCCCTTACTCCTCGATCACCATCAAGCCAGACATCAACTCTATTTCAATGCAAAGTTTAGAAGGGCATTCCAAGAGCAGCAGTAGGCACTAGTATGGTCGCAACCTACTGAAGGAGCAGCAGCTAATAAGCAGAGCTATATAGTCCCTACTAACAGGGTGAGACCAAACCTCTGCAGCCCTACTACCTCTAGTCACGTATGATAGTGAAGGAGAAAGTGGCTCTCTGAACTTGCCCACTCTAAACCATGATGGAGCTCAGCACATGAATATAAGAGATAAGTCTAAAGTGTTGCGTAGACGATCCTGCTTGCATTTCTTTAGGTCGCCACCATCATTCATGCCCACATACTTTCAATTCCGTTCACTCCATGTGACATTAAGAAGTTTCTGAATATGTTGGACACAGTTGCAGTGCTGAACACTTGAACATCGGAGCCAGCCATTCCCTGATATATCTGTCCCAGTGCAGATATGATGTTGATATCTACTTGATGATGTGAAAGATTGCCCAGATATGTCCTACCTGCCAAAAAAGGCAGTATTTAACCAGGTAGATTCAAATACAGATTTTAGGAGAAATTTATTTGCACAGTGGTGTGAATGTGGAACTTGCTGCAACTGAAATGGTTGAAGCAGATCGCATTGATGCATTTAAGGGGAGGCTTGATTGATAAATGAGGGAGCAGGGAATAGAGGGATACAGAAGCAAGGTGGAAAGAGATATTTAGAGTGGGATGAGGCTCGTGTGGAGTATAAACAAAGACCAATACAGCCGAGTGGCCTGTTTCTGAGCATATAGATTTATCCTATCGTGCTGCCACCCAATCATCAACAAAGTAATGGAAGCAATCAAGTGATACCGACTTGCAAATAACCTGTGCAGAAACACTCATGTTCTGCCACAACGACTCTGCTCCAGACCTGATCATTGCCTTCATTGAGATGTGGTTGCAAGAGCTGAATGTCAGCGAAGCAAGAATCAATGCCCTCAGCATCAAGGCAACACCAAGGAGCCCTAACAAAACCAGTCAATAGAACAAAAGAAAAACTCCAGTGGCTGGAGTCATATCTGACAATGGAAAATGGTTCTGGTTGTCTGAGGCTAATCATTGTGACCCTAAACCATTGCTCTGAAATTTACTTGGCCCTACCATCTTCAATTGCTTCATCAGTGACTTTCCCTCAGTCATTAAGGCCTGGAGTGAGCCTGTTCACCAATTCATGCATTGCAACTGCAGCTGAATCTCTGATTTCCGCCGCCGCCCCCCTCCCCCCTCCCCCCCCCCCCCCCCCCCCCAGTACTTTTGCAGCCCTTTTACTATTTTTAATGTTCATGAGGAGCTGTGGAGTTCCTGCTGTTTTCAGAAGTCCTGATGCCAGCTATTACAAAACAATAAAAGGAAATGACGAGCCTGATGAGGGATTACCAGGCATTGACTTTTTATATGGACATGGGTGGGAGGTGGTTTAACAAAAGTCACAGAATCCCTGGCTGCCTGTTTGCAGGTATTTGAAGCCCATGTGCATAATCAGAGGGACCTGGGGTCCTTGTGCATGAAACACAAAAAGTTAGTATGCAGGTACAGCAAGTAATCAGGAAGGCAAATGGAATGTTGGTCTTTATTGCAAGGGATATAAAAGCAGAGAAGTCCTGCTGCAACTGTATAGGGTATTGGTGAGGCTACACCGAGAGTACTGCATAAAGTTTTGGTCTCCGTATTTAAGGAAGTATATACTTGCATGAGAGGCTGTTCGGAGAAGGTTTACTAGGTTGATTCCGGAGATGAGGTGGTTGACTTATGAAGATAGGTTGGGTCTATACACATTGGAGTTCGTAAGACTGAGGTGATTTTATCAAAACATAACAGATAATGAGGGGTTCGACGAGATGGATGCAGAGAGGATATTTCCACTCATCGGAGAAACTAAAACTAGGCGACATAGTCTCGGAATAAGGGGCCGCCCATTTAAAACTGAGATGAGGTGGAATTTATTTTGAGGGTTGTAAACCTATGGAATTCTCTGCCACAGGGAACTGTGGAGGCTGGGTCGTTGAATATATTTAAGACGGAGATGGACAGATTTTTGAGCGATTTAAAGGGTTATGGGGAGCGGGCAGGGAAGTGGAGCTGAGTCCATGATAATTGTTGGAGCAGGCCTGGGGGGGCCAAATGGCCTACTCCTGCTCCTATTTCTTATGTTCTTATAAATCACTGCGATAGTGAGTTATAAATTCTTAACGATATGATAATTGTTAATGACTGCCAATGAAACTCATTTGCCCAGAAAGTGAATAGTAATAAATGTGGAGTCCCATTCCTTCAGTTTGTGAATTGTTTTACAAATTAAAAAAAATATTTAAAATTTTTTTTAATTCTTTTCCTTTTTCTCTTTCTCCTTCTGATTCTATGTTTGCATTTCTCTATGTTTGCATTTCTCAATGTAGTAATATCTGTAATTTTTAATCCAATCTCTACCTGATTTGACATTGAATTCACTTCCTTCTCAATCTTACCTGTGTTTATTTCTCAATCCTTAAATCTCATTGGTTATGGAGATAAGAACTGTGTGTCCCATTGCTGACCAAGGTGCCAGATGCCCTATTGCCCTTGCTGCACTTGTCACACTTCCAGCATCTTTGTGGGAAAATCATTTAAAAACCTAAATGTGTAGGTACAATCTAAGTGACGGGGCACGCCACACGATAAGAACACAAGAATTAGGAACAGGAGTAGGTTATAAGGCCCATCAAACCTGCTCTGCCATTCAATAAGATAATGGCTAATCTTTGACCTCAACTCTACTTTCCACCCAAATCTCCATATCATTTGATTCCCCTGCAGTCTCAACTTGAATATACTCAATGATTCAGCATCCACAGCCCTTTGGGGTAGAGAATTCCATAGATTCACAATCCTCTGATTGAAAAAATTCCTTTTCACTCAGTCTTAAATGGCCGACCCCTTATGAGACTGACAAATTATTGGAAACAAATTCTGAAAGATAGGATAAATCTTCATTTAGAAAGTGCTGGATTAATCAAGGACCGTCAACATGGATTTGTTAAGAGAACAACATGGATTTGTTAAGAGAAGAACATGTATGACGAACTTGAGTGAATGTTTTGAGACGGTAATGATGAGCGTAGCACGTTTGATTTAGTCTACATGAAATTTAGCAAGGCTTTTAACAAGGTCCCTCATAGAATCATTGAAAAATTACGACTCTGAAGGAGGCCATTCGACCCATTGTGTCCGTGCCGGTTGAAAAAGAACTACCCAGCCTAATCCCACCATCCAGCACTAGGTCCGTAGCCCTGTAAATTATGGCCCTTTAAGTCCGAATCCAAGTACCTTTTTTAAATGTGATGAAGGTTTCTGCCTCTACCCCACTTCCCCTCCCCCCCCCCCCCCCCCCCCACTTTCAGGCAGTGAGTTCCAGACTCCCACCACCCTCTGGGTGAAGAAATGTTTCCTCCTCTCCCCTCTAATCCTTCTACCAATTATTTTAAATCTATGCTCCCTGGTTATTGACCCCTCTGAAAGGGAAATAGGTCTTTCCTATCCACTCTATCTAGGCCCTTCATAATGTTCTACACCTCAATTAAATCTCCCTCCGCCTCCTCTGTTCCAAGCCAATCCAATCTTTCCTCATAGCTAAAGTTTTCCAGTCCTGGCAGTATCCTCATAAATCTCCCCTGCACCCTTTCTAGTGCAATCACATCCTTCCTGTAATGTGGTGACCAGAACTGTGGCCTAACTAGTGTTTTATACAGTTCAAGCATAACCTCCCTGTTCTTCTTGAACTCTCTGCCTTGGCTAATAAAGGAAAGCATTCCGGATGCCTTTTTACCGACCTTATCGACCTGTCCTGCTACCTTTTAAAGATCTGTGGACATATACCTCAAGATTCCTCTGTTCCTCCACACCACTCCGTATCCTCCCATTTTGTGTATTCCCTTGCTGTGTTGCCCCTCCCAAAATGCATTACTTCACTCTTTTCCAGATTGAATTTCATTCACCACTTTTGTGCCCATCGATATCTTCCTGCAGTTTGGAGCTTTCCTCCTCACTGTCAACCACATGGCCAATTTTTGTATCATCTGCAACATTTTTTATCATGCCCCTACACTTAAGTCTAATCATTAATATATACTACAAAAAGTAAGGGATGAGCCCTGTGGAACCTGACTGGAAACAGTCTTCCAGTCACGCAATCTTCCCCTCTACCATTATCCTTTGCTTCCTGCCCCTGAGGCAATTTTGGATCCAGTTTGCCACTCTCCCTTGAATCCCATGAGCTTTTACTTTTTTGATCAGCTTAGCATGTGAGACCTTATCAAAAGCCTTGCTAAAATCCATGTAAACCACATCAAACACACTGCCCTCATCCACCTTCCTTGTTACGTTCTCAAAAATTCAATCAAATAAGTTAGACACTAACTTCCTTTAACAAATCCATGCTGACTGTCCTTGATTTGTCTTTCTAACTGAAGGTTTATACTGTCTGTCCGAATTGATTTCAGTAATTTGCCCACCACGGAGTTTAAACAAACTGGCCTGTAATTGCTCGGTTTATTCCTTCCTCCCTTTTTGAACAATGGTACAATGTTAGAAGTTCTCCAATCCTCTGGCACAACTCCTGTAGCGAGGGAGGATTGAAAAACGGTCAGAGCCTCTGCAATTTCCTCCCTTGCTGCTTTTAGTAGCCTCGGATATATCTCATCCGGTCCTGGTGAGTTATCTACTTTCAAAGATGCTAAACACCTTAAAACTTCCCCTCTCTCTTACTATGTTTATCCCGTCCAATATTTCACTATCTTCCTCCTGAACTTCAAAGTCGGCATCGTCTCCCTCTTTTGTAAAGACAGCCGCAAAGTATTCATTTAGTACCTTGCCCACATTCTTCTGACAATGCTCTCTGGTTCCCCTCCCCCTGTCAATCTAGTTTAAACCCTCCCTAACAGCACTAGCAACACCACCCACCTCCGACGAGGGTATTGGTCCTGGCTCTGTTGAGGTGCAACCCATCCGGCTTATACAGGTCCCATGTCAACCAGAAATGATCCCAATGCCTCAGGAATCTAAAGCCCTCCCTTCTGAGCCATCTCTCCAGCCTCTGTCCTATCCTCCTATTTCTGTACTCACTAGCATGTGGCACTGGGAGTAATCTGGAGATTACTACCTTTTGGGTCCTGCTTTTTAAATCTCATAGCTCCCTAAAATCTGCCTGCAGGACCTCATCCCTCTTTTTTTTTTTCCTGTCATTAGTACTGATATGGACCATGACCGTTGGCTATTCACCCTCCCACCTCCCACCCACCCATCAGAATGGCACATGGCAGACTTGTCAGAAAAGTAAAAGCCCATGAGATATAAGGGAAAGTGGCAAGTTGAATCCAAATTGTCTGTGGCAGGAAGCAAAGGGTAATGGTCAACAGATGCTTTTGTGATTGGAACGTTGTTTCCAGTGGTGTCCCACAGGGCTCAGTACTATAGGTCCCTTGCTTTGTGGTATATATCAATGATTTAGACTTCAATGTAGGGGACATGATTAAGGCATTTTCAGATGGTACAACAATTGGCCTAGTCATTGATAGTGATGAAGAAAACTGTAGACTGTAGGAAGGATTTACGAGGATGTTGCCAGGACTGGAGAATTTTAACTGAAGGAAGATAGAATAGGTTGGGGTTGTTTGGATGCTGAGGGGAGAATTAATCACAAGGTGTATAAAATTGAGGGGCCTAGATAGAGTGGGTAGGAAGGATCTATTTCCCTAAGCAGAGAGAGGCCAATAACCATGGGGCATAGATTTAAAGTAATTAGTAGAAGGATTGGTGGGGAGTTGAGAACTTTTTTGCACCCAGAGGATGGTGGGTGTCTGAAACTTGCTGCTCTGAGGGTGGTAGAGTCAGAAACCCTTATCACATTTCGGATGCACTTGAAGTGCCGTAACCTATAAATCTACGGACCAAGAGCTAGAAAGTGAGATTAGGCTGGATAGCGCTTTTTCGGCCAGCTCAGATGAGCTGAATGGCCTCCTGGGCTGTAAATTTCTACGATTCTATGTATGCATCTAGCAATGCAGTTCAATCTGTAATTTCTACTGTTTCTATTAGATACAAGAGCAAACTGAGGAACTCCACCGTGTGGTGTCTCGGCATGACATGCTGCTCATTGAGATTGAAGAGCTGAGGGGTCGCGTTTTCAAAGAGCAGAGCATGGAAATTCTAGAAGAGAAATTGAATCAGCGACTCCAACAGCTAGAGGATGAAAAATCATCTGTAGTAAAGAAGAAGGAGGAACTCCAGGCGATACTGGAGAGTGTCAATATACAATTGGATGAAATGAAGAGCACCCTGCAAGAAAATACTGAGATGGTGAGTTATAAATTCTTAATAACTAGTGGGATAAATATACTAGGCCAGATTTTGCTGAAACGGTAATTGCATCTGAACGACGCACTCCATTATTAATGCGCACATTTGCCAGCAATCAGCAGTGAGGAAGAGATATGCCATGTATTGCAAAACGTTGCAAATTGCTGGCCAATTTGCACCACTCAGCTATTAGACTTGGGAAAATGGCATCTTGCTCCATGATTAACTTCTGTATTTGCATATAAATTGCTCATTACACTCACCACAAAGATAATTCTAGTAATTAACTGCATAAGAAACTGTTTAATGACTGCCAATCAACCTCTCCAGCCCCGAAAGTTGTGTGGATTCTCATTCCTTCAGTTTGTGAATTGTTTTAGGAAATGAAAAATGTTTAACATCACATTTTCTTTTCCTTTGTCTGTTTCTCTGTTAATTCAGTCTTTCTCTTTCTGTATCTGATTTGACATTGAATTCACCCCCTTTAATTCACCCTCCTTCTCTGTCCTACCTCTGTTTATTTTTCAATCCTTAAATCGCAATGATTAAGGAGGTAAGGACTGTTTGTCCTGTTGTTTGCCATGGTGCCAGAAGCCCTGTTGCCCTCGCCTGTGCCCTTGTGTCGCACTTTCGGCATCTCTTGACTAAACATTTTAAAACTAAATGTGCGCTAACAAATCTTAGCGTACGTGGCATGTTGTGAGATGCCTTGCTCCAGCAAAATCTGGCCCAATCACTTGGCATGCTGGGGTCCTGGTATTGTCACTGAATTTGTTAACCAGATTTACTGCAGTATATCTTCTGCTGTGTACAGGACATCCTCATGTACATGTTGGGGAAAACATCAGCAAGGTATGCATCTGGCAATATGGTTCCGTCTGTAATTTTCAATGTTTCTATTAGATGCAAGAGCAAACTGAGGAATGCCACCGTGTTGTGTCTCAGCGTGACTTGCTGCTCAGTGAGATTGAAGAGCTGAGAGCTCGTGTTTCTGAAGAGCAGAGCATGGAAATTCTAGAAGGGAAATTCAACCAGCGGCTCCAACAAGTTGAGGATGAAAAATTGGCCATGGTAAAGGAGAAGGAGGAGCTCCAGGAGATACTGGAGAGTGTCAATGTACAAATGGATGAAATGAAGAGCACCTTGCAAGAAAATACTGAGATGGTGAGATATAAATTTTTAATAACTAGTGGGACAAATATAATAGACCAGATTTTGCTGAAATGGTGATTGCATCTGAGCGACGCACGCCATTATTAATTCATTATTGGCCAGCAACCTGCAGTGAGGAAGAGATATGCCATGTATTGCAAAACATTGCAAATTGCTGGCCAATTTTCACCACTCCGTCATTAGCTTCCGGAAAATGGCATCTCATGCCGTGCCTAACTTCTGCTGTATTTACATATAAATTGGTCAGTAAACTCGCCACAAAGATAATTCTAGTAATTAACTGCATAAGAAGTTTAATGACATGATAATTGTTAATGACTGCCAATCAACCTCTCCAGCCCAGAAAGTTCTACGTGTGGAGTCTCATTCCTTCAGTTTGTGAATTGTTTTCGGAAATGTTAAAAATGTAGGGCTAGATTTCACATCGCCCAGTTGTGGCCCAAAACGGACCTCTATCGCCCATTTTGAGCAAAAAGTGGAAACTAGGCCCAAAATATCACCCGAAAAACAGGTGCCTAAGTTTCCACTTCGTCCGAGAAGATCGCCGAAATTATAGCCCACACAAGGCCCATCCCAAGCTTGAGCACCTAGCATGCACTTCGCTGGACCGATGTAAGGTCCAAAACAGTGCTGAGAAATAGGTGCTTTTTCTGGACCTAAGAGAAGGAAAATGGGCATTAAAGACGCCATTTTGACTTCAATGGAAGGGTAGAGGATTAGTTGTGATTTAATTAGAGAGCTAGTTGTACTCAATATTGAGACGGGGAATATAAATAGGTATTACGTTATTTTTATTAAATAGGTTTTATATAGTATAATTTACTGAGCTGTAAGTTTTCAAATGGATATTACGTTTGGTTTTATATCATTAGGTTTTATATAACAGAATTTAATGAGGATGAGAGCTGTAATTTTTCATAGGTATTTTGTTTTTAGTGAATAGGTTTTATATAGGTTTTTAGTGAATAGGTTTTATATAATAGAATTTATTAGAAGGTGTTACTAAATTACTCGTATATTAATAGAATGCTCAATATGGAATAACATAACTAACTAGTTGATAACTGAGAGAAGACACACACAATTTATTGAATTAAATAAATATTTTTTATTAACAAAAGCGCCAATAAAAATTGAAAAACTGTCCCTCCAACCCCCCATCGCCCGCAAAAACCACCCTTCTCTCAAATACAAAATCTTAACAACAATTAACAATTAACCAATAACAGCTAACAAAACAAGAACAAGTGAACAAACTGTGGTGTATGTAGCACACAAATCACTGACTCCACACGGCCTGGTGTAAATCTAACTGCTGTGACCTTCGTCCCTTATTGTTCAGCTCCAGAGTGCCTCTCGGGTGTGGTGGTCAGCCTTGTATAGCACCTGTTGCAAGTACTACCAGGGTTTCCCACCACAGCGCCCTCTGTGGTGTGGCATAGTGCTTACATTACATTTAAGGTACTGGGACGATACACACATCATTACATAACACAAACTGTGAAAAAACAACCCTCTCCCTACCTGCGGGCACATTTCCTTCCAGGTCCAGCCCCAACCTGTGTTTGCACCCCACCCGCCCGTTTTGGTCTACGCAGACCGACACCAAGACGTCGTGCAGAGTGGGACGGCGAGACTTCCTGCCGTGGTGGAGGTGACGGAGCGGAAGTGGAAACCTGAAGCTCCACTTCCGAGTCAGGAGGAACTGTGTCCTCCATACTCGCTTGCGTGCTCGGGGTCTCACTGCGAGCAGACACGACACCTTGGGGTGCAGCGCCATGTCCAGCCAGCAACGCATGCTGTAGGGCATTGGTTGCGGCTGTCTGCTGCCGAATAGCCTCCAAAGTCTCCCTTGCAGTCTGCGACTGCTCAGAAAACCAGTTCGAGAAGTTTGTGCAGAACTCGCTCCAGGATGCTGGAAACTGGCTCCTGTTCGCAGAGAACTGGCTCCAGTTCGCAGAGAATCCTGCAACCCCCTGGATAAGGTCGCGACCAATCGCAACCGTCTTCCTGCACCGGGAAATCAAACTTCCTGGCCCTCCATGGTAGGCGATTGCTCGCCATGCTGACCGGACCTCCGTGGGGTTGGCGTTTGCAATATGACGCGCCTTGGCTTCGCTACCTGCACACCGCTTGGTCCTGGTGCTTCTTCCATCTCAACCGAGATGGCCGCAGGTTGTTCCCCACCCTGCCCCCCCTCCCCACAAAAAAAAAATCAGCATCCTCCTCCTCCTGCCCGTCCTCCGCCGTCTCGCCCTCCTGTGGGTTGTTAGAAGAGGCACTGAGCAGTGTGCAACGGACACTTCACCTTAGAAAGATGAACATTTCTAAACTCATAACAATACATATCAATATATTTCAATATTTCATTATCAATTTCAATATATAATGCAAAACATTATAATACTTGCAAAACCACATGCACAAGGGTTCATCAACGTTAACACGGCCTCACTCGTAGATCAGACTACATCTAAATTAATGAATTATAATTGCATAACAGATGCGTAACTACAATATTTCTCGTATGTTATTAGTAATGTTTGATACTTTGCCCATTTCGCATTACTCACCAGGCTCAAGGGTGGGCTCAGCCACACCACGAGTCGTGACTGCATGACTTTCAGGACTTGCCACGGCCACCGCAAGCTCCTCGTATGGATTCAGAACGTGCACTTGAGCGGGGCTGCCACCCGTCCTCCTTTGCTCCGTGCGGTTTAAACTGATCTTTTTCTGTAAATGATAATTTAACATTGTATGGCATAAGCTACCTTACTTGACAATAAACATTGAAGATTGATTTAAATGAACAATTATTACATAACATCATAGTGCATATGAATAATTTTTAATCAAATTATACACAGCAAGTATACAATTCACGTATGATTTTAAATATGACTTTTAAATATCTTTTAAATATTAAAATGCAACTTAATCTGGTGGCTGCATATGAATAATTAATACTATAACATGCAACTTAGTATTAGGGTGAATAAATGTAATTGGTAATGTAATTTTTTTCATTTAATTTTTAAACTTCACATTATAAATAATTAATTGAGGGATTTGTTTGCAATTTATAAATATCAAGTAAATAATGCATAATTTATAAACATGAAGTAAATAATACATGTGTGCTTTCAAATATGTTTTAAAGACATATCAAACTTACTCTGGCAGCTGCCAGCAGGCTGTTCCATCTTTTGCGGCACGGGTCAGCCGTCCGCACCTCGTGGGATGCCGATGTGACAACATCGGCAATCTCCTGCCAGATCCGTCTAAGCACGGAGTGGAGGTTTCCCAAGGCCACCCCGTGTCAAGTCCTCCCACCTTGTTGACACTACATTTACAAGTGCCTCATTGGCCTCTTCACTGAGGTTTTGGCCCTTCTCCTTTCCATTTCACTTTCATTTCGATTTTGAATGTGCATGGACATTGCTGAAATGTTTTTTAGGATACCAGATAATCAACCAACCAAGTCCTCTCTCCTTCTCTCTCTCTCCCGCTCTCTCCAACTCTCCCTTTCCTTCTGAGCATTTGTGATGACCCATGAACTCTCCAAATGCGTTTAAAAAAAAAAAAAAAAAAAAAATCGACCCAAAAAAAACATCCCACACGTGCGCACAATATCGTTGCTAGGGAAGCTTTTTTTTGTACTTCGGTTTTACTTCCTCTTCTTTTGGGCGATCGTGAGATCACCGAGAAATCAGCTTGCCCATTTGACATCGCTGGGGTAAAGCCGAGTGGAAAATTGCAAAATAAAATGGGTCTTATGCCAGCGATCAGCATGGGCGATACATCACACATCGCTGGAATAAGGCCCATTTTTTTGGGCCTCAGCCACCAAGTGGAAAGTCTAGCCAGTAATTTTTAAGAACATGTTTTCTTTTCTTTTTGTGTCTGCTTCTCTCTGTTAATTCAGTCATTTTCTTTTTCTGTACCTGATTTGACATTGAATTCACCCTCCCTCTCTGTCCTACCTCTATTTATTTTTCAATGCTTAAATCTCATTTGTTAAGGAAGTAAGGACTGTTTGTCCTGTTCGCCAAGGTGCCAGAAGCCCTGTTGCCCTCGCTGCGCCCTTGTGTCGCACTTTCGACATCTCTGTTGGCAAAATATTTCAAAACTAAACGTGCACGAACAAATCTAATGTACATGGCATGTCGTGAGATGGCTTGCTCCAGCAAAATCTGGCCCAATCACTTGCATGCTGGGGTCCTGGTATTGTCACTGAATTTGTTAACCAGCTTTACTGCAATATATCTTCTGTGTGCAGGACAGTCTCATGTACATGTTCGGTAAGACATCAGCAAGGTATACATCTGGCAACATAGAAAATAGGTGCAGCAGTAGGCCATTCGGCCCTTCGAGCCTGCACCACCATTCAATATGATCATGGCTGATCATGCAACTTTAGTACCCCATTCCCGCTTTCTCTCGATACCCCTTGATCCCTTTAGCCGTAAGGGTCACATCTAACTCCCTTTTGAATATATCTAACGAACTGGCCTCAACAACTTTCTGTGGTAGAGAATTCCACAGGTTCACAATTTTCTGAGTGAAGAAGTTTCTCCCCATCTCGGTCTTAAATGGCTTACCCTTTACTTATCCTTAGACTGTGACCCCTGGTTCTCGATTTTCCCAACATCGGGAACATTCTTCCTGCATCTAACCTGCCCAATCCCATCAGAATTTTATGTTTCTGAGATCCCCTCTCATTCTTCTAAACTCCAATGAATATAAGCCTAGTCGATCCAGTCTTTCTTCATATATCAGTCCTGCCATCCTGGGAATCAGTCTGATGAACCTTCGCTGCAATCCCTCAATAGCGAGAATGTCCTTCCTCCGATTAGGAGACCAAAGCTGTACACAATATTCAAGGTGTGGCCTCACCAAGGCCCTGTACAACTGCAGTAAGACCTCCCTGCTCCTATACTCAAAACTCTCGCTATGAAGGCCAACTTCACCGCCAGCTGTACCTGCATGCCAATTTTCAATGACTGATGTACCATGACACCAAGTCTCGTTGCACCTCCCCTTTTCCTAATCTCTCTCCCTTCAGAAATTCTGCCTTCCTGTTTTTGCCACCAAAGTGGATAATCTCACATTTATCTACATTGTACTGCATTTGCCCACTCACCTAACCTGTCCAAATCACTGCAGCCTCTTAACACCCTCCTCAGCTCTCACTGCCACCCAGCTTAGTGTCATCTGCAAAATTGGAGATATTACATTCAATTCCTTTGTCTAAATCATTAAT
This sequence comes from Pristiophorus japonicus, assembly GCF_044704955.1. Taxonomy (NCBI): domain Eukaryota; kingdom Metazoa; phylum Chordata; class Chondrichthyes; family Pristiophoridae; genus Pristiophorus; species Pristiophorus japonicus. The sequence goes on from NC_091977.1 coordinate 61,623,704, forward strand.
GTATATTGTAAATAGCTGGAGTCCCAGCACTGAACCTGCTGTACCCCACTAGTCACTGCCTACTATTCTGAAAAGGACCGGTTTATTCCTACTCTTTCCTTCTTGTCTGCCAACCAGTTCTCTATCCACGTCAATACATTACCCCCAATACCATGTGCTTTAATTTTGCACACTAATCTCTTATGTGGGACCTTGTCAAAAGCCTTTTGAAAGTCCAAATACACCACATCCACTAGTTCTCCCTTCTCCACTCTACTAGTTATATCCTCAAAATTCTAGAAGATTTGTCAACATGATTTTCCTTTCATAAATCCATGTTGACTTGGACCGATCCTGTTACTACTTTCCAAATGTGCTACTATTACATCTTTAATAATTGATTCCAACATTTTCCCCACTACCGATGTCAGGCTAACCGGTCTATAATTCCCTGTTTTTTCTCTCTCTCCTTTTTTAAAAAGTGGGGTTACATTAGCAACCCTCCAATCCATAGGAACTGATTCAGAGTCTATAGAATGTTGGAAAATGACCACCAATGCATCCACTATTTCTAAGGCCACTTCCTTAAGTACTCTGTGACGCAAACTATCAGGCCCTGGGGATTTATTGGCCTTCAATCCCATCAATTTCCCTAACACAATTTCCTGACTAATATGATTCCATCTGTAATTTTCAATGTTTCTATTAGATGCAAGAGCAAACTGAGGAACGCCACCGTGTGATGTCTCAGCGTGATTTGCTGCTCAGTGAGATTGAAGAGCTGAGAGCTCGTGTTTCCAAAGAGCAGAGCACGGAAATTCTAGAAGGGAAATACAACCAGCGCCTCCAACAACTTGAGGATGAAAAATCAGCCGTGGTAAAGGATAAAGATGATATCCAGGAGATAATGCAGAGTGTCCAAGTACAAAGGGATGAAATGAAGAGCACCCTGCAAGAAAACACTGAGATGGTGAGTTAGATTGTAAATTATTGTACCTCTTTAGATAATTTCACAAAATGCTAATGGTATGGTGGCCATGTGGTTGTGGTGGTAGATGAGCAACCCAGAGTCATGAGTTCAAATTCTACCATTGCAAGTTGTAAAATTGAATCTAATTATTCCACACATTGTGGGCTAAGACCAGAAAATAAACATGAATGCTGCTGGATTGTTGTAAAAACCCATCTGGTGCTCTCTTGCTTTGGTAAAATACCACCTTGCATGGTCTGGCCTACATGTGACTCCAGCCTTGCACTAATGGAGATGTAAGTAATTGTGTCCAAGTTTATTTTTTTTTAAAGCCAACTATAGTTTGGACCTAAAATAAAAACACGAACGCTGGAAATCTCCGTTTCTGAAATCAAAGCAGAAAATACTGGTTTGGACCTATTGGGAGTGACCCCAGCATCGTATCAGAGCAAGACTAATAAGCAGTGGTGTAATTGAGAGAACTGTTTTTACAAACCATTCAAACAACTGTCTGACATAATCATGCTCATGGAATCATACCTATAAGCTAACATCCCAGACTCTTCCATCACCATCCTGTGGTAGAAATACAGTAGTGTACAGTCAGATGGCAGTGGCCCTGGGAGTCCTCAGCATTAACTCTAGACCCAAGAACTTGTCATGACTTCAGTTCACAATGCCAAGTAAAATCTCCTGCTGATCCCCACCAACTAACTAATTTGTACTTCATAGTGAACATCAGTTGGAAACTTTGAGGAAAGCACAAGTAGAGAAATTTTTTCTTGTAAGAGGACTTTAATGTACCCATTAAAAGTGGCTCGTTCGCACCACAATTGGCTGAATATCCAAGGATATTCGATATTTAGGAAGGACAGGCAAAAAGGAAAAGGGGGTGGTGTGGCTTTGTTAGTAAAAGATGAAGTCAGAGCAATAGTGAGAAAGGATATTGGCTCAGAAAATCAGTGAGTGGAGAGTAGGAGCACCAAGGGGCAGAAAACATTGGTGGGAGTTGTCTATAGGCCTCCAAACAGTATTGGTAGTGTAGGGGACGGCATCAAACAGGAATTTAGAGATGCATGTAACAAGGGTACTACGGTAATCGTAGGTGACTTAAATCTACATATAGATTGGCCAAACCAAATTAGTAGTAATACTGTGGAAGATGAATTCCTGGAGTGTGTACAAGATGTTTTTTTAGACTTACTAGGGGACCTACTTGAGGAGCCTACTAGGGAACAGGCTATCCTAGATTGGTTATTGTGCAGTGAGAAGGGGTTAATTAACAGTCTTGTTGTGCGGGGTCCTTTAGGGAAGATGATTGAATTCTTAAGATGGAAAGTGCAGTAGTTCAATCCAAAACTAGGGTTCTAAATCTAAACAAAGGAAACTACGTAGGTATGAGGAATGAATTGGCTATTGGGAAGATTCATTAAAAGGTAAAAGGCATGACTGTGGATAGGCAATGGCCAATATTTAAGGAACGAATGCATGAATTGCAACAGTTATACATTCCTTTCTGGCGCAAAAACAAAAAAAAGAAAAGTGGCCCAACCATTGCTTAAAAAATTAAGGCTAGTATTAGATCCAAACAGGAGTCACACAAAGTTGCCAGAAAAAGTAGCAAGCCTGAGGATTGGGAGCAGTTTAGAATTCAGCAAAAAAAGGACCAAAAGATTAAGAGGGGAAAAATAGAGTACGAGAGTAACCTTGCAAGGAACATAAAAACCTACTGCAAAAGTTTCTAGAAGTACATAAAAAAAAGAAAATGAGTGAAGGCAAATGTAGGTCCTTTGCAGTCAGAAACGGGGGAATTTATAATGGGGAACAAGGAAATGGCAGAACAATTAAATAAATACTTTGGTTCTGTCTTCATGGAAATAACGTCTCAGAAATGCTAGGGAACTAAGGGTCTAGTGAACAAGAGGAATTAAAGGAAATTATTATTAGTAAGAAAATAGTGCTGGAGAAACTAATGGGACTGAAAGATGATAAATCCCCAGGGCCGCCTGATCTGCATCCCAGAGTACTAAGAGGTAGCCATGGAAATAGTGGATGCATTGGTTGTCATTTTCCATAATTCTATAGATTATGGAACAATTCTTGCAGATTTGAGAGTGGCAAATGTAACCCCACTATTTTTAAAAAGGGAGAGAGAAAACGGGGAACTATAGACTGGTTAGCGTAACATCAGTAGTAGGGAAATGCTAGAGTCTATTATAAAGGATGTGATAACGGGACACTTAGAAAATATCAATGAGATTAGACAAAGTCAACATGAATTTATGAAGGGAAAATCAGGTTTGACAAACCTGCTGGAGTTTTTTGAAGATGTAACTGATAGAATAGATAAGGGAGATCCAGTGGATGTAGTGTATTTGGATTTTCAGAAGGCCTTTGATAAAGTCCCACATAATTAAAATTAAAGCACATAGGATTGGGGGTAATATACTGGCATGGATTGAAAATTGGTTAACTGATGGGAAACAGAGTAGGAATAAACTGGTCTCTTTCGGGGTGGTGGGCAGTGACTAGTGGGGTACCACGGATCAGTGCTTGGAGCCCCAGCTTATTCACTATCAATGATTTGGATGAAGGAACCAAATGTAATATTTCCAAGTTTGCTGACAACAAAAAACTAGGTGGGATTGAGTTGTGAGGAGAATGCAAAGATGCTGCAAGGCGATTTAGACAGTTGAGCTGGTGGGCAAAAACATGGCAGATGCCGTATAACGTGGATAAATGTGAAGTTATCAACTTTGGTAGGGAAATAAATGAAAGCAAAGTATTATTTAAATGGTGATAGCTTTGGAAATGCTGATGTACAAAGGGACCTGGGTGTCCTTGTACACCAGTCATTGAAAGCAAGCAGTTAGGAAGGCAGTATGTTGGCCTTCATTGCAAGAGGATTTGAGTAAAGGAGCAAGAATGTCTTACTGCAGTTATACAGGACCTTGGTGAGACCGCACCTGGAGTATTGTGTGCAGTTTTGGTCTCCTTACCTAAGAAAGGATATACTTGCCATAGAGGGAGTGCAACGAAGGTTCACCAGACTGATTACTGAGGTGGCAGGACTGTCTTATGAGAAGAGATAGGGTCGAATAGGCCTGTATTCACTAGAGTTTAGAAGAATGACAGGGCATCTCATTGAAACGTATAAACTTCTGACTGGGCTGGACGGACTGGATGTGTGGAGGATGTTTCCCCTGGCTGGGAAGTCTTGAACGGGGTCAGAGTCTCAGGATATGGGGTAGGAAATTTAGGACTGAGATGAGGAGAAATTTCTTCAGAGAGTGGTGAATCTGTGGAATTCTCTACCACAGAAGGCTGTGGAGGCCAAGTCACAGAATATATTTAAGAATGAGGTAGATAGATTTCTAGATACAAAAGGTGTCCAGGGATATGAGGAGAAAGCAGGGATATGGTGTTGAGATAGAGGATCAGCCAAGATATTGAATGGCGGTGCTGGCTCAAAGGGCCGAATGGCCTACTACTGCTATTTTCTATTCTTCCATGCCTTGAACATAGCTGCCAGACTAATGAAGGAATCTACATAAGGGGATAACCTACTTAACCTTATCTTCAACCTACCTGGTGCAGACATATTAGTGCCCAGCAGCATTGGAGTGTCTACAGCACAGCCCTTGTGAAGACAATGTCTCATCACAGTGAGGACATCCTCCACAGTGTATTGTGGCTGTGTGAACTGGAGCCTACTAGCAGCCCAAATCAGGGCATCCATGAGGCATTATGTACCATGAGCAGCAGTAATCAGTAACATTATGGCCCAGTACATCCCTTACTCCTCAATCACCATCAAATCAGACGTCAACTCTATTTCAATGCAAAGTTTAGAAGGGCAGTCCAAGAGCAGCAGTAGGCACCACTGCGGTCGCAACCTACTAAAGGTACAGCATATAAAGCAGCAGCTAATAAGCAGAGCTATATTGTCCTTGCTAACAGGATAAGACCAAACCTCTGCAGCCCTACGACCTCCAGTCGCGTATGATCGTGGAGGAGGAAGTGGCTCTCTGAACTTGTCCATTCTAAACCACGATGGAGCTCAGCACATGAAAATAAGAGATGAGGCTAAAGTGTTGGGGTAGATGATCCTGCTTGCATTTCATTCATGCCCACGTACTTTCAATTCAGTTCACTCCATATGACATTAAGAAGTTTCTGAATATGCTGGATACGGTTGCAAATAGCCTAATTTGATGATCCTTCTTCACAGCTGTAATTGAAGATGTAATTGGGTGTTTGAGTGTTTCACTGTAGAAATAGTGCTATGCTCTTCGATTCCACAGCACCTCTGGTTCTTTGCTGACTTTAGTGTGATCTGAGGATTTGTTGAAAAGGGGCCGACAGCACAGCAAGTTCAACTGTTCTGTTGGATGTATTCTCATAAGGCTGGCAACTCTGTTCTATTTGTACTTATTTTTTAATGACTTGTCCCTTTTGAGTTGTGTGAGCCTGGTGGTTTGGAAGACTATTCTTAGTGCTTTTGCCTTCTTGGTGGATAATTCTTAAATTAAAATATCAAGTTCTTTTATCATCAGCTTTAGATCTATGCATGTTAATAGGTACAAAATCTCATGGGCCAAATGCAAACTTAAATTAATAGTCCTAAGCAGCTGGCAGGGCCAAAATGATTTGACACACCCCTGCTGCAGTGGTGAGTTAGGATGCAGGTGGCTGTCCTCGTATAAAGTCCTCCTGTGTGTAACCTCATGGAATCTTTCCAACAGTTGCTAAAGTGGACAGATGAGCTTAACAATGTAAAAACTCACCGTGACCAGCTGCTAATTGAGATTGAACAGTTGAAGGAAGAAATTAAGACACATGTTTCCAAGGTGCAAAAAATGGAACAAGAATCCAATGATCAACTGGAGAGAACAAAACTTTCTACAGTGATGGAGAAGGATGAGCTCAAATTGCAGATGGATAAAATCCAGAACGGTCTCTCTGAAAAGGTTGAGATGGTGAGTATTGGAATTTGGACACTTTTTTTGTACAGTTTTAAGTTGGGACATTAAGTGTAATTGGCGATTACTCTTGCCAGGACTGGAGAATCTTGGCGAATATAGCTCACAGCTTAGAAAGTAGACTGAATGCTAGACTCATTACTGAACATGAAACTTCAATAATGTGTTGTAAAGTCTTATTTATTAAAGCTTATTCATTAAGTTTTACCAGAAAATACTTAGACCTAGTCTACAAAGAATTTAACTTGCTGCAATCTACAGTTTGTGTGGATGATGACTGCAGTGTGAATATAAAATCATAGCTTGAGCAAAAATACAAATTTTCCCTTCTTTTCCCCCCAACCCCCATTTCTTTTTTTAATTTCTTCCCCCGCCCCTAATCCCGAGACTGCAAGTGATTTGAAAATACTGTTGTGAAATATGCGTGGCTCTTCACCAATTTGTGAATTTAGTCTTCCCGATACGTTAGAACAATGTTTTTGAAATACTTCTGTATATGTGCAACAGATTTGTTTAAATTTAACCAGGTTTTTCAATCATAACCACTATTTTGTACATAATCGTAAATACTTGAATAATTACCAACAGCTTGTAACGGAGGAAAGAAGGAACAAAGAACTTGCAGAATTCGCTACAACTTTGGAGAACCAAATCATTACTTTGAAAGAGGAGCAGGCACAGAATCAATCTACTAATTCAGAAACTGATGCAATTGAAGCAGAAATTCAAAGGCTTTCTAATCACCTACAGGAAAAAGATCTGCTGTTGCAGGTATGTTTTTTACAGTACTATTCTACTGTACTTTCAATTATAACTCTCCTTGCTAAGGTACAATCTTTTTGCTATGTGGAAGGTGAACAACTGAGGGAGGAAGGAAGATTGTTTGGAATCCAATCTGGAGCCAAGGTAGATGCTAGCTTTTCTTTTGTGAGCATTTGATCAGCCACTTTCTGAATGAATTGATGCAATTTTCCGTGGAGACTGGCTGGTTGTTATGGATCTCTAGAAAACCGCTGCCTCAAAACATCATTCTCACACACTTCTGGGTCCCTTCCAAAGGTGGAGGATTATGTCCCTTTTAAGTTAGATGCCCTATAAGGATATATTTTAGTCACGTGGCTTTTCCTATCCATCTGGAAGTATATACAAGTCCTTCTGGAAAAGTGGTGGCTACAATGATCTAAACTGATAAAATGCAAAACTTCAGACAAGATGTGGGTCCCTGGGACATCAGGTCAAAGGAACAGTGAGGATACCATGAATATTGAGGGTTAAAGAATAAGGACCACATATACAGTAGATCTAACATGCTTCCTTGCACCTTATACCAAATTGATTGTCAATATTGAAAAAAAGGAGGTTGTCAATTTATTGACAAAATATGCTCGTCTTGAACTATAAGTTCAGAGCAATAGTGCTTTGTGCAAGTATCTAGTGCACTCCTCTATTGTAACTCTAATGAAATGTATTCTAGTTTAATTATTTCACAACCAATTGTGATCTATTATCCACCTTTTTAAATATCACAAAATGTAGTTTACTTAATGCACATTATAATTGCCTCATTTCTGTCGGCATTTTTTTCTGATTTTCCCACAAATGTATATGCTAAGAGAATGTTGCATCCTGTGTAGGATTTTCAACCTCCTTGTTTTGCGAAAGATCCAAAATGGTCAACATCTCTCTCGCCATCACTAATGGGAGCAACCAATTTAGCGGATCACTTATATCGTATTGGTATGCTGCAAGCCCAAGAAAGTAGTGTTGAATTGCAGCACAGTGTCTGTTGTTTTCACCTGGGACTCAAAACTTTGAGAATTTGGGAAAATGCTAGTTTAATAGTTCCCAAGTTTTAAAAAAAATTAAGATTACCCAGTATTTCCTGGGTAAATTTAATGTTGGTATAGAACAAAGTCAGGAGAGTACCATGTTCTATCCACAGTCTAAGATAGATAACCTCCATTGGGGTGCTACAATTGGCAATAATGCTTGGACTGAAGATGTTTCCATGTTTCTGACTGCTATTCAACAATCTTTGATGGAAAGTGACTATGTGCAGACAGTATGACCGTTTGAATCAGCTGCCACATTCCCTCCCCCATGGGTGTGTAGCTTGTGTACACACCCAGTCTGAAATTATACGTGAAGCATGGCCATTTGGGCAAGGTACTAGAGGGACCTTGATACCCATAAGTTAACGTCTGAGTCAAGGAAAAAATTGGAGGGTTTTTTTTTGCTTTTGCATCAATATTGGATTGTTAATCTTTCAAGAACTACATAGGCTTTTGCATGTAAATGTAATATATCTTTAAGGACTAGTACAAGCATATAGTGTTTTCCTGTGCTTGACAATGTGTCTTTTTTGAATTTTCATTAAGCTGACTTACTGCCAGAGTTGAATTTAAATTGAAGGCTTGTACCCAAAATTAAATTAATTTTGCTTGAAGCCCGTTCTCTGTGTTATTTTTAATCCTCTCCAGCACCAGCCACAGCAGGAGGGTTGTGGTGATGTCTTAGGTGCTGCGAGGGGATGCAGTGCTGCTAACGCAACAGCTGGGGAGGGTGCGGGTGGCCTATAGTGAGGGAGTGAGAACATAACATAAGAATTAGGAACAGGAGTAGGCCATCTAGACCCTTGAGCCTTCTCCGCCATTCAATAAGATCATGGCTGATCTGGCTGTGGACTCAGCTCCACTTACCCGCCCGCTCCCCATAACCCTTAATTCCCTTATTGGTTAAAAATCTATCTGTGATTTGAATACATTCAATGAGCTAGCCTCAACTGCTTCCTTGGGCAGAGAATTCCACAGATTCACAACCCTCTGGGAGAAGAAATTCCTTCTCAACTCGGTTTTAAATTGGCTCCCCCGTATTTTGAGGCTGTGCCCCCTAGTTCTAGTCCCCCCGACCAGTGGAAACAACCTCTCTGCCTCTATCTTGTCTATCCCTTTCATTATTTTGAATGTTTCTATTAGATCACCCCTCATCCTTCTGAACTCCAACGAGTAAAGACCCAGTCTACTCAATCTATCATCATAAGGTAACCCCCTCATCTCCGGAATCAGCCTAGTGAATCATCTCTGTACCCCCTCCATAGCTAGTATATCCTTAAGTAAGGTGACCAAAACTGCACGCAGTACTCCAGATGTGGCCTCACCAATATCCTGTACAGTTAGAAACATAGAAAATAGGTGCAGGAGTAGGCCAATCGGCCCTTCTAGCCTGCACCGCCATTCAATGAGTTCATGGCTGAACATGAAACTTCAGTACCCCATTCCTGCTTTCTTGCCATACCCCTTGATCCCATTAGTAGTAAGGACTACATCTAACTCCTTTTTGAATATATTTAGTGAATTGGCCTCAACAACTTTCTGTGGTAGAGAATTCCACAGGTTCACCACTCTGGGTGAAGAAGTTTCTCCTCATCTCGGTCCTAAATGGCTTACCCCTTATCCTTAGACTGTGACCCCTGGTTCTGGACTTCCCCAACATTGTGAACATTCTTCCTGCATCTAACCTGTCTAAACCCATCAGAATTTTAAACGTTTCTATAAGGTCCCCTCTCATTCTTCTGAACTCCAGTGAATACAAGCCCAGTTGATTCAGTCTTTCTTGATAGGTCAGTCCCGCCATCCTGGGAATCAGTCTGGTGAATCTTCGCTGCACTCCCTCAATAACAAGAATGTCCTTCCTCAGGTTAGGAGACCAAAACTGTACACAATACTCCAGGTGTGGCCTCACCAAGGCCCTGTACAACTTGTAGCAACACCTCCCTGCCCCTGTACGCAAATCCCCTCGCTATGAAGGCCAACATGCCATTTGCTTTCTTAACCGCCTGCTGTACCTGCATGCCAACCTTCAATGACTGATGTACCATGACACCCAGGTCTCGTTGCACCTCCCCTTTTCCTAATCTGTCACCATTCAGATAATAGTCTGTCTCTGTTTTTACCACCAAAGTGGACAACCTCACATTTATCCACATTATACTTCATCTGCCATGCATTTGCCCACTCACCTAACCTATCCAAGTCGCTCTGCAGCCTCATAGCATCCTCCTCGCAGCTCACACTGTCACCTAACTTCGTGTCATCCGCAAATTTGGAGATACTACATTTAATCCCCTCCTCTAAATCATTAATATACAGTGTAAACAGCTAGGGCCCCAGCACAGAACCTTGCAGTACTCCACTAGTCACTGCCTGCCATTCTGAAAAGTACCCATTTACTCCTACTCTTTGCTTCCTGTCTGACAACCAGTTCTCAATCCATGTCAGCACACTACCCCCAATCCCATGTGCTTTAACTTTGCACATTAATCTCTTGTGTGGAATCTTGTTGAAAGCCTTCTGAAAGTCCAAATATACCACATCAAATGGTTCTCCCTTGTCCACTCTACTGGAAATATCCTCAAATAATTCCAGAAGATTTGTCAAGCATGATTTCCCTTTCACAAATCCATGCTGACTTGGACCTATCATGTCACCTCTTTCCAAATGCGCTGCTATGACATCCTTAATAATTGATTCCATCATCTTACCCACTACCGATGTCAGGCTGACCGGTCTATAATTCCCTGTTTTCTCTCTCCCTCCTTTTTTAAAAAGTGGGGTTACATTGGCTACCCTCCACTCGATAGGAACTGATCCAGAGTCAATGGAATGTTGGAAAATGACTGTCAATGCATCCGCTATTTCCAAGGCTACCTCCTTAAGTACTCTGGGATGTAGTCCATCAGGCCCTGGAGATTTATCGGCCTTCAATCCCATCAATTTCCCCAACACAATTTCCCGACTAATAAGGATTTCCCTCAGTTCCTCCTCCTTACTAGACCCTCTAACCCTTCTTGTATCCGGAATGTTGTTAGTGTCCTCCTTAGTGAATACCGAACCAAAGTACTTGTTCAATTGGTCCGCCATTTCTTTGTTCCCCGTTATGACTTCCCCTGATTCTGACTGCAGGGGACCTACATTTGTCTTTACTAACCTTTTTCTCTTTACATATCTACAGAAACTTTTGCAATCCGTCTTAATGTTCCCTGCAAGCTTCTTCTCGTACTCCATTTTCCCTGCCCTAATCAAACCCTTTGTCCTCCTCTGCTGAGTTCTAAATTTCTCCCAGTCTCCGGGTTCACTGCTATTTCTGGCCAATTTGTATGCCACTTCCTTGGCTTTAATACTATCCCTGATTTCCCTTGATGGCTACGGTTGAGCCACCTTCGCTTTTTTATTTTTATGCCAGACAGGAATGTACAATTGTTGTAGTTCATCCATACGGTCTCTAAATGTCTGCCTTTGCCCATCCACAGTCAACCCCTCAAGTATCATTCGCCAATCAATCCTAGCCAATTCACGCCTCATACCTTTAAAGTTACCCTTCTTTAAGTTCTGGACCATGGTCTCTGAATTAACTGTTTCATTCTCCATCCTAATGCAGAATTCCACCATATTATGGTCACTCTTCCCCAAGGGGCCTCGCACAATGAGATTGCTAATTAATCCCCCCTCATTACACAACACCCAGTCTAAGATGGCCTCTCCCCTAGTTGGTTCCTCGACATATTGGTCTAGAAAACCATCCCTTATGCACTCCAGGAAATCCTCTTCCACCGTATTGCTTCCAGTTTGGTTAGCCTAATCTATGTGCATATTAAAGTCACCCATTATAACTACTGCACCCTTATTGCATGCACCCATAATTTCCTGTTTGATGCCCTCCCCAACATCACTACTACTGTTTGGAGGTCTGTACACAACTCCCACTAACGTTTTTTGCCCTTTGGTGTTCTGCAGCTCTTCCCATATAGATTCCACATCATTCAAGCTAATGTCATTCCTAATTATTGTATTAATCTCCTCTTTAACCAGCAATGCTACCCCACCTCCTTTTCCTTTTATTCTATACTTCCTGAATGTTGAATACCCCTGGATGTTGAGTTCCCAGCCCTGATCATCCTGGAGCCACGTCTCCGTAATCCCAATCGCATCATATTTGTTAACATCTATTTGCACAGTTAATTCATCCACCTTATTACGGATACTCCTTGCATTAAGACACAAAGCCTTCAGGCTTGTTTTTTTTAACACCCTTTGTCCTTTTAGAATTTTGTTGTACAGTGGCCCTTTTTGTTCTTTGTCTTGCGTTTCTCTGCCCTCCACTTTTTCTCATCTCCTTTCTGTTTTTTGCTTTTATCTCCTTTTTGTTGCAGCAGGACCTCCCTGCTTTTCTACTCCATCCCTCTCGCAATGAAGGCCAACATTCCATTCGCCTTCCTGACTACCTGCTGCACCTGCAAACTAACTTTTTGGGATTCATGCACAAGCACCGCAGCATGTTGTAATTTCTCCCCATTCAAATAATCCCTTTTACTGTTTTTTGTTCCCAAGGTGGATGACCTCACATTTTCCAACATTGTATTCCATCTGCCAAACCTTAGCCCATTCGCTTAACTTATCTAAATCTCTTTGCAGCCTCTCTGTGTCCTCTACACAACCTGCTTTTCCACTAATCTTTGTGTCATCTGCAAATTTTATTACACTACACTCTGTCCCCTCTTCCAGGTCATCTATGTATATTGTAAACAGTTGTGGTCCCAGCACCGATCCCTGTGGTACACCACTAACCACCGATTTCCAACCTGAAAAGGACCCATTTATCCCGACTCTCTGCTTTCTGTTGGTTAGCCAATTCTCTATCCACGCTAATACATTTCCTCTGACTCCGCATACCTTTATCTTCTGCAGTAACCTTTTGTGTGACACCTTATCGAGGCACAGAGCAATGTGGCTCGAGCCCCCACAGTGTGGCTCGGCTTCAGCGGTGCATTGCTGATAGAAGCCCAGGATAAAGTGGAGTTGCTATCATGTGGGAGGAGGCAGTCTGGATCCAGCTAATGGAGCTTTTGCAAACAGCGCTGGAATGGTGACAGTTCCTTCTCTCCCTCCTCCACCACCTCATGCCCCCCCCCCCTCTTCCTATTGTAGACCCCTTGAAATCATCTCACTGACCCCTCGGGGGCCATGGAGTCCTGGTTGAAGCCCCCTGATCTACTAGATGCACTGCAGCAACTCACCAAGACTTCGACAGCATCTCCCAAACCCATGACCTCTACCACCGAGAAGGTCAAGAGTCACAGACGCATGGGAACATCATCACCACCAAGTTGCACACCATCCTGACTTGGAAATGTATTGCCTTTCCTTAATCGTTGCTGGGTCAAAATCCTGCAACTCCCTACTTTCACAAGGACTGCAGCAGTTCAAGGTGGCAGCTCACCCCACCAACTTCTTGAGGGCAATTGGGGACGGGCAATAAATGCTAGCATTACCAGTGACACCTACATCCTGTGAATGAATTTTTTTTTAAATTGTAATTAAAATGCACCATTGGGGTTGGTGGAATTTGAATGGCAGTGTCACAACATTCTACAGTGTTCCAGCTGAAGTATGTCCTTGCTCTGTGGTGTATTCCTGGCTGCTGGCAGCATGAGAGCTGCTGCATAGTTTCTCTTGTTTTGTGCCAGTTGGGGAAATGATCTTTTCAGTCACTGACCTGTATAACATTCACTTCATTACCTCTTCTTTTTTGATTGAATTTATATATTTTTTAATTATTCAGGACACAATTCAGAGTTTATTCCAACTGGAAAGCGAGTACAACATCGAGCTAGCTAAAGCCGACCAAGAATTATCAAGAGAGAGAGAGGCATGGAAAGAGCTACTGGCCAGATTTTGTTCTGAAGAATCAACAGAGTCAACGAGCATTGGGAAGCTGCAGGAAGAGAATCAAACACTACATGAAAAACTTGCGTTGTATAGAAGTAAATTCATGGTACTTTGTGCATTAGATTTTGTAATGGCAATATTTATTCAAATGTAATAAACCTGTGTGTTATGGTCTAAATTTCAAAAGCAAAATACTGCAGATGTTGGAAATATGAAATAAAATCAGAAAATGCTGGCAACATTGAGCAGGCCAGGCAGCATCTGTGGAGAGAGGCAGGTAGGGTTAACATTTCAAGTCAATCACCTTTTATCAGAACTGACTATAGCTCCTGAACCTGAAACATTGATTCTTGCCATGGACTTTTCCCATTATCTTGGAAGGACCTACAGGCTAGCAATTGCTTGCCTGTCTGGGCAAAAAGCACCCTAATGACAATCAGTAACTAATAGCCTTGGAAGGTAATACTGCAATATGAAGAGTATTAATTGACAGTGTTTTCAGATTTCCGGATATGTCGTAGTCTAATCAATATGGAAAGCCTGAGAAAAGCAATAGATGAAAGGAGCTAATCTAACTTTTTTTTTAGGTGTAAAAATATTCCAGTAAAGTGAATGGTAGGTATCTGCTCCATCCTGTTTGTTTTACGACCATATATTTGTTTTGTCGTGTTTCTCCAACAGAACGCACTGAGCTCTGTGTTTCACCATGTAAAGAATTATCAGAACCTTATTACTAAATGTGACATAGGCCTAGCAGAAGAGAAAAAGAAGAACGAAGATTTGCTCGTACAATTCCAGACTCTGAAGAAGCAAGTCTCTGATCCACCTGAACTGGAATTAACATCAGAAGAGAAGAACTCTGAAATAACAAGACTTTCCACTTTAATTGAAAATAAAGAAAACCACTTGCAGGTGTACATTGTTTCCTTTAGAATAATTAATTATCCGGTGACTAGAAGGCTGTAATTCTAAGATTTTGTTACAGCTTTCAACATTTGATTGTGTATTTTGTGTATTGGATCCAGACTCTCTTAGTCAGCACCAAACATTGGTACTTGTTATCTAACTTAACTTTTTGCAGAAGTGCTAAAACTACATTAGTGTCAATACTGAAAGTGAAATGAATACATTTCCAGTATTCATTTAATAGCAAAGTTCCTCTTCTGTATTTTGGTGGAAAATTAAGTAAATTGTTGGATTGCATAGCCATAGGAGCAATGTCTTTTTTAATTGTTCAGTTATAGCTTCTGATATTTGAAAATAACTTTCTGCAAGATAGATGAGTAAGAATGCAGATATTTAGGAGAGCCTCATCATTTAGCTGGTAGAAATCACTTGAGCATAGAGCTCCATCCAAAGGCGTGTTTTCTGAAATTGAGTCGTGATCTTCCTCAAACTCCTGCTGCATAAATGCCCCACCCAAATATTAATTCTCTTGTCCTTTTTTTGTCTTTTTATCATTGTAGTTGTCTCGGGTCTTGGTGTCCCAGCTTCTCATTCTGCTGATTTCAAATTAGTATCTTCAAATATCCCAGCATGAAAATTGGCCATTTGGCACACATCAAGCCTGCGCTGCTCTTTATCTCCATGAATCAGCAGTCTAATCCTACTTTCCTGCTCACTTCCCATACACTAGTTTATTTTTTCAAGCAACTTTTGAATTTGCTTTAAAGAATTTTTGGACTCACTTCAAGTGTCTTACTATCTCTAGTATATTTCCATTCCTGAAATGTAATTTTATATTTCTCTGCATTAAACTGTATCTGCTACCCATCAGGTCAATCGGCTAATCTGTATTGATGATATCTCCTTGGTAGCCCCCAGTACCCGTTTATTTAGACATTTGTCTTTAGTCTCTGGCTATGCTTTATTGATATACTAATGATTAGAAAATACTATTTTAGCAGTAAATACATTTATAGTATTTGTTAATGGACCACACACCATGATAATTGCTAAAATGTTACGTTTAAAGTACTACATTAACACCATGGCATTGTGAAGCCCAAATATTTTTGATGTCTGAAGCTGAAGTTTAATTTTGTAGTATCTGCTATAAACTGTATATCGTAATCCTTGTATGCAGCATCGTCATACTAATAACATCACTGCTGATTATCAAATCTCTTCAGTTTGCGTCCTAAAACTACAGAAGGCATTCATGTGCATTTCCAGCCCTCTTTTTTTTTTGTTGTAAGAAAATAATGGAAATACTTTTTCCTCCTGTTTTGAGGAAATTTTTTTTTTTTTTTACCAATTCACCTCCCATAAAACAGGAATTTGTCAGTGAAAATTAGTAAAGGCTCATTTTAAAAGTCCCTGCAAGTTGATATAATCTCATCGATTCAGACAGTAGCTAATCTAGCTATTGATAATCCTGAAGTTAGATGCTTAAAGTAGTGAATGCCTTTTTCATGTATATTGACTGTCATTTCTCTCACTCAGAATACCCTGCAGACTTTGTCTGAATTGAAGTCAAAATATCAAAACTTCCTGACCAGCACTGAAAGTGGATTACATTCCAAGACAAAAGCCCGAAAGTATCTTATGGAAAGAATTTCCAATGAGTCCTGTGCAAATGTTTTGAAGGCAATTGAGTATGAAAATCAAATGCTAAATCAAGAATTTCAGCTTCAACAGAATGCAACCCAGGTATGTTTTTTTGCTTCAAGATAAGTATAGTATTGGTGTATTTGTGAAGATCCCATGTTTAGCTTTGACTGTTACATTTTAAGAATTTTGAATTTATATCCAAAAATTTTCCATATTGGAATCTGCTGTAGTGTTTCCATTGATCTATTCTGGTGACTTGTTACCCTCATTTAAATTCTTGTAATTTGCTTTTGATTCACGTTCATCATTTACTCTGGAGGAAAGCTGCATATCAAAAAGATACTCAATGCCATACGGTTAAGAGAATTAAAATGAAGTGGTTCCAAAATATATGTACCCAAATTTTAGTTTTGTGAACGTTGCCTAAAATGAGATCCATTTCCCGCTTTGCAAGATCAGGTCTCCATTTAGATCAACGTTGGAGGGAAAAGCACCAATGCTTAATGAAAAAATTGAGATTAGCCTCATTCCTTCATCAACACATCATTGGAGTTGAGCTGGCTGTGATATTTTGGCAAAACCACGTTGTTACAAATTTATGGATCTACAATCGATCAATGTTGCCTTTAAGCCACACAGGTGCTGAACTTTGGGCCATACAGCCTGTTGAAGGGAATTTAAAATTAGGGTGAACACTGCAGTAGATATTCTCTTGGGTTTAATCTCAGGTGCTGATGAACTGACAAGAACCTTTGCTGCTCAGTACTTAGTTATATTATAACACAGCCATGTTATATTATAATACAGCCATGTGTTTTCTGGAAGGTAGACTAAAAAGCACTCTAGTGAGGCAAAGCCAATTTGTAAACAAAGTGGTTTATTTTACTCCATGTGAAAGAATGCGATAGTTTTCACAGTAAGATTCAGTCAATTCCCTACTGGTATCCTAAAATAACAAAAATGGACAACTGCACAAATTAGCAGCCCCTGCACCAACTGGCACTAACATTTTTCTTGCAGGCCATATCTGTTCATATTTCAACCTGTCTCCCTCTACCTAAATAAAGGTCAAGACTGTTCTGTTCCCCTCACTGACCTTTCTCGAGACCGAGAGACACACTCAGATTTTGACACCTGACTGCTCCCTGAACTCTGTCAAGGGTTAGCTTGTTGAGCTACCAATCCAAATTGTGCCCTTGATGTGGGGATTCATGACAATTGCACTGTCTGTTTAGCTAACCCCTCTTTTAGGCACATTGAATGAAAACCATTTTGGTATTAAGGGTGCTAACTGTTCTGGGATTGTCTTGAAACTTATGTGATATGCAAGAGGATACATTTTTTATGGCGTTATGGTCTGGTATTCTACTTCATTGCCCTGATCAACATTCTAGATATCTTGTGTAACTGGAAGTTAACTTTTTGCAAACTGAATCTAACCTCAGAGCAGAATTGTAATTTAAACAAAAACTCCTTCCAGGCCAAATAAGTATGTCTCAATGTTACTTCAGGAATTAATTCCCTTTTTAAAAATAAATGTTGGCATAGTGATGTTCGTGGCTTTGGGTGATGTATAAAATGGCAGCAAGACATTGGAATACCAGTTTCTCACCACCATGAAAACATTTCTCCACTTCACATTTCACACAAGACAGCAGTTCAATTAGGCTTTTTACTGGGCGCCATCAATGTCCCTATGTTTTGCTTTCTTAATTAATTGATCTATTTCTTGCTCTCCAGTTTTACTGCAAAAATGATTTTTTCTTTTTTTTTTCGGCCTTCAATCCCATCAATTTCCCCAACACAATTTCCGCCTCATAAGGATATCCTTCAGTTCCTCCTTCTCACTACACTCTCGGTCCCCTAGTATTTCCGGAAGGTTATTTGTGTCTTCCTTCGTGAAGACAGAACCAAAGTATTTGTTCAACTGGTCTGCCATTTCTTTGTTCCCCATTATAAATTCACCTGAATCTGACTGCAAAGGACCTATGTTTGTTTTCACTAATCTTTTTCTCTTCACATATCTATAGAAGCTTTTGCAGTCAGTTTTTACGAAGAAAGATACAAATAACCTTCCGGCAATACTACTGAGGTCTAGTGAGAAGGAGGAACTGAAGAAAATCCTTATTAGGTGGGAAATTGATGAGATTGAAGGTCGATAAATCCCCAGGGCCTGATAGTCTACATCCCAGAGTGCTTAAGGAAGTAGCCCTAGAAATAGTGGATGCATTGGTAATCATTTTCCAACAGTATCAACTCTGGATCGGTTCCTATGGACTAGAGGGTGGCTAATGTAACGCCACTTTTTAAGAAAGGATGGAGAGAAAACGGGTAATTATAGACTGGTTAGCCTGACATCAGTAGTGGGGAAAATGTTGGAATCAATTATTAAAGATGAAATAGCAGCACATTTGGAAAGCAGTGACTGGATCGGTCCAAGTCGGCATGGATTTCTGAAAGGGAAATCATGCTTGACAAATCTTCTAGAATTTTTTAAGGATGTAACTGGTAGAGTGGACAAGGGAGAGCCAGTGGATGTGGTGTATTTGGACTTTCAAAAGGCTTTTGATAAGGTCCCACACAGAGATTGGTGTGCAAAATTAAAGCACATGGTATTGGGGGTAATGTACTGACGTGGATAGAGAACTGGTTGGCAGAGAGTCGGGATAAATGGGTCCTTTTCAGAATGGCAGGCAGTGACTAGTGGGGTGCTACAGGGCTCAGTGCTGGGACCCCAGCTATTTACAATATACATTAATCATTTGGATGAGGGAATTGAGTGTAATATCTCCAAGTTTGCAGATGACACGAAGCTGGGTGGCGGAGTGAGCTGTGAGGAGGATGCTAAAAGGCTGCAGGGTGACTTGGACAGGTTAGGTGAGTGGGCAGATGCAGTATAATGTGGCTAAAACATGAAAGCAGAATATTATCTGAATGGTGGCAGATTAGGAAAAGGGGAGGTGCAGCGAGACCTTGGTGTCATGGTACATCAGTCATTGAAAATTGGCATGCAGGTTCAGCAGGCGGTGAAGAAGGCAAATGGTATATTGGCCTTCATAGCTAGGGGATTTGAGTATAGGAGCAGGGAGGTCTTACTGCAGTTGTACAGGGCCTTAGTGAGGCCTCACCTGGAATATTGTGTTCAGTTTTGGTCTCCTAATCTGAGGAAGGACGTTCTTGCTATTGAGAGAGTGCAACGAAGGTTCACCAGACTGATTCCCGGGATGGCAGGACTGACATATGAGAAGAGACTAAATTGTCTGGGCCTGTATTCACTGGAGTTTAGAAGGATGAGAGGGATCTCATAGAAACATATAAAATTCTCACGGGACTAGACAGGTTAGATGCAGGAAGAATGTTCCTGATGTTGGGGAAGTCCAGAACCAGGGGACATAGTCTAAGGATAAGGGGTAAGCCATTTAGGACTGATGAGAAACTTCTTCACTGAGTTGTTAACCTGTGGAATTCCCTACCACAGAGAGTTGTTGATGCCAGTTCATTGGATATATTCAAGAGGGAGTTAGATATGGCCCTTACGGCTAAAGGAATCAAGGGATATGGAGAGAAAGCAGGAAAGGGGTACTGAGGTGAATGATCAGCCATGATCTTATTGAATGGTGGTGCAGTCTCGAAGGGCCGAATGGCCTACTCCTGCACCTATTTTCTATGTTTATGTTCCCAGCAAGCTTCCTCTCACACTGTATTTTCCCCCTCCTAATTAAACCCTTTGTCCTCCTCTGCTGAATTCTAAATTTCTCTTAATCCTCAGGTTTGCTGTTTTTTCTGGTCAATTTATATGCCTCTTCCTTGGATTTAACACTATATCCTTAATTTCC
The DNA here is from genome assembly GCF_044704955.1 of Pristiophorus japonicus. NCBI lineage: Eukaryota > Metazoa > Chordata > Chondrichthyes > Pristiophoridae > Pristiophorus > Pristiophorus japonicus. The sequence goes on from NC_091977.1 coordinate 61,643,748, forward strand.
CTTGTTGGCCACAGTTGAGCCACCTTCCCCGTTTTATTTTTACTCCAGACCGGGATGTACAATTATTGAAGTTCATCCATGTGATCTTTAAATGTTTGCCATTGCCGATCCATTATCAACCCTTTAAGTATCATTCACCAGTCTATTCTAGCCAATTCACGTCTCATACCATCGAAGTTACCTTTCCTTAAGTTCAGGACCCTAGTCTCAGAATTAACTGTCACTCTTCATCTTAACAAAGAATTCTACCATATTATGGTCACTCTTCCCCAAGGGGCCTTGCACAACAAGATTGCTAATTAGTTCTTTCTCATTACACATCACCCAGTCTAGGATGGCCAGCCCTCTAGTTGGTTCCTCGACATATTAGTCCAGAAAACTATCCCTAATACACTCCAGGAAATCCTTCTCCATCATATTGCTACCAGTTTGGTTAGCCCAATCTATATGTAGATTAAGGTCACCCATGATAACTGCTGTACCTTTATTGCATGCATCCCTGATTTCTTCTTTGATGCTGTCCCCAACCTCACTACTACTGTTTGGTGGTCTGTACATAACTCCCACTAGCGTTTTCTGCCCTTTGGTATTCCGCAGCTCCACCCATACAGATTCCACATCATCCAAGCTAATGTCCTTCCTTACTATTGCATTAATTTCCTCCTTAACCAGCAACTCTACCCCACCTCCTTTTCCTTTCTGTCTACCCTTCCTGAATACCCTTGGATGTTGAGTTCCCACCCTTGGTCACCCTGGAGCCATGTCTCCGTGATGCCAATTATATCATATTCATTAATTGCTGCCTGTGCAGTTAATTCGTCCACCTTATTATGAATACTCCTCGCATTGAGGCACAGAGCCTTCAGGCTTGTCTTTTTAACACACTTTGCCATTTTAAAATTTTGCTGCAATGTGGCCCTTTTTGATTTTTGCCTTGGGTTTCTCTGCCCTCCACTGTTTCTTTTCTTCTTTCTATCTATCTTTTGCTTCAGCCCCTATTTTATTTCCTTCTGTCTCCCTACATAGGTTCCCATCTCCCTGCCATATTAGTTTAACCCCTCCCCAGCAACACTAGCAAACACTTCCCCTAGGACATTGGTTCCGGTCCTGCCCAAGTGCAGACTGTCTGATTTGTACTGGTCCCACCTCTCCCAGAACCGGTTCCAATGTATCAGGAATTTGAATCCCTCCCTTCTGCACCACTCCTCAAGCCACGTATTCATCTCTCAGCTATCCTGCAATTCCTACTCTGACTAGCACATGGCACTGGTAGCAATCCTGAGATTACTACCTTTTTGAGGTACTACCTTTTAATTTAACTCCTAGCTCCCTAAATTCAGCTTGTAGGACCTCATCCTGTTTTTTTTACCTATATCATTGGTACCTAGATGCACCATGACAACTGGCTGTTCACCCTCCTCCTTGGTGTGCAGTGCTGGCTAGTTTGACATGATTGTCTACAGTGCTTAGCCATCAAGCATGACTCGTTCTATTTTATTTGCCTCACTTCTTCAGCAGACATCCAGTGAAGTCTCCTAAAAAGAATATCAATTCTATGTAGTATAATATTAGGCAAAGAAGAATTAGAAAGATCACTTGTGTCCCATTTCGGTTGAAGATTTGAAGTTTGTTTGTTGTCCCCATGTTGCTGCCCTCTGTTGCAGAATAATCGGTAGTGCAATTCCATTAGGCTGGCATAAATTTCTAGACTATTATGGAATTTATAGAATATTGTCAGATTTGTAGAGGTCATATCTACAAAATTTCTCCCATACACCATCTAATGCATTAACTAGACATGTCCAATAATTTATAGAGGACAAACCATATTCAAAGAATGAGGAAGTCCATTAGAAAGCTACATATTTCAACTTTAGATCCAGATTTTATTTAGTTTATTCATGAGCAATAATTTATTGTATTGTCTTGCTGTGTAGTAGACTACGCTGCAAGAAATTGTTCATTTCCCCCCTCTATGCCTTCCTAGAGTGAATTTGCATTTAATAAGTCGATATGGACTGGATATGCAAAGTACATCAGGAATTCTTGTGAAGAAGTGGCTAATGAGAAGAAAAAGAATGAGGAGCTGCTCTTGCAGATTGAATCTCTCAGACAGCATTCATTCAACAAAAATGGCTGTGATTTGTTATTAGCTGTGGAGAACCAGAAGCTTTCCAGAAAATTGAAGACCAATGAGCAATTGCTGCAGGTATTTAAATAGCATTAATGCTTTTATATGACAGAGAAAAAATTCACTGAAAAAATTTGAAAATTGCAAATAATCCATCATTGTGGTCAATCCAGTGAGTTTCTCAAATTATCTTGATACGCTTCAGTAATTGGAATGTGAAGATGTAACTATCTTTATCCAATTCCTATTTTGTAAATTTGGGAAGGCAGCAATAATAAGACAAGGTGCACTCTGATATGCTGATAACTAATATATCGTGATTGCAGTACTGTTACTTCAATGTATAATCTGTACACAGCTCCGATCTGACCCAAGCAACAATGAGATCAGACCACGTTCTACAGTTTAAAAAACAAAAGTTGTTTTTAAAGCCCACTGAACCACCTATTATCTTCACTATTTTAGTTAGGAACCTTTGAAGCTCGCAAGACATCATTTACATTTGAGTGATTCTTGTGTAGAATGTATCGACAGTGTCTCTACATTTCCATATTGGAACAGAAATGCACTGATCTTGAAATGTAGTGTTGCTTAAGTAACTTGGGTAAGGTATATTTATATCCCAACTTTACAATTTCAGAAAATGAGAATAAAAATTAATGAGCTGGAAATGGCACTGACGGCAAGTCAAGAAATCTACAAACAACAGGAAGATAAAGTCTTAGAACTGCAGACAGAGTTAAGCTCCAAGTCTTCAGAGAACAAACTTGACGATCTCCAGACAAAATTGTTGAAGAAGGACAGCCAGATTAAACAGTTCAAAGAAACTTTGGAACAGTTGCAGGTGTGAGGCTAGAAATCAAGCTTATTGGATGTGAACTTCAAAAATGTGTGCACTGCTGAAACCAGAAATACTTTTCTAAAATATATATATATTTTTTTAAATAACACCTGCACTTGAATAATTGTTGCAGGGCCAAAGATGAGGTTGTGACAAAATGAAACTGTTTCATTCACAATACATAAAAAAATACACAAAAACCAGCTGTACTGTCCCATTCTGAAGTTGAAATGTTGTTCAACTTTTTCTCAGAAAATTTCTTGATAAGGAACCAAGCCACGCATTTGAAACAAGTGTGCTGTGATTGTTTCAGCTATGTGTTTGACTGGCAGCACCTTTCAAAATTAGTTGGCAGTTATTTTGAGGGCATTTATTAGTCTGGTGCTGTTCAATAATCAGCAAGATAATCTCCTTGAAATTTCAGACTGTCAGTCCAGGTAGCTCCTGCACTTGATGGGATAATAGGAAATCAGCCATGTATATGTAAAAGTTAATTACAAAATTAGAATTTCGAGATTGGAAAGCATTATTTTTCCCTGTTTGAGGAATTGGCATAGTCTGGCATCAACTGTAAATCTACATCTTCAAAATCTTGAATGTCTAAAAAGAATCACCTTTCGTGTTACTTTTCTTTTGTTGACACATTCGTCAATTTTTTCCTTATACCTTCCCAGGTCCACATTTATGTAAATGTGTCACCTTTTAATTGTGCAATATGATCACCAGGTGGAGCTATCTTCTTTTCCCTACCTTTCACTTCATTTTAAAAAATATATATATTTGATCTACCATTTTCTCAGTAACTGAAACTTCTTCTAATATCCCAAATAAGCGTTTAAGCAAAAGTTTAAGAACATAAGAAATAGGAACAGGAGTAAGCCATACAGCCCCTTGAGCCTGCTCCGCCATGCAATAAGATCATGGCTGATCTGATCATGGACTCAGCTCCACTTCCCTGCCCGCTCCCCATAACCCCTTATCCTTTATCATTTAAGAAACTGTCTGAATAAATTTAAGACAGAATTAATGTCCCAGCTTCCACAGCTCTCTGAGGCTGTGAATTCCGCAGATTTACAACCCTCAGAAGAAATTTCTCCATCTGTTTTAAATGGGTGGCCCCTTATTCTAAGATCTTGACCTAGTTCTAGTTTCCCCCATCAGTGGAAACATCCTCTCTGCATCCACCTTGTTAAGTCCCCTCATAATCTTATACAGTTTGGTAAGATCACCTCATTTTTCTGAATTCCAATGAGTAGAGGCCCAACTTACTCAACCTTTCCTCATAAGTCAACCCACTTATCTCCGGAATCAACCTAGTGAACCTTCTCTGAACTGTCTCCAAAGCAAGTATATCCTTTCGTAAATATGGAAACCAAAACTGCACGCTGTATTCCAGGTGTGGCCTCACCAATACCTTATATAGCTGCAGCAAGACTTCCCTGCTTTTATACTCCATCCCCTTTGCAATAAAGGCCACGATACCATTGGCCTTCCTGATCACTTGCTATCCTTTTGTGTTTCATGCACAAGTACCCCCAGCTCCTGCTGTACTGCAGCACTTTGCAATCTTTCTCCATTTAAATAATCTTGCTCTTTGATTTTATTTTTCTGCCAAATTGCATGACCTCTCACTTTCCAACATTATACTCCATTTGCCAAATTTTTGCCCACTCACTTAGCCTTTCTGTCCTTTTGCAGATTTTTTTGTGTCCTCCTCATACATTGCTTCTCCTCCCATCTTTGTATCGTCAGCAAACTTGGCTACGTTATTCTCAGTCCCTTCTTCCAAGTCGTTAATATAGATTGTAAATAGTTGGGGTCCCAGCATTGATCCCTGCGGCACCTCACTAGTTACTGGTTGCCAACCAGAGAATGAACCATTTATCCCGACTCTCTGTTTTCAGTTAGTTAGCCATTCCTCTATCCATGCTATAATATATTACCCCCAACCCCATGAATTTTTATCTTGTGCAGTAATCTTTTTATGCGGTTTTAAAAAAGAAACATACAGTTTGAGCGTCCGAAATCCGGAGTTCTGAAGTTCTGAATGTTCCAAAATCTGGAGACCGGGCCGTCCGGAATCCGGACACCCTGCCAAACCGATTACCGCCGCGAGCCGGACCCAGGGAAATTCCAGAAAACGTAAACTCCAACCCATCTTTTCTTGCAGGTCTTCACACCCACAGGCACCGCTGCTCCTGGGTACGCAACGCAGGTTCTCTTTTTCCCCCCCCACCCCCGGCTTCCCTCAGCCAGACCACAGGTGCGCCAAAGCATGGTGACCGCGGCACCCCCAGCCTTGCTTGCTGGTGGTCCGCCTAAATCACTGGCGCAAGACCCCAGTGAAACTCTGCAAACGGCACAACAAAACAGCCGTCCGGTACCAACACACCAGAGGGAGAGCAGCAAAGGACTACAAAAGGACATTCCGAAGGACTACAGAAAGATGTTGTGAAGGGCTACAGAAAGACGTCCCAAAATCCGGAAATATCCAAACCTCGGCCTGGGCATTTCCAGATTTGTGATGTCAGAAAGACATTCTGAGATCCGGAAATACCTCAACTTCGGCACGGGCGACTGAAAGACGTTCCGAAATCCGGAACGGCCTCGATCCCAAGGTTTCATGATTTCGGACGCTCTACCTGTTGTTCACAAGACAATTAAGTTTATTTATTAAATTTGTTTTTATGTATTTTAATTTGAACTAATTTTTCAAATCTCAAATTAGCTAAACTTTATGCAAACAGCCTCTGATTATCATCTGGATTTTGTAGAATAGAAAATGTAAACATTTTAATTACTAACTGCTGTTAGGCGCACACAGACATTAATACAGATGCACATGGTATCATTTCTCCCCTTAATGGAGTTTTTCCAAATAAACAAATTAGTTAAATTTTGAAAGCCAACAAAACTCCACAATCTAGCCCCAATTGGTGCACTTCACATTCCATTTTCCTGTGTGTTCTCAGCTTTGAAATGGTAAGGGAAAAATGTGCAATTTTACCCCAGATGAATAACTGATTTGTTGAGGTAATTCTGAAGATCTGTATCACATCGTTGGAAATGAAGTTTGATTCCTGGACATGCAAAGTTATATCACTGCATTTGGGGGTGGGATGGCGATGGGGGGGGAGGGGAGGAGTGAGATGTTAGTCAAATGTTCCTAAGTGCCATGGAATTTTTTTTGAAGGCAGTTAGTTTTGGTTTTAAACATAAGGCTCTTTGAGCTCAACAAGGCAGCTTGAGGGTGCTTTCTGATTCTATCCCTGACTGGTGGCAATTTCAAATCATTGTGTTCTGGAAATTTGAGAATTATGTTAGCAGCACTAATGTAAAAAAAAAATCACAATACACTGAAATCAAAAGGCATATCATTTGTTTAGAAAAAATACCTGATTGAAAACGACTGCATGTTCCAGAGTCCTATGAAAAGGTTTTGTGCAGATATACAAGGTGTATAATGTCTGAATTATGCTGTAGCAGGAAGTATTCACGGGCATAATTTTTGTCATATTACAGGCTAAGGTGGAAATGGGGGCTCAGCCTTTCAAAGAGGAGATAACTGAGCTGAAAAATCGATTGTTTGTATTGGAGATGGGGAAGATTAAAGATATCAAACATCTTGAAAATCAGTAAGGATGGCTGTCCATTTTTATTAAGCATTAGTTAGTTTTATTTAGACTGTATTGTAAGCCAAGCGAATTATTTATTTGCAGAATGAGTTCTCTCAAAGCCAGCTTAGAACATAAAGAAGAGTTGCTGAGAAAAATGAAGGAAACACTTCGAAGAAACCAACAAGAACAGGATACCACAAGTTAGTATTTTTTTTAATTCATTACTAAGAAACGAGGGAAAATTGTCTAATGTGCATTCAAATAGATTTTGTCATTGTATACCAAAATTCAGAAGAATGTTTTCAAAATGTATCCTAATTTATTTCCCCTGCCCTACCTGTGTAATCTCCTCCAGCAGCTCCCAGCCCCCCCCCCCCCCAAAGATATCTGCACATCAAATCTGTCCTCTTGAGCATCTCTAATTATAAATGCTCTACCATCGGTGGCCATGCCTTCAGCTGCCTAGGCCACAAGCTCTGGCATTCTCTCCCTAAACCATTTATTAGTGAGAGCGATAGTGATAGGAGATTCAATTGTTAGGGGAATAGATAGGCGTTTCTGCGGCCGCAACCGAGACTCCAGGATAGTATATTGCCTCCCTGGTGCAAGGGTCAAGGATGTCTCGGAGCGGGTGCAGGACATTCTAAAAAGGGAGGGAGAACAGCCAGTTGTCGTGGTGCACATTGGTACCAACGACATAGGTAAAAAAAGGGATGAGGTCCTACGAAACGAATTTAAGGAGCTAGGAGCTAAATTTAAAAAGTAGGACCTCAAAAGTAGTAATCTCGGGATTGCGACCAGTACCACGTGCTCGTCAGAGTAGGAATCGCAGGATAGCACAGATGAATACGTGGCTTGAGCAGTGGTGCAGCAGGGAGGGATTCAAATTCCTGGGGCATTGGAACCGGTTCTGGGGGAAGTGGGACCAGTACAAACCGGACGGTCTGCACCTGGGCAGGACTGGAACCAATGTCCTAGGGGGATTGTTTGCTAGTACTGTTGGGGAGGAGTTAAACTAATATGGCAGGGGGATGGGAACCAATGGAGGGAGGCAGAGGGAAAAAAAAAAGGAGATAAAAGCAAAAAACAGAAAGGAGATGAGAAAAAGTGGAGGGCAGAGAAACGCAAGACAAAGAACAAAAGGGCCACTGTACAACAAAATTCTAAAAGGACAAAGGATGTTAAAAAGACAAGCCTGAAGGCTTTGTGTCTTAATGCAAGGAGTATCTGTAATAAGGTGGATGAATTAACTGTGCAAATAGATGTTAACAAATATGATGTGATTGGGATTACGGAGACGTGGCTCCAGGATGATCAGGGCTGGGAACTCAACATCCAGGGGTATTCAACATTCAGGAAGTATAGAATAAAAGGAAAAGGAGGTGGGGTAGCATTGCTGGTTAAAGAGGAGATTAATACAATAATTAGGAATGACATTAGCTTGAATGATGTGGAATCTATCTGGGTAGAGCTGCAGAACACCAAAGGGCAAAAAACGTTAGTGGGAGTTGTGTACAGACCTCCAAACAGTAGTAGTGATGTTGGGGAGGGCATCAAACAGGAAATTATGGGTGCATGCAATAAGGGTGACTTTAATATGCACATAGATTGGGCTAACCAAACTGGAAGCAATACGGTGGAAGAGGATTTCCTGGAGTGCATAAGGGATGGTTTTCTGGACCAATATGTCGAGGAACCAAGTAGGGGAGAGGCCACCTTAGACTGGATGTTGTGTAATGAGAGAGGATTAATTAGCAATCTTGTGCGAGGCCCCTTGGGGAAGAGTGACCATAATATGGTGGAATTCTGCATTAGGATGGAGAATGAAAGTGTTAATTCAGAGACCATGGTCCAGAACTTAAAGAAGGGTAACTTTGAAGGTATGAGGCGTGAATTGGCTAGGATTGATTGGCGAATGATACTTGAGGGGTTGACTGTGGATGGGCAATGGCAGACATTTAGAGACCGCATGGATGAACAACAACAATTGTACATTCCTGTCTGGCATAAAAATAAAAAAGCGAAGGTGGCTCAACCGTGGCTATCAAGGGAAATCAGGGATAGTATTAAAGCCAAGGAAGTGGCATACAAATTGGCCAGAAATAGCTGCGAACCCGGAGACATTTAGAACTCAGCAGAGGAGGACGAAGGGTTTGATTAGGGCAGGGAAAATAGAGTACGAGAGGAAGCTTGCAGGGAACATTAAGACAGATTGCAAAAGTTTCTCTAGATATGTAAAGAGAAAAAGGTTAGTAAAGACAAATGTAGGTCCCCTGCAGTCAGAATCAGGGGAAGTCATAACGGGGAACAAAGAAATGGCGGACCAATTGAACAAGTACTTTGGTTCGGTATTCACTAAGGAGTTCACTAACAACATTCCGGATATAAGAAGGGTCAGAGGGTCTAGTAAGGAGGAGGAACTGAGGGAAATCCTTATTAGTCGGGAAATTGTGTTGGGGAAATTGATGGGATTGAAGGCCGATAAATCCCCAGGGCCTGATGGACTGCAACCCAGAGTACTTAAGGAGGTGGCCTTGGAAATAGCGGATGCATTGACAGTCATTTTCCAACATTCCATTGACTCTGGATCAGTTCCTATGGAGTGGAGGGTAGCCAATGTAACCCCACTTTTTAAAAAAGGAGGGAGAGAGAAAACAGGGAATTATAGACCGGTCAGCCTGAAATCGGTAGTGGGTAAGATGATGGAATCAATTATTAAGGATGTCAGCGCATTTGGAAAGAGGTGACATGATAGGTCCAAGTCAGCATGGATTTGTGAAAGGGAAATCATGCTTGACAAATCTTCTGGAATTTTTTGAGGATATTTCCAGTAGAGTGGACAAGGGAGAACCATTTGATGTGGTATATTTGGACTTTCAGAAGGCTTTCGACAAATTTCCACACAACAAATTAATGTGCAAATTTAAAGCATATGGGATTGGGGGTAGTGTGCTGACATGGATTGAGAAATGGTTGTCAGACAGGAAGCAAAGAGTAGGAGTAAATGGGTACTTTTCAGAATGGCAGGCGGTTACTAGTGGGGTACCGCAAGGTTCTGTGCTGGGGCCCCAGCTGTTTAAACTGTATATTAATGATTTAGACGAGGGGATTAAATGTAGTATCTCCAAATTTGCGGAAGACACTATCTTGGGTGGCAGTGTGAGCTGCGAGGAGGATGCTGTGAGGCTGCAGAGCGACTTGGATAGGTTAGGTGAGTGGGCAAATGCATGGCAGATGAAGTATAATGTGGATAAATGTGAGGTTATCCACTTTGGTGGTAAAAACAGAGAGACAGACTATTATCTGAATGGTGGCAGATTAGGAAAAGGGGAGGTGCAAAGAGACCTGGGTGTCATGGTACATCAGTCATTGAAGGTTGGCATGCAGGTGCAGCAGGCGGTTAAGAAAGCAATGGCATGTTGGCCTTCATAGCGAGGGGATTTGAGTACAGGAGCAGGGAGGTGTTGCTACAGTTGTACAGGGCCTTGGTGAGACCACACCTGGAGTATTGTGTACAGTTTTGGTCTCCTAACCTGAGGAAGGACATTCTTGTTATTGAGGGAGTGCAGCGAAGGTTCACCAGACTGATTCCCGGGATGGTGGGACTGACCTATCAAGAAAGACTGAATCAACTGGGCTTGTATTCACTGGAGTTCAGAAGAATGAGAGGGGACCTTATGGAAACGTTTAAAATTCTGATGGGTTTAGACAGGTTAGATGCAGGAAGAATGTTACCAATGTTGGGGAAGTCCAGAACCAGGGGTCACAGTCTAAGGATAAGGGGTAAGCCATTTAGGACCGAGATGAGGAGAAACTTCTTCTCCCAGAGAGTGGTGAACCTGTGGAATTCTCTACCACAGAAAGTTGTTGAGGCCAATTCACTAAATATATTCAAAAAGGAGTTAGATGTAGTCCTTACTACTAGGGGGATCAAGGGGTATGGCAAGAAAGCAGGAATGGGGTACTGAAGTTGAATGTTCAGCCATGAACTCATTGAATGGCGGTGCAGGCTAGAAGGGCCGAACGGCCTACTCCTGCACCTATTTTCTGTGTTTCTCAACCCCTCCACATCTTTCCTTCTTTGAGGCTCCTTAAAACCTACCTCTTTGACCAAGCTTTTGGTCATCTGCCTTAATTTCTCCTTACATGTCTCGGTATCAAATTTTTTGTCTTATACTCCTGTGAAGCGCCGTGGGACATTTTGCTACGTTAAAGATGGTATAGAAATCCAAGTTGTTGTTGACTTCATCAAATTTTGAAAATACATACAAATGTTTTGGACTTTTAAGGGATGCAATGTCAAAATTTGCAGATGACACAAAAATAGTGATCATGAAGAGGACTTGGACTTCAAGGCAGGCACAGTAATAGATGTCATATAACTTTCATGAGATGTTTGATGCATTTGGGTGGGAAGAATATATACACCACATAGTAAAACTTGAAAAGCAATAAAAAGCAGGCACTTGTGGGGTTCAGATGCATAAATCACTCAAATATAGAGGACAAGTTGAAAGGGGAAAATTTTAAATAAAACTAGGGTCCTATGTTTTATAAGTAGGGTCTACATGCCAAATCTAGTCGGATATAGGGGGTATGATTAAGAAGTTTGCAGATTATACTAAAATCGGCTGCATGGTTGATAATGAAGAAAGCTGTGGACTGTAGGAAGATATCAATCAATTGGTCAGGTGGGCAGAACAGTGGCAAAGGCAATTTAATCCAGAGAAGTGTGAGGTAATGCATTTGGGGAGGGCTAACAAGAAAAGGGAATACACATTAAATGGTCAGACAGTGAGAAGTGTAGAGGAACAAAGGGACCATGGAGTGCATGTCCACAGATCCCTGAAGGTAGCAGGCCAGGTGGTTAAGAAGGCATACGAAATGCTTGCCTTTATTAGCCGAGGCATAGAATATAAGAGCGGGGCGGGTTATGCTTGAACTACATAAAACACTGGTTAGGCCACAGCTGGAGTACTGTGTGCAGTTCTGGTCACCGCATTGCAGAAAGGACATGATTGCACTGGAGAGGGTACAGAGGAAATTTAAGAGGATGTTGCCGGAAGTGGAGAATCTTGGCTGAGGAAAGATTGGATAGGCTGGGTTTGTTTTCCTTGGAACAGAGGAGGCTGAGGGGAGACCTCATTGAGGTGTATAAAATTGAGGGGCCCAGATATAGTGGATAGAAAGGACCTATTTCCCTTAGCAGAGGGGTCAACAACCAGGGGCATAAATTTATAGTAATTGGTAAACGGTTTAGAGAGGATTTGAGGGGAAATTTCTTCACGCAGAGGGTTGTGGGGTCTCGAACTCACTGCCTGAAAGGGTGGTAGAGGCAGAAAACCTCACCACATTGTAAAAAGTACTTGGATGTGTACTTGAAGTGCCATAACCTGCTGGGTTACGGACCTAGAGCTGGAGAGTGGGATTAGGCTGGATAGCCTCTTGTTGGCCGGCATGGACACGATGGGCCGAAATGGCTCCTACCATGCTCTAAACTTCTATGATTCTATATACCTCCATTAGGCCATGATTAGAATATTAAGCTGTTTTAGGTGTCCTACTTTAGAATGCCAAGACGAGCATGTAAAAAGACTTACTAAGGTTATATTATGCTTCAGTTATAAGCTGAGACTAGAGAAATTGTTCACACTTTTTTCAGGAGAACAAATAAGGTTTAGAGGAAATCCAATAAAAGTGCTCAAAATAGAAGGATTTTGATGAGGTAAATTGGGAACACATCTGGTGAGTTGGTGACCACAGGGCATTAAGGGGAAGTTATTAGGAGAAATATTTTTTTATGCAGAAGGTTGTTGGGACATGGAGTGTCCTACCAGAAATGGTGATATAAGCAGACTACATAAGTTTCCTCAAATTTGGGAAAATAGCTGTTCAAACCCAAAGACTTTGGTAATTTCACAGTGGGGAACAGTTTTTAAAACTGATTATGGCCCCTATTCACAGAATCTTGTTAAAGGCCTTTTGGAAATCCAAATAAAAGTACATCATGGGGAGTTCCTTGATGCATCCTCCGTCATCATGGAAGGTTGTTAAATAGAATTCTTCCCTTTTCTCTCATGTGGTTTTTTGATGGGGCTTTAGCTGTGCAAATATGTCTCGACAACCATTTGATTCCTTTGAGCACTAAACCTTGGGTAAGTGTATCATTGCAGAAAGATTACAGATTGAGTAGGGTATTGCTTTTAGGAGGGCAAGATCTCTTCTCATTCTCTTTCCCCGCCCCCCCCCCCCCCCCCCCAAAGAATATTGGAGTTTGATAACTAGTGTCAGGAACTCTACCAACTTGTCATGGGTTTCAAGTTGTCACTGGATGATTAGCTGTAAAGTTACTGTGCTTCTACATGCTTCTGTTAATGGATTTTTAATCTAGTCCAATCTTACTTTTCAAGGACGAAAGGTTGTGAATTTTTGGGTAGCATTGTGTTTAGAATATCCAACTGATGTAAATTAATTTCTAATATTTTTCTTTCAGTTATGGTTGAAAATAAAGATGAGACGTGTTCAACTGATGCATCTCTCACATATAGTGCTGGAAGTGGTATAGTTCAGAATGCACTGCTGCTTGTTTTAAATTCTGAAAAGGCTACGCTAAATCGAGATCTAAATCGGCTCAAGAAGGAAAATGCATGTCTTACAAGGTAATTTTTTACATTAAAATGTGCCTTTTTTATTTTTATTTAAAATAAAACACTGGCTTCATAGTGTGTGCGTGCATGCTTTTTGGTTTCCCACCTTGCAGTTTAAATACGCAAGTTGTTAAAGTAAGTTGTCTTGGTGTAATGTTATAATCTTGTTGCGATCCTGAGGAAATTACCGGGAACTGCTTCTATACAAGGTGTCGGGCAATGATGTTATCTCAATTCATTTTAGAACTGTGTCTGAGCTAAAATATGAAAATAATAAGTGGAAAGAAAGAGCTGCAAAACTTAAAGAAAAGGAACGAGTGTCAGCAGAACACCAAGTGACGCGTGAAAATGTTCAACATACTTCGACACTGAATCCAGAAGAGGGCCTCACCTCCCTGTCGCAGAAAGAACGTGCACCAATGCCACAAAAAGTTGAGATTTCGACAGAATTACTTCCTTCTGAAAGCAAAACTGCTGCCACTCGAGATGAAATTTCATTTGCTTCAGGAAAAATGATACCCATTGATTTGCCTGAAACATCATCCTTTGGTATGGAATCCCAGTTGTGGTCACTCCCTCGCTCCAAAATTTTTGATGACTCCCAGCTGGGTTTCGTAGAAGGTAAGTGGATTCAGCATTTCTGTGGTTGAAATAGATCTGCAAAATAAACCATTAATGGAAAAATAATTTGACGACTTCAATTTTTGCAGTAGTAAAACTCACAATAAATATGAGCAGATAACAGCTTGTAGCAAGCCAGAAAATAATTATATTCCACAGTAACACAGTATGCAGACAGGTCTGAGTCCTGAATGGTATAGAGGAGAGCTTCAGCATAAACTGCCTATGTAATAATTTGATTAGAATGTAAAACATTCTTCAAATCACATGGTATTTTAATATTTTCCTTATGAATATCCAACGACTGAAGAATATTACGTTTTCAATACTTTTTGAAAGTTGGTGGCTTGTTGCTTCGCAGCATGCGGTAATATAATGAGGCAAAATGTGGTCTAAAATATACTTTTTTTAGGCTTGAGACTTTTTGCTTGACTGTGCTAAATTGTCAGTGATGATTATACCTCCTGAAGGTGGAGTATAAAATTGATCTTATTGCCGTCATGGGAGAAGTCACCTGTGTAAACACTTCCCATTAAAAAAAAATCCCTCCTCTTTTCATTTATGGAAGCAATTCAATAAAAGTTCTGTGCAGCCTTCAAAATCACAAATGGGATAAAACTGGACTGTCTACATAAAAGCTTTGAACTTAAAACACTAAATTATGTACAGAATGAAAATGTTTTTGTTGCCATCAATGCAGAGACTGACCGGTGAATCTAAAATACTTCAATTATTGAAGGGAATTGGGTCATCTCCTTAGTCAATTTCCTGCAGTGATATCACCAGTTTTTACAGGGCATTCTGAATTCTGTGCTCTTGTTTGGTTTCCTTTTATATTGGATGAATAATAGTTAAATTCCCATCTGAGCCATGAACCAACTTTCCAAATAACTTGTAAGCAGTGCTGAATACTTATTAAAGCCTGTTTAACTTTTAATTTCTTATTGTCCAGGTTGCCAGTGTCAGCACTCAACTGTAAAAGTGAGGTTAATTTACCAATAGGTATTTATAGATCACTTGTGAAAGGGAAGTAACTCTACGGACGGGTCCTTACCATAAGAACACCTAAACACATTCCTATGAGGGGGAAAGAAAGGTCATCGCAAGCTTGAGCTCCCTGGCTGACTGAAGAAATGGAGGTTAAAATGAAACAAAAGAATGAGGCTTATAATAAATGTCAGGTGAATGCAGAAGAGAACTGGAAAAATAAATAAAAGGGGCAAAGAGTGTATGAGAAAAGATTAATGGGTGACATAAAAGGGGAAGAGTTAAAGGGTGGGACCTATTATGGACCAAAAAGGAAATCATCTTGTGGAGACAGAATATGGATAAGGTACTAAATGAGTTTTATTCTTAGGCAGTCCCTTGAATCGAGGATGATTTGCTTCCACGCCAAAAAGTGATGAGTTCAATGAGTACACAGGTATTTCAATGAAGGACCTAATATTCCAGGTCACGAACTGCATATTGAAGGGTGGAAGATGCCTGTGTGGATTTTTTTTAATATGTGGTGGCCATCGCACACGGGTTTGACAGAGCTTGGTCTTGGTCCAGTGACAAGTGTTAACCAAGACGACTGGAGACCAGTTCTGCTGTATGGACCTAGTGCACACACACATTGCAGTGTGGGCTGGCACATGCTGCCCCTGGCCTCTTCTGGGCCCCGAACTCTCACCTCCCCGGGCCCCGATTACATCGCTCTGCAATCTCTCACTGCTCCTTCGCCCCGACTTCGCTGCTCCTGCTGTACCTGCCCATGCTCCAATCATCGACCTGGATTATGGTGACGTCCAATCCAGTCACCCTCTTCACAGCTATCGCTCTCCTGGACGGGCTCGAGCTGCACCTTGCAGTGGTCCCACCGTCCACTGATGGTCTCTCGCAGGTCGGGGTCACCATGCTGCTCCCAGTCCGCTGCGTGCCGCTCCTTTTATGGCCCCGACCTGCCACTGATGTTCCCAAGCAGGTCGGGGCCTTAAAAGGAGCAGGTATTTTGCATCTGTCTTCACAAAAGAAGAGGATGCTACCAGTGTCACAGTAAAGAAGGGGGTAGAAAAATTGGATAAGATTTTTTTTTTTAAAAAAAGGTGGCAGCCCTCAAAGTTAAGTCACCCGGTCCAGATTGGATGCGCCTTAGGTTGCTGAGGGAAGTAAGGGTGCAAATAACAAAACTCTGGCCACAATTTTTCAATCCTCCTTTGATATGGGAGTGGTGCCAGAGGATCGGAAGGTTGCAAATGTTTTACCCCCTATTCCAAAAAAGGGGAAAGAAATAAACCCAATAACTACAGGCTATTCTACCTAATGTTAGAACTTCCAGAGACTGTAATCCAGGACAAACATGGGTTAATAAATGACAGACAACATGGATTTAATAACTTGAGGTCTTTGATGAAATGAGTTATTTGATGAAATAACAAGAGAATTGAACGGTTAAGAGACTGGATGGAAATCGTGTTCCCTGTAATTTCTTTTGGCCCTGCGCAGCCATTCAGAGAGAGAGAGAATGGGGGTAAACGGGGTCCAGGAGAGTATTAGGATCACTTCTCTTTTTATATCAATGACTTGGACTGAGGAATACAGGGTATAATTTCAAAGTTTTAAGATAAAACAAAACTTGGAGTTTAAATTGTGTATTTTAGAAAAAAAATTCTCTGCCTGTTTTTTTTTTTCTCCACCTGAAGCATCATGTGTTTTTTTAATGTGGGCGGGGGTGGGGGTAATGCACTTTAAAAAAAAAAGTCCATGTATCACTCAAGGGGATCTGACCTGGCAACATGAGCAGAAGGATTAGGTATGCGCAAACCATCATCTGCAATTCTTTCAACCGCGCCACATCCTCAGTGACGGCCCCTCCAATAACAAACTTCAGGAGGACATGCAAACTAGTGAAATGGACAGGCATGTAGATGAAATTTACTGCAGAAAAGTGTGAACTGATGTATTTTGGAAGGAAGGATGAGGAGAGGCAATATAAACTAAATGGTACAATTTTAAATGGGATACAATAACAGACTTGGGGTTCATATACACAAATCTTTGAAAGTGGCAGGACAAGTTGAGAAGGATGCTTTTAAAAAAAAAAAACGATACAAGTATTTGTACTGCGTTTTTTTGGGCACGTGCGTCTGTCAAGCTACGCCGCACCCCCCTAGCCGCCCCAAATCATTCACTCCATGTGGTGCTGAGAAGGACTGGGTTAAGGCACTTTGGCTGGAGGAAGGAAGCACTTGCACTGGGTTAAGGCACTTCGGCTGGGGGAAAGATGCACTTGCACTGGGGTAAGGCACTTTGGCTGGGAAAGGCATGTACTTCGACTGGGGTAAGGCACTTTGACTGGCCCTTGCTGCCTTTTGGGAAGCTCTGTCCTCTGTCGCTTCAGGAAGTCAAAGTGGATCGAGTTACAAATTGCAAAGTTAGTGAGACCTTGGGATGGGCGGTTCCAGTTGCATATTCCAGTGAAACTTCAGGATGTGGCTTATCCTCCAAGGGGACCAATCATAGACAAAGGGTGAAGCATGGTGACCATTTTGGCAGAACAAATAAGTGTGCCCTTAAAAAAAACAAAAAACATATGGGATTGTTAGCTTTATAAGTAGAGGCACAGAGTACAAGAGCAAGGAAGTTATACTAAACCTTTATAAATCACTGATTAGGCCTCCGCTAGAGTATTGTATTCAGTTCTGGGCACCACACTTTAGGAAGGATGTCAAGGGCTTGGAGATAGTGTGGAGGAGATTTACTCGGATGATGGGAAGGACTTCAGTTAAATAGAAAGATTAGGGAAGCTGGGATTGTTCTCAGAGCAGGGAGCATTGAGAGGAGATTTAATAGAAGGATTTTGATATAGAATCATAGGGCTCAAAATTGCCCAGGAGTTACTCTGTTTTTTATTGGAGCAACTTGATTTTTCTGGAGTATCTTTAAAAATCCCCATTTTGCACATTCAGTTTGCACCAGTGTAAGTGAGCTGGTTTGGATTTTTTTAGTTTGGTTTTGTTTTTTTCAAAAGGGGGCGTTACTAGCCACCTATGCCTGTTTTGGCCATTTAGGCCACTTTGCACAGCTAATAGTTACTCCAAACTAACTTAGGCCAGCGTATGTGGCCGCACAGAAAACCCTTGCGGAGAGTTAAGAAATCAGCGCTGGTTGGTACTAATGACTTGACTAAAGAATGTGAATAGGATCAAACAGCTATATGACAAACTTCGCAAAGTTAATTTAGTATACAACAGAAGTATTCATGGAAGCTTAAACTACAAAAATAAAAGTATAGACAAAACATATTTACATAATTTTTTTTCAAAATATCCAAATAAAAAATAGAAGTACCTCCTGCTCACAATTATGTTCTTATGTAGGATTTTCATCAACAGGGTTAAGGAAGGTCTTGAGTAAGCTCATTAAAATTACTGGCTACACAGTAATCACCCCCTGCCCCACCCCCAGATCAACCTCCCCCCCCCAAACCCTGGGATCAAAACTCTCCTCTCTCCTCTTTTCCTTCCCTCCCCCCAAAATCAAAACTCGCACCAGCCTGTTTGTAGCCTTAGCCCGGGAAGGCAGCAGACCGGCCTGTGTGGCAGGCCACTTGGCCCAGGATAGGGGCGGGACGCATCGGGCCCCACGCTGCAGCACGCATAATCAGCAGGAGCCACTGCGCATGCGCGAATGCTCTAATACGCATGCGGACAGCTGCCGCCACTCTTTCACGCGCAGGGCCCTAGCTCTGCCCCCCAATGGAATCGCCACGCCGCCCCAAGTCCTGGGAGAGCCAACAGAGCCGCCAGAATCTGGGGATATCTTTTTGGGACCGTTTTGAGCCTAGGAAGTCACTGCATCTCACTTGAGTGTGCTGAAAAACCGGGTGGGCCAAATTTGGGCCCATAGAATGTGCCAATAGATAAGGAACCTTAACAGAGGACACAGATTTCAGATAACTGGCAAAAGAACCAGACTGGAGATGAGAAATATTTTTATGTAATGGATCATAATCTGGAATACACTGCCTGAAAGGATGGTGCAAGATTCAATAGCAATTTCAAAAGGGAATTGGTTCTATACTTGAAAAATTAAAAATGTACAGAGCTATGAGGAAAGAGCAGGGGAGTGGGACTAATTGGGTAGCTCTTGAGCACTGGCACAATGGGCTGAATTGTCGTCTCCTGTACTCTGACTCTTTCTATGACCTGTAAAAGGAAGGTAATTTAAGAGATACATTTTGCATAGAATACCTGTACAGGAAAGGTAATTATACAGACATTTTCTTACCATAGAGTACCTGTAACACAAAAGTAACTGTACAGACAGGTTCTTGCTACAGAGCAGCTTTTTGGCTTTGTTTCATTTTACAGATTTTTTTTAAACGGAACTTTTCTTGGAATTGGATGAGTCCAGGAGATAATTGCTGGGGAAGGGAGAGAAGGAAAAACGCCAGGCTTTAAAGAGACCATAAGCTATGGAGTGTTCTAGGGAAACCTTTTTGAAGTTCCTTGTTCTAGTAAATTTGCTCTATTCAGCAACTCTGAAATGGATGTTTGCAAAACTCTGTAGAGGAGCCCTGAAATAGGCACTCTAAAAAGGCATGCTTTAGATCTTTATTGACATTGGAATTTTTTTTGTCTTTAGCTGGAAGTCCTCAACCGAAACCTAAATCTGGCGAGAAGGACCAGGATGACTGGTGTTCCAAGCCCTCTGCTGATGATCCTCAGTGTAAAATGCAATGAAAGTTAATTGATGGGGAGAGGGAATATGTTAAAGTCCACTAATTACATTCACTAAGGCCCTGTTGAAAATGATTGTAGTGCTGGCCCATTGAACAATTAAATAAATTGTGTACTTCTGCAGGAGCCAAGTAGCTTAATTGGTTAATACTTTTTGCCTCTATTCTCACTTGCAGCACAGCTGGGTCTGATTCAAATTGTCACACCAATGCACTGTTCTAATGAAGATAAAGGGAGGTTTGTTCTGCATCTAACTGTGGTAAACCTGATCAAGAAATGCTAAATACTGATGCTGGGTGCCCAAATTTGGAAGATGTTCTGATTTCCAGCACTGGCATTCCTTGTTTTGGAGCATCAAAATTTGCTTTGTAAAGCACGTCTGTCTCTAACATTGGCAACAAATGAACAAATAGCAGCAACATTCATGCCAAATGAGCAAAGGCAGTAGTTTTGGTGTTTAATTGTATGGACTATTGCTCTGTCACTGCTTTCACCAAAAAGGTTTTATAACCTGTATTTTATTTTCATGTTATCAGTGTGCACACTTTTATACTAAAAGTTTCTTCTATTGAAAGTTTCTCAAATAAAGATTGTTTTTTCTAACCTCAATAAGAACTTTGGTTTTGTTTTACTAGTTTGCCATTGCAGTTCAGTCACAGCCTATTACAATAATAATCATTTAGCCTTCATAGATTGCAAGAAACCAAATGGTCATTTGAAGGGAAAGTAGGTTGTCATGTATTAGTCATGATGTACCCTCCTTCCTGCAGTATGAAGCTGCACCTTGGGCAGTGTACCTATTTGAGGGAGACTTTCCTCTGAACTGGCAGAAGTGTAGCGGAGAGGAGTGGGTCAGGAGAGTGAGCGAAAGGAAGATATAAATTCAGTGGGAGGGGATTGCGGAGACGTAGAAGGGGGCTGGTGTTACTTTCAATGGCAGGGAATCCCCCAAAATACTTAAGTGGGGAGAGAGAATGCAGGTTTGTTACTTTTAATCAAAATTTTGGGAGTTATTACTGATCTATGAAGCCTGTGTTTTAATATTTCTTCCATTTAAGCAAGGTCCTGAGTTTTTGTTGTTGTTATAAGGTCCTGAACTTAATTCATTATTTGACATGCTCAACCTGGAAAGATTTATATTAAATTTACTAGTTTTTTTTTTTCTTTTCTGATGTAGCACTCCAATTGTGTATTTGTTTAATATAACAGTTTTAAAATAAAAATGTTAATAGTACTGAATTCTTTTTTTTTTGCTCAGCCTGTCTGAGGTGCAGAAATCCATCTCCAAACCAAGATATTGGAAAGTC
Source organism: Pristiophorus japonicus (assembly GCF_044704955.1). NCBI lineage: Eukaryota > Metazoa > Chordata > Chondrichthyes > Pristiophoridae > Pristiophorus > Pristiophorus japonicus. Next base: position 61,664,635 of record NC_091977.1, read on the forward strand.
TGCACTGGTAGAGTTTGTTTGCCTGAGAGTGCGCAATCTTTCTTCACTAGGAACAAGAATAGGCCATTCAGCCCTTCAATCAGATCATGGCTGATCTGCACCTCATCTCAATTTACCCACCTTTGATCCATATCCCTTGATAACCTTACCTAACAATCTATTCATCTCAATCTTGAAATTTTCAATTGACTCGGCTATAGATTTCCACCACTCTTTGTGGAAAAAATACCTTCTGATTTCACTTCTAAATGCCTCAGCTCTAATTTTAAGATTGTGTCCCCTTGTTCTGGATTCTCCATCAGAGATAGTAGTTTCTCTGTATCTACCCTATCGAATCTCTCTATCATTTTAAACCTCAATTAAATCACCCCTCAACCTTCTAAACTCAAGGGAATACAACCCAACTTTTTAAGTACCCTGTCCTCTTAATTTAAAATTCCAATCTACAATCAGTTTATAATCTCAGGATAAGGTTCCAGCCACCAGAGTGGAGGGGAGCAGTTTGATATTCAGAGTGGAACTGGTGGTAAAGATTGAGTTTTTAAAAACTGAGTGATTATCTGCATGAACATTTTTGTGTCCTTCTGCGTATGCGCACCCTGGACTCCGCCTCCCTTTTGCGCATGCGCACATTTTACCATGCTGCGCATGTGCAGACTCCTCGAAGCCCAAACCGGAAGTGGAGTCTGCCGACCATATTGTATCCTGATGAGCCTGGAGCTGCTGTGCTGCTGCCTGCCGACCACGTTGCTTTGATTTGCTTGCTTGGATTTTGGTACCATTGTAGTGTTGCTAGAAATCAATCTGTGCTTTAAATCTCTTCGTAATGTTTGCTTTGTAGTGTTGCTAGAAATCTGCATTGCATATTTTGCTTAAATTGTGGATTGATTGGTTCATAGTAGTTGCATGTTCTAATTTGTAGTGTGTAGCACTAGAGCCGATTTTGAATTCCTTGCTGCTTTAATCACAGTAGTGATTCATGGCTCAGATGTACTTTGTGGTAGTAGCACCAACAACTGCATTAGTCATGGTAGTCAGACTCGTGCTTGCTCTATGTGGCTTCACATTTTTCTTCAGGTCTCCACTCAAAGTCCGACGAAACGGTTATTTTCACTGAGTGTCCGTGACTATAGTTCGTTATATGCTACATATTGTCTTCAGTGCATTTGGTCCGTTCCATGCAAAACACACTGCCTTTTGTCTGGTGTTTTCATTTTATTTCTAGTGCAACTGTGTGAGCTCTGTTTTCTTATTTCCAGGTGCAAGGATATCGGTCAATTTTCATCGTTTATGCATTTATTTGTTCCATCAGGACCAAGATTTGCCATTTGGCAAATGATGGCCCTTGAAATCATCTGCCTCGGAGGTGCAAGTTTTCTGACGATTTGTAAGTCTTGTCTGGGAGGTGCAAAAAACAGTACCTGCACTTAGTGTTTGTGTCTTTTCCTCTTATTTCTAGGAACATAGTCTGAGTTTGAAGCTGCAAGAAAACCTTGGAATTCTGCTGTCTGGGCACTGCAAGTATTCTGAGCATTACCACAGTGTTCGGTGATCATCAGTATCTCCACTTAGATTTCTTTGAGTGAGGAAGGGACAAAAAACATTCTAGGTCTGGAGCACAGCCAGCGACCATCCACATCACATCTCATAGTTGCTGAAAAGAGAGGTCGACTAGAAACGACCAATCAACGTGAGAACTTTGTGAACTTTTTCTCTTTGTGCTCAGTAGATTATGCTTCCTCCATGCTTTGAAAGTGAGTTGCATGTTGTTCCATTGCTTTAGAAGTCTCTGATATGAGGTACCGTCGGGGTTTGGAGTGTCTACCCTGGAGGCCACCCCTGATGGCCAGATCCTCCGCTAACTGGAATATTGCAGCAAGATCTCTTGGGGCCTTTGCTTGTGGTCTTGTCTGTGGACGCTACCTGAGCTTGTCACCGGTTCCTACTCACTACCACACTTCACATTTCATAGAAGCAATCTAAGGTTAGTAAAGACAAACGTAGGTCCCCTGCAGTCAGAATCAGGGGAAGTCATAACGGGGAACAAAGAAATGGCGGACCAATTGAACAAGTACTTTGGTTCAGTATTCACGAAGGAGGACACGAACAACCTTCCGGTTATAAAAGGGGTCGGGGGGTCTAGTAAGGGGGAGGAACTGAGGGAAATCCTTATTAGCCGGGAAATTGATGGGATTGAAGGCCGATAAATCCCCAGGGCCTGATGGACTGCATCCCAGAGTACTTAAGGAGGTGGCCTTGGAAATAGTGGATGCATTGACAGTCATTTTCCAACATGCCATTGACTCTGGCTACCCTCCACTCTATAGGAACTGATCCAATGTAACCCCACTTTTTAAAAAAGGAGGGAGAGAGAAAACAGGGAATTATAGACCGGTCAGCCTGACATCGGTAGTGGGTAAAATGATGGAATCAATTATTAAGGATGTCATAGCAGTGCATTTGGAAAGAGGTGACATGATGGGTCCAAGTCAGCATGGATTTGTGAAAGGGAAATCATGCTTGACAAATCTTCTGGAATTTTTTGAGGATGTTTCCAGTAGAGTGGACAAGGGAGAACCAGTTGATGTGGTATATTTGGACTTTCAGAAGGCGTTCGACAAGGTCCCACACAAGAGATTGATGTGCAAAGTTAGAGCACATGGGATTGGGGGTAGTGTACTGACATGGATTGAGAACTGGTTGTCAGACAGGAAGCAAAGAGTAGGAGTAAATGGGTACTTTTCAGAATGGCAGGCAGTGACTAGTGGGGTACCGCAAGGTTCTGTGCTGGGGCCTCAGCTGTTTACACTGTACATTAATGATTTAGATGAGGGGATTAAATGTAGTATCTCCAAATTTGCGGAAGACACTATCTTGGGTGGCAGTGTGAGCTGCGAGGAGGATGCTGTGAGGCTGCAGAGCGACTTGGATAGGTTAGGTGAGTGGGCAAATGCATGGCAGATGAAGTATAATGTGGATAAATGTGAGGTTATCCACTTTGGTGGTAAAAACAGAGAGACAGACTATTATCTGAATGGTGGCAGATTAGGAAAAGGGGAGGTGCAAAGAGACCTGGGTGTCATGGTACATCAGTCATTGAAGGTTGGCATGCAGGTGCAGCAGGCGGTTAAGAAAGCAAATGGCATGTTGGCCTTCATAGCAAGGGGATTTGAGTACAGGGGCAGGGAGGTGTTGCTACAGTTGTACAGGGCATTGGTGAGGCCACACCTGAAGTATTGTGTACAGTTTTGGTCTCCTAACCTGAGGAAGGACATTCTTGCTATTGAGGGAGTGCAGCGAAGGTTCACCAGACTGATTCCCGGGATGGCGGGACTGACCTATCAAGAAAGACTGGATCAACTGGGCTTGTATTCACTGGAGTTCAGAAGAATGAGAGGGGACCTCATAGAAACATTTAAAATTCTGACGGGGTTAGACAGGTTAGATGCAGGAAGAATGTTCCCAATGTTGGGGAAGTCCAGAACCAGAGTCTAAGGATAAGGGGTAAGCCATTTAGGACCGAGATGCGGAGGAACTTCTTCACCCAGAGAGTGGTGAACCTGTGGAATTCTCTACCACAGAAAGTTGTTGAGGCCAATTCACTAAATATATTCAAAAAGGAGTTAGATGAGGTCCTTACTACTAGGGGGATCAAGGGGTATGGCGAGAAAGCAGGAATGGGGTACTGAAGTTGAATGTTCAGCCATGAACTCATTGAATGGCGGTGCAGGCTAGAAGGGCCGAATGGCCTACTCCTGCACCTATTTTCTATGTTTCTAAGTCACTCTGACTCAGACTACTATGTATGCCATTGAGTTATTTTCCCGGTTTGGAGAATTGCCAGAAGATCTACGGGGTCTGTATGCCAAGTTCACGGAATATGCAGCGAAAAAAATGTCCAAGGGTCACTGGCACATGGGTGTCGTGAGCATTAAGCAGCAGGATGATATAGTCACTGTGATCTCTGGTTTCAAGGAGTATAATCTTCAGATATGTGATGGTCAAGCTACCTGCAACTGCACTTTCTGCAGACAGTTCTTACTCCCTTGTAAGCATGCAGTTGTAGTCCAGAGATATTTGGGATTGCCACTTGGGAGACTTGCCTTCTGTAGCTGTTGGCGGTCTCTTCTCAGCCTCCTCTGTTCCAAGGAGAACAAACCCAGCCTATCCAATCTGTCCTCGCAGCTAAGATTCTCCATTCCAGGCAGCATCCTTGTAAATCTCCTCTGCACCCTCTCCAGTGCAATCATGTCCTTCCTATAATGCGGTATTCCAGCTGTGGCCTAACCAACGATGTTCTCCGCAAGATCCTACAAATCACCTGGGAGGACAGACGCACCAACATTAGCGTCCTTGACCAAGCCAACATCCCCAGCATTGAAGCACTGGCTACACTTGATCAGCTCCGCTGGGCAGGCCACATTGCCCACATGCCGGACACGAGACTCACAAAGCAAGCGCTCTACTCTGGTTCGTTTGCCGTGAAGGAGTTCAAAGGTGGGCAGAAGAAATGTTACAAGGACATCCTCAAAGCCTCCCTGATAAAGTGCAACATCCCCACTGACATTTGGGAGTCCCTGGCCAAAGACCGCCCTAAGTGGAAGAAGCGCGTCCGGGAGGGCGCTGAGCACCTTGAGTCTTATCGCCGAGAGAATGCAGAAATCAAGCGCAGGCAGCCGAAAGAGCGTGCGGCAAATCTGTCCCACCTGTGATGGGGACTGTGGCTCTCGTATTGGACTGTTCAGCCACCCAGGACTCATTCTAAGAGTGAAAGTAAGTCTTCCTCAAATCTGAGGGACTGCCTATGATGATACAATTTAAGCATAACCTCCCTGCTCTTGTATTCTATGACTCGGCCAATAAAGGCAAGCATTCCGTATGCTTTCTTAACCACCTTATCTACCTGGCCTACTTTCAGGGATCTGTGGACAACACTCCAAGGTCCCTTTGTTCATCTACACCACTTCTAAGTGGCCTACTGCTTAGTGTATACCCTTTCCTTATTAGCCCTCCCCAAGTGCATTACATCACACTTCTCCGAATTAAATTCCATTTGCTACTGTTCTGCCCACCCGACCAGTAGATTGACATCCTCCTGCATTCGATGACTTTCTTCTTCAGTATCAACCACAAGCCAATTTTAGTGTCATCTAGATCTAGATCATTAGTTTAATTATGTCTGTATATGCTCAGAATTTGAGTTCTGGGTCTATGAATCATCATGTTCCTCTTCATTTACTATTTAAAAAAATTTGTTCCTGGGATGTGGGTGTCGCTGGCAAGGCCAGCATTTATTGCCCAAACCTAATTGCCCTTGAGAAGATGCTGGTGAGCCGCTGCCTTAAACCGCTGCAGTCCTTGTGGCAAAGGTTCTCCCACAGTGCTGTTCAGGAGGGAGCTCCAGGATTTTGACCGACAATGAAGGAACGCCGATATACTTCCAAGTCAGGATGGTGTGTGACTTGAAGGGGAACATGGAGGTGGTGGTGTTCCCATGCGCCTGCTGCATTTGTCCTTCTAGGTGGTAGAGGTCGCGGGTTTGGGAGGTGCTGCCGAAGAAGCCTTGATGAGTTGCTGCAGTGCATCTTGTAGATGGTACATACTGCAGCTACTGTGTGTTGGTGATGATGAGAATGAATGTTTAAGGTGGTGAATGGGGTACCAATCAAGTGGGCTGCTTTGTCATGGCTGGCGTTGAGCTTGTTGTGTTGTTGGAACTGCACTCCAACAATTGGAGAGTATTCCATCACACTCCTGATTTGTGCCTTGTAGATGGTGGAATGGCTTTGGAGAGTTGGATAAGACACCCGCCGCAGAATACCCAGCCTCTGACCTGCTCTTGTTGCCACAGTATTTATGTGACTGGTCCAGTTAAGTTTCTGGTAAATGGTAACCCCCAGAATGTTGATGGTGGGGGGATTCGCCGATGGTAATGCCATTGAATGTCAAGGGGCAGTGGTTAGACTCTCGCTTGTTGGAGATAGTCATTGCCTGGTACTTGTGTGGCGCGAATGTTACTTGCCACTTATCAGCCCAAGCCTGAATGTCATCCAGGTCTTGCTTCAGGCGGGCATGGACTGCTCCATTATCTGAGGAGTTGCAAATGGCACTGAACATTGCAGTTGTCAGTGAACATCCCCAATCCTGACCTTATGATGGAGGGAACGTCATTGATGAAGCAGCTGAAGATGGTTGTGCCTATAACACTGTCCTGAGGAACTCCTGCAGTGATGAATGACCTCCAACCACCACAACCATCTTCCTTTTGTACAAGGTATGATTTTAGCCAGTGGAGAGTTTTCCCCTTGATTCGTATTTACTTCAGTTTTGCTAGGGCTCCTTGATGCCACGCTCGGTCAAATGCTGATTTGATGTCAAAGGAAGTCACACTCAACTCACCTGGAATTCAGCTCTTTTGTCCAAGTTTGAACCAAAGCTGTAATGAGGTCTGGAGCCAAGTGGTCCTAGCAGTACCAAAACTGGGCATCGCTGAGCATGTTATTGGTGAGTAAGTGCCGCTTGATGGCACTGTTGATGACACCTTCCATCACTTTGCTGATGATTGGGAGTAGACTAATGGAGCGGTAATTGGCCAGATTGGATTTGTCCTGCTTTTTGGGGACAGGACATACCTGGGCAGTTTTCACATTGTCGGATTCATGCCAGTGTTGTAGCTGTACTGGAAGAGCTTGGCTAGAGGCGTGGCTAGTTCTGGAGCACAAGTCTTTAGCACAACAGCCGGGATGTTGTCAGGGCACATATAGCCTTTGCTGTATCCAGTGCGCTCAGCCTTTTCTATATATCGTGTGGGGTGAATCGAATTTGCTGATACAGGCTTCTGTGATGGTGGGAACCTCAGGAGGAGGCTGATATGGATCATCTACTCGGCACTTCTGGCTGAAGATGATTGTAAATGCTTCAGCCTAGTCTTTTGCACTCTCATGCTGGGCTCCACCATCATTGAGGATGGGAATATCATGGAGCCGCCTCGTCCTGTTAGTTGTTTAATGATGCAACACTATTCATGACTGGATGTGGCAGGACTACAGAGCTTTAATCTGATCTGTTGGTTGTGGGATCGCTTAGTATTATCTATAGCATGCTGATTCTGCTTTTTAGCATGCATGTAATCTTGTGTTGCAGCTTACCCAGGTTGGTACCTCATTTTTAGATACGCCTGGTGCTGCTCCTGGCATGCTCTTCTACACTCTTTATTGAACCAGAGTTGGTCCCCTGGCTTGATGGTAATGGTAGAGTGAGGGATATGCTGTGCCATGAGGTTACAGATTGTGGTGGAATACAATTCTGCTGCTGCTGATGGCCCACAGTGCCGAGTTTTGAGCTGCTAGATCTGTTCTGAATCTATCCCATTTAGCACGGTGGTAGTGCCACTCAACACAATGGATGGTTTCCTCAGTGTGAAGACGGGACTTCGACTTCACAATGACCACCGCACAATGTGGCCCGGAAACCGGCGTGGTCCTGGCCTGCAAGACCATCAGCAGACCAGGGCCATTAGAGGGAGCAGCGTGCAACGGCATGCCACTTCTGGGAGCAGTGCGTGCTGCTGCAGGAGGGCGTCAGCTGATTGCAATGTGGGCAGGTACAGCAGTAGCTGCGAGGTTGGGGCGAAGGAGCTGCAAGAATTCATAGAGGGATGTGATCGCGGCCCAGAAGACGCGTGAGTTTGGGGCCCGGACGAGGCAAGGGCCATCCCACACTGATGTGTACGCACACTAGGTCTGTGCAGCAGAGCTGGTCTCCAGTCGTCTTGGTTAATCCTTGCCACTGGACCAAGACCTAGCTCTGTCAAGCCTGTGTGGTGGCTGGTGTGCAACGGCCACCACATGTTAAAAAAAATCCACGCATAGGCATCTTCCACCCTTCAAAATGTAGTTCAGGATGTGGAATATTGGGTCTTTCATTGAAACACCTGTGAACTCCTCCCTTTTCAGCGTGGAAGCAAGTCCTCCTCGTTTCGAGGGACTGCCTATGATGATGATACGGACAGATACATCTGCGACAGGTAGATTGGTGAGGACGAGGTCAAGTAGATTTTTCCCTAGTGTTGGTTCTCTCTCTCTCTGCTGCAGGCCCGGTCTGGAAGCTATGTCCTTCAGGACTCGGCCAGCTTGGTCAGTAGTGGTGCTACCGAGCCACTCTAGATGATGAACATTGAAGTCCCCCCTTCAGAGTGCATTCAATGCCCTTGCTACTCTTAGTGCTTCTTCCAAGTGGTGTTCAACATGGAACTGTACTGATTCATCAACTGAGAGAGAGTGGCAGATGGTAATCAGCAGGCGGTTTCTTTGCCCATGTTTGACTTGAAGCCATGAGACTTCATGGGATCCTGTAAGATTTCTAAATCTCTGGCATTAAATTGACAGCAAGACTGATTCTTTTTAAAACAATTCTCAATAGTTTATTAAACACACACACACATCTATCAGCAGTTGTCAGCTATCCTACGGATCAACTTAGTTACAATAGATACAATGTTACAATAATGATTTATAAAAAGGTATACGTGACTTCCCTCTGGCACAGCACATGGCCTGCATCTTGGTCTGTAGAGGAAGGTCCTGCTTTTGCCATGTGCTTAAGAAAAGAGAAGAGAGCCAGCAATCTTTGGCTTGACTTGTTATACCCCTTAAAGCCATTGTTTCTCAGGAAGCCTCAGGATTGGATCTTGGCTCCAGGACTGTTCCTGATTGGCTTCTCCTCATACATGTCTGTCTGGAGGGCTGGTGTCATACCTTGATTAGGTTAATGGCTTTCCAATTAACATCTTTTCTAGTTTGGTGAGTTTCAAAGCCATGGAGACATGAACTTGGGGGAAGTCAGCCATTTTGTTTCAACACTGCAGCCTTTTCGTATAATCTCAATCAATTTTACCATTACTAAACACTTTTATTCTTACAGTTCAGAGTAAATGTTGAAGACTCCCAAGGCCACTCCCTCCCAACTGTATACCACTGTGTTGCCACTCCTGGTAGGTCTGTCTTGCTGGTGGGACAGGACATATTCCAAGGATGGTGATGGAGGAGTCTGGGACATTGGCTGAATGGTATGATTCTGTGAGTATGACTGTCAGGCCGTTGCTTGGTTAGTCTGGGACAGCTCTCCCAATTTTGGCACGTCCCCAGATGTTGGTGAGAAGGACTTTGCAGGGTCAACTTGGCTGGGTGTGCCATTGTCATGTCTGTAGCCGATGCCGAGGTCAATGTGGGGTGGTCCGTCCGGTTTTATTCTTTTTCATAGCAGTTGTGTACAACTGAGTGACTTGCTTAGGCCATTTCACAGGGCAGTTAAGAGTCAATCACAGTGCTGTGGGTCTCGTCACATATATGCCATACTGGGTAAGGATGGCAGATTTCCTTCTCTAAAGGACATTAGTGAACCAGATGGGTTATTATGGCAATCCAGTAGTTTCATGTTAACCATTACTGATAGTTTTTTATTCCAGATTTATTTAATTAACTGAATTTAAATTCCCCAGCTGCCATGGTGGGATTTGAACTTGTAGCTGGATCATTCGTCCAGGCCTTTGGATTAATAGTCCTGTGATGTTGCCACACTGCTGTCAATCATATCAATCAAAATCCATTTGAGGATTACATTTCCACTGTATTCTAAATATAGCCTCATCAATGAGTTCTGCTCTGCAGGTTTTGTCTTATGTTTGAGAGGCAACCCACTACATGCTCCATCTTGTTAATAACAGCCTTACATTGACTACATTTTTTCACTGATGCAAAATTGCACCCAAATCTCTCTCTCCCTACATCAGCCTTTTAAAAAAGAAAACATTTAGTCAGCGTAGAGGGAGCAGGATAGTTAGAATAAATATGTGGTTTGAGCAGTGATGCAAGAGGGAGGGATTCAAATTCCTGGGACATTGGAACCAGTTCTGGGGGAAGTGGGATCTGTACAAAAGGGACGGTCTGTATTTGGGCAGGACTGGAACTGATGTCCATGGGGTAACATTTGCTAATATGGCAGGGGGATGGGAACCTATGCAGCGAGACGGGGCGAAGTAATATGGAGTCGGAAACAGATGATAGAAAGGTTAAAGAGCAATAGTGGAAGGCCGAGTAAACAAAGGCAAGAAACAAAAAGGGCCACACTACATCATAATTCTAAAAGGACAAAAGGTGTTAAAAAAACAAGCCTAAAGGCTTTGTGTCTTAATGCAAGGACTATCTGTAATAAGGTGGATGAATTAACTGTGCAAATAGATGTTAACAGATATAATGTGATTGGGATTACAGAGACGTGGCTCCAGGATGATCAGGGCTGGGAACTCAACATCCAAGGGTATTCAACATTCAGGAAAGATAGAATAAAAGGAAAAGGAGGTGGGGTAGCATTGCTGGTTAAAGAGGAGATTAATGTAATAGTTAGGAAGGACATTAGCTTGGATGATGTGGAATCTATATGGGTAGAGCTGCAGAACACCAAAGGGCAAAAAACGTCAGTGGGAGTTGTGTACAGACCTCCAAACAGTAGTAGTGATGTTGGGGAGAGCATCAAACAGGAAATTCGGGGTGCATGCAATAAAGTTGCAGCCGTTATCATGGGTAACTTTAATATGCATATAGATTGGGCTAACCAAACTGGAAGCAATACGGTGGAGGAAGATTTTCTGGAGTGCATAAGGGATAGTTTTCTAAACCAACTAGGGGGGAGGCCATCTTAGACTGGGTGTTGTGTAATGAGAGGATTAATTAGCAATCTTGTTGTGCGAGGCCCCTTGGGGAAGAGTGACCATAATATAGTGGAATTCTACATTAGGATGGAGAATGAAACAATTAATTCAGAGACCATGGTCCAGAACTTAAAGGAGGGTAACTTTGAAGGTATGAGGTGTCAATTGGCTAGGATAGATTGGCGAATGATACTTAAGGGGTTGACAGTGGATGGACAATGGCAGACATTTAGAGACCGCATGGATGAACTACAACAATTGTACATTCCTGTCTGGCATAAAAATAAAAAAAGGAAGGTGGCTCAACCGTGGCTATCAAGGGAAATCAGGGATAGTATTAAAGCCAAGGAAGTGGCATACAAATTGGCCAGAAATAGCAGCAACCCGGGGACTGAAAAATTTAGAACTCAGCAGAGGACGTCAAAAGGTTTGATTAGGGCAGGGAAAATAGAGTACGAGAGGAAGCTTGCAGGGAACATTAAACGGACTGCAAAAGCTTCTATAGATATGTAAAGAGAAAAAGGTTAGTAAAGACAAACTTGGGCCCCCTGCAGTCACATTCAGGGGAAGTCATAACTGGGAACAAAGAAATGGCAGTGAATACCGAACTAAAGTTCGATTGGTCTAAGGAGGGCACAAATAACCACCTGGATATAAAAGGGGTCAAAGGGTCCAGTAAGAAGGAGGAACTGAGAGAAATCCTTATTAGTCGGGAAATTGTGTTGGGGAAATTGATGGGATTGGAGGCCGATAAATCCACAAGGCCTGATGGTCTGCATCCCAGAGTACTTAAGGAGGTGGCCTTGGAAATAGTGGATGCATTGACAGTGATTTTCCAACATTCCATAGACTCTGGATCAGTTCCTATGGAGTGGAGGGTAGCCAATGTAACCCCATTTAAAAAAAAAAAAAGGAGGGAGAGAGAAAACAGGGATTATAGACCAGTCAGCCTGACATCAGTAGTGGGTAAAATGATGGAATCAATTATTAAGGATGTCATAGCAGCGCATTTGGAAAGAGGTGACATGATAGGTCCAAGTCAGCATGGATTTGTGAAAGGGAAATCATGCTTGACAAATCTTCTGGAATTTTTTGAGGATGTTTCCAGTAGAGTGGACAAGGGAGAACCAGTTGATGTGGTGTATTTGGACTTTCAGAAGGCTTTCTACAAGGTCCCACACAAGAGATTAATGTGCAAAGCTAAAGCACATGGGATTGGGGATAGTGTGCCGATGTGGATTGAGAACTGATTGTCAGACAGGAAGCAGAGTAGGAGTAAATGGGTACTTTTCAGAATGGTAGGCAGTGACTAGTGGGGTACCGCAAGGTTCTGTGCTGGGGCCCCAGCTGTTTACATTGTACATTAATGATTTAGACGAGGGGATTAAATGTAGTATCTTCAAACTTGCGGATGACACTAAGTTGGGTGGCAGTGTGAGCTGCGAGGAGGATGCTATGAGGCTGCAGAGTGACTTGGATAAGTTAGGTGAGTGGGCAAATGCATGGCAGATGAAGTATAATGTGGATAAATGTGAGGTTATCCACTTTGGTGGTTAAAAACAGAGACAGACTATTATCTGAATGGTGACAGATTAGGAAAAGGGGAGGTGCAACGAGACCTGGGTGTCATGGTACATCAGTCTTTGAAGGTTGGCCTGCAGGTACAGCAAGCGGTTAAGAAAGCAAATGGCATGTTGGCCTTCATAGCCAGGGGATTTGAGTAAGGGGCAGGGAGATGTTACTACAGTTGTACAGGGCCTTGGGGAGGCCACACCTGGAGTATTGTGTACAGTTTTGGTCTCCTAACTTGAGGAAGCACATTCTTGCTATTGAGGGAGTGCAGCGAAGGTTCACCAGACTGATTCCCGGGATGGCGGGACTGACCTATCAAGAAAGACTGGATCAACTGGGCTTGTATTCACTGGAGTTCAGAAGAATGAGAGGGGATCTCATAGAAACGTTTAAAATTCTGACAGGTTTAGACAGGTTAGATGCAGGAAGAATGTTCCCAATGTTGGGGAAGTCCAGAACCGGGGTCACAGTCTTAAGGATAAGGGGTAAGCCATTTAGGACCGAGATGAGGAGAAACGTCTTCACCCAGATAGTGGTGAAATCTGTGGAATTCTCTACCACAGAAAGTTGTTGAGGCCAATTCACTAAATATATTCAAAAAGGAGTTAGATGTCATCCTTACTACTAGGGGGATCAAGGGGTATGGCGAGAAAGCAGGAATGGGGTACTGAAGTTGCATGTTCAGCTATGAACTCATTGAATGGCGGTGCAGGCTCGAAGGGCCGAATGGCCTACTCCTTCACCTATTTTCTATGTTTGCTTAAATTGCTGGCAAAGTTAAGTTTTATCCTCTTTGGTCCTAATGGGCACATAATAGCACTGTTATTCTACTGCCATGCTCCAGACTCTAAGACTGACACCATGAAGTGCAGCTGCCCCATTTTCATATTGTTCTAGTTAAAGTGAGGTGCGCAGGTCAACTAAATTTCCACATCATGTTCTCCTTTAGATTGCCGTGAGCAATATTCAGTTGTGCACCAAGGCTGCTGAGGACCCCATCTGTCAGATGGATGCAGAGTTTGCAGTGCTCTGAGAAAATGAATTTCTTAAAAAGGGATGATCACAATGACCATTCATAATGAACAATCACACTCATTCCAGATGGGATAAG